>NC_069502.1:165812028-166412028 GCF_027579735.1 Bombina bombina
GCACGGCACGGGCACGCAGACAGACACTCTCTCAGCTGCTCTCCCTCCACTGAGTCTTCCCGCCACTCGATCTGTTGTCTCAGCGCGCGCAACGCAACGTCACAATGGTCACATGGCCCACCTGTCAATCAGCAGCCCAGCAGGCAATGGCATGCTGTGATTGGCTGAAGTGACCTAGCTCATCATGGAGGCGGTTTTGAGAACCGCCTCCATTGGAGCTTGTACAGGGCCCGGGCGACTCACCACTGGGTGGCGCAGCTCTAAGTGAGCTTTAGATCCATTGTTGCGCAATAATGGAGGGCAGCGGACCGGCTCACTGCCTCCTAATTGCGCAACAAGAATGGATCATGCGGTCGGTGAATATCTGCAGTGGAGTGCACACAGCGCATGCGCAAAGTCTACTGTCTAACGTACTACTAGAAAATGAATGAGTTATCGCCATGGGGGTGGGGGGGGTACCCTTGGGGCGAGGGTGGTCAAATAATTAATGAGATAATAATAAACATTATTTTTTTTTAATAAATATTAATTACAAATCTTTTTTCCCTCATTGGACAGGGTAGGCACTGCCTCCCCTGCCTCCAATGACTGCACGTCACTGCATAACACCCTCTACCTCACCAGCAGCATCAGGTATCTTCTTTGTTAAAAATAAAGATGCTACTTTAAGACCAATAATAGATTATAGGTAACTTAACAACATAACAATTAAAAAACGTTATCTACTACCTCTGATCCCAGAACTATTAGAGAGATTAAAAGATGCCACTGTTTACACAAAACTGGATCTAAAAGGCGCATACAATCTTATTAGAATTTGAGAGGGTGACGAGTGGAAAACAGTTTTTCGGACACGTTATGGACTTTTTGAATATAGGGTAATGCCCTTTGGTTTATATAACGCCCCTGCCACATTTCAGTATTTCATCAATGATATCTTTAGAGATTTGATGGATACTTGCGTAATTATTTACCTAGATGAAATTTTGATATATTCAAAAGATATACAAGAACATATAAAACATGTTCGTTGGATTCTAACCAGGCTGAGTGTCAGGAATTCTGTTCCACCTTTACAGAAAGCTGTAATCTCTCTATACCACCTTTACAAACTCAGGCCAACCCCTTACCCTATTTAAAGTTACTCTTGAGGCCAGCCAGGTGCTTAGTGATTAAGAAATTAACCTAACTGAGCTCCCTGCACATTTTTTGTGCTCCAGCTATTTCAAACCTTATAAAGTTTATTCCTAAATTGTTAACCTGAATTTCTACAAGAAAACTGGATTGCTTTCTGCCTAGGCAGAACTTGCTACTTCTGCTCCGCTACTGCTGAAGTTTATCAAGTGATTTATTGACACTACAACAGCGTGACCTGCTTGTCACAATTTGCAAGATTGATACTGTTACAATTCCCGGTAAGCTGTTTACCTCTAATTCAACTGCCACTCTGCATTGCAAGTTTCAGCAAACACGGAGCTGCTCACTGCAAGACATTCCTAAGCAGTGACATCACAACTATTCCAGACGGCTCAGCTTACAAGCAGACCTCATATCAGCTGTTCTACCGTTCTGTCTCAGCCTGTCTCACTGATTCACATGCTCTGCTGCTACAGAACATTTCCCTGCTAGTCTCTATATGCAGGTAGTGTGGTCTCAGAGGTTTCCTAAACATTTTGGCTGTACTTAGAATTATATTACCAGCATAAAATCTTCATTGCTATTTTTCCAGTGTGGAAAATTTATACTTTATTAATTTGCAAGTATAAACATAGTGAGAGATTCTACACCTATTCACATATTAATCCAAGTTTGTGAATTCGATATAAACTCACTTTGTGCCCTAAAATTAACATTTATCCATATGTTAATTTACAGCTAAGTGATACAAAACCTATCATCCACAGTTGTGATCCATACAAAGGATTGAATTGATACAGTGAATTAATTCATTACAGAATCACTAAGCCAGTAAGATGGATCCAGTGGATTTACCACAGGTGGTTTATGAACTGTCACAGAAGGTGGACCAATTAGGTCAAGCTATGAACAGTTTACAAATAGAAAATGAAACTCTAAGAAAGGTTATTAGAGATTCCATAGGACACAAAACACCATCACAAGACACTCATCCTGAGCCACAAATATCCAGTCCTGATTTATTCTCTGGGGACAGAAGAACTTATCGTCAGTTCAAAAATGCCTGTTTGCTCACTTTCACACTCAAACCAAAGACTTATCCTACCGACCATTTAAAGGTTTTGACTATGATCTCCTATCTGCGCGGAGAACCCAGGATATGGGCGGACTCATACTATGAATCTAACAGCCCCATTCTATTCTCTCTCCCAGACTTTCTTCAGGCCATGGATGAGCTATACCTTGATACAAATTCACAGATTACAGCAGAAACAAAGATGAGAGCCCTCAAACAGGGTACGAAACCAGTTGAACAGTATATTACTGAGTTCAAACAGTATTCAACGGACTCTCAATGGAACAGGGTAGCCTTGAAAAATCAATTCCAACTGGGACTCTCTGATAGTGTTAAAGATGAGCTTGCCAGAGTGGAGCTACCTGACACATTGGAAGCATTGATGAGATTATCTATGCAAAGAGACAGGCGCCTAAGGGAGAGGAAGTCTGAACGCCATGGTCCAGAACCTACTTATCGTAAGACCCCCACTTCCGCAGTACCCATAGGTAGCGGTGGGACATCTCAGGAACCAATGGAAATAGGGCTCTTGAGGGGACCTCTGTCTACTGAGGAAAAGCAAAGAAGAAAAACTCTCTAGTTGTGTCTTTATTGTGCTAGTCCAGCACATTCAGTCAAGGACTGCCCCATTCTTCTGAAAAACAAGAAAAGTAAGTGTCTGCTAACCAATTGTACTACCTCACAGCAGAACAAACCTAATTATTGTTTCATCTCTCTCTCTTTGCAGTGGGACCGTAGACGCCTATCTTCTGAGGCCATTCTCGACACTGGGGCACATGGAAATTATATAGACATAGAGGTTGTTAAGGCAAATAAAATACCACTTGAAAAAAAAAGCTCTCCTGTCTCCATTCGTGTTGTGGATGGTACATACATAGCTAGCGGTCCGATAACACACCACACGGTTCCTTTAATGGTTACCACTCAAAACTGCCATTTCGAATACATGTCATTTGATGTTTTACCTTCTCCTCTTTTTCCAATCGTTCTAGGTATTCAGTGGATACGCCTCCATGAACCCTCCATAGATTGGAAAACCCTAAAAGTCACTTTGAACTCCTCTCATTGTAAAACAAATTGTTACCATTCATCACATACCATCCACATAGCTGAACAAACTACAGATATACCTGAAGTATATTCACAATATACAGAAGTATTTAGTAAGAGGGAGGCAGAAACACTACCTCCACACCGTAGCTATGACTGCCCTATAGATCTGAAACCTGGTTCAGTAATACCACATGGTCATCTCTACCCTCTAAGCCAACCTGAATTAGCACATTTAAAAGGCTATTTAGACGAAAACCTAAAAAAAGGGTTCATCAGGCCGTCCGTGTCTCCTGCGGCAGCTGGTATGTTCTTTGTTAGAAACAAAGATAAATCACTACGTCCAATCATTGATTATAGAGAGCTCAATAAAGTTACCATTAAAAACAGGTATCCACTCCCCTTAATTCCTGAACTTATCGAGCGACTCCATCAAGCTAAGATATTCACCAAATTGGACCTCAGGGGGGCCTACAACCTCATTCGCATAAGAGAGGGAGATGAATGGTTAACTGCGTTTAGAACGAGATATGGCCTATACGAATACCTGGTTATGCCATTTGGATTATGTAATGCTCCTGCAACTTTTCAGCATTACATCAATGATGTTTTCAGGGATCTCCTTGACATATGTGTAGTGGTCTATCTGGATGACATTCTCATTTATTCCCAGAATTTACAAGACCATATCAAACACGTCAGCTGGGTTCTATCCAGACTTCAAATACATTGATTATATGCCAAGGCCGAAAAATGTATATTCCATGCTGAAAAGATCTCCTTCTTGGGATACAATATCTCATCCGAGGGCATTCAAATGCAACAAGACAAAGTAGAAGCGGTAAAGAGCTGGCCTACCCCACAAAGCCGCAAGGATCTACAGCGGTTTTTAGGGTTTAGTAATTACTACCGAAAATTCATTAAAGGGTATTCTGGTATAGCTAAACCATTGACCTCGCTTACTGGTTGCACTTCCAGATTTCTTTGGAATGAAAAGGCAGCAGAAGCGTTTGAATATTTGAAATCCTCTTTTACATGAGCACCCATTTTACATCACCCCAATCCTGATCTCCAATACTTCCTCTAAGTAGACTCATCTGATTATGCTTTGGGAGCAGTTCTTTCTCAGAGAAAAAGCCTAATGCATCCATTACATCCAATAGCCTTCTTTTGCAAGATGATGTCCCCCGCCGAAAGAAACTACCCCATAGGCGAAAAGGAACTACTCTCCATCAAAAGAGCTTTCGAGACTTGGAGACATCTACTAGAAGGAACTCAACTACCAATAATAGTGTATACAGACCATAGAAATTTGGAAAATTTACAAAGGAATAAGACTCTTTCCTCAAGATAAGTGAGGTGGAGTCTCTATTTCAGTAGATTCCTATTCCAGATAGTATATAGGCCAGCCTCTCGTAATGGTAAGGCAGATGCTTTATCCCGTAGAGACCCTAAACCCGATTGTAGCGAAAACCCTTCGGCTATAATTCCACACGACTCATACATTGGAAGCATTACCACCACAGCTTCCAAGTTTAAAAAAGCCTTGCAAACTGAACAGGAACTTCCACCTGATCTACGTATAGGATCGGATGGTCTCTACTACAAACAAAATAAGTTGTATGTTACGACTACTTTAAGACAATACATCATTAGAGAACATCATGATACTCCTCTCTCTGGACACCCTGGGATCCAGAGAACTCAAGAGCTGATAAGTAGGGCTTACTGGTGGCCAGGAATGGCTCCGGAGATTCGCCTCTATGTACAGGCTTGTACTAGATGTATCACATCAAAATCCGAAAAAAGACCCCATACGGATTACTCATGCCAATACCAGTCCCTGGAAGACCTTGGACTCACTTAGGCCTAGACTTCATTGTTGAATTACCTACTTCAGCCGGAATGAATACAGTCTTGGTTATTATAGACCTCCTCACTAAAATGGCTCATTTTGTACCTCACCACAAACTCCCAACCTCAGCCGAAACAGCTCAGTTATTCATTGATAATGTAGTAAAGTACCATGGAATTCCAGAGATTCTCACCACCAATAGAGGCACGCAGTTCACCTCTCGTTTTTGGAGAAACTTATGCCAGAAACTCCAAATCGACCATCGTTATAGTACTGCTTACCACCCCCAGACTAATGGCCAAACGGAATGATTAAACAAGTGGCTTGAACAGTACTTGAGTTGTTACTGTGCCTACCATTAGGGGGATTGGAATAAATACATCTCTCTAGCTGAATTTGCTTACAACAACTCCCTTAACTCCTCTAGAAAAATGACACCTTTCTACGCAAATTACGCATTTCACCCAAAGATGGTCTTAACAACAACGGAATCCTGTTGTAATCCAAACGTTGAAGATTTAGCTGACCATTTACACGTGAATTGGAAGTTACTCCAAGAAAACCTCCAGACAGCTCAAGCTGTACAAAAGAAATACTATGACCTCAGACGAAGACCATCTCCACAATATTCCATAGGAGATTGGGCCTGGCTTTCCACGAAAAATCTAAAACTACAACTTCCCAGTAAGAAGTTAGCTACTCTGTTTGTTGGACCCTTCCAGATTATTAAAGTCGTCAATCAAAATGCTATAACCCTTCGCTTACCCTCATCTTTAAGTATACATCCCACTTTTCATGTATCCTCACTAAAACCAGCAGCTATTAACAGCACCCAAGTATTACCTCCAAAAACACAAATTCTAGAGGATAATATTTATGAAGTAGGTAACATACTAGACTCACGCATCAACAGGGGTCAACTTCAGTACCTGGTTAGGTGGAAAGGATATTCCTCTGACGAGGACACATGGGAACCCGTTAACCATGTCAATGCCCCAAGACTTATCTCTCAGTTCCATCGACGGAATCCAGAAAGACCACGCATGCAAGCCGTGGGACGGCTTGCCTGAAGGGGGCATTCTGTCAGGAATTCTGTTCCACCTTTACAGAAAGCTGTAATCTCTCTATACCACCTTTACAAACTCAGGCCAACCCCTTACCCTATTTAAAGTTACTCTTGAGGCCATCCAGGTGCTTAGTGATTAAGAAATTAACCTAACTGAGCTCCCTGCACATGTTTTGTGCTCCAGCTATTTCAAACCTTAGAAAGTTTATTCTTAAATCGTTAACCTGAATTTCTACAAGGAAACTGGATTTGCTTTCTGCCTAGGCAGAACTTGCTACTTCTGCTCCGCTACTGCTGAAGTTTATCAAGTGATTTATTGACACTACAACAGCGTGACCTGCTTGTCACAATTTGCAAGATTGATACTGTTACAATTCCCGGTAAGCTGTTTACCTCTAATTCAACTGCCACTCTGCATTGCAAGTTTCAGCTAACACGGAGCTGCTCACTGCAAGACATTCCTAAGCAGTGACATCACAACTATTCCAGACGGCTCAGCTTACAAGCAGACCTCATATCAGCTGTTCTACCGTTCTGTCTCAGCCTGTCTCACTGATTCACATGCTCTGCTGCTACAGAACATTTCCCTGCTAGTCTCTATATGCAGGTAGTGTGGTCTCAGAGGTTTCCTAAACATTTTGGCTGTACTTAGAATTATATTACCAGCATAAAATCTTCATTGCTATTTTTCCAGTGTGGAAAATTTATACTTTATTAATTTGCAAGTATAAACATAGTGAGAGATTCTACACCTATTCACATATTAATCCAAGTTTGTGAATTCGATATAAACTCACTTTGTGCCCTAAAATTAACATTTATCCATATGTTAATTTACAGCTAAGTGATACAAAACCTATCATCCACAGTTGTGATCCATACAAAGGATTGAATTGATACAGTGAATTAATTCATTATACTGAGAGACCACAAACTTTTCGCTAAACTTGAAAAATTTCAATTCCATGTTAACCGCATTAAATTCCTTGGATACATAATCTCCTCCAAAGGAGTAGAAATGGATCCTAATAAGATATCAGCAATCCTTAACTGGCCCCGACCCAATACGGTAAAAGCTCTACAAAGATTCTTGGGATTCTCAATTTTTTATAGAAAATTTAACCTCAACTTCTCTTTGATTGTTAAACCTTTAACAAACTTGAGAAAACAAAACTAAAGGTTTACTTGGAATTCAGATGCACAATTTGCTTTTGATGAACTCAAATCTAAATTTTCTACAGCTCCTATATTACATTTACCAAACCCACAACATCAATACATACTTGACGCATCAAATACTGGTATAGGAGCTATACTTTCTCAAAGATCTAACCAGTCTTCTCCATTACATCCCATAGCATTTTACTCAAGAACCCTTCAACCAGTAGAAACCAACTATTCAGTTGGAGACAAAGAGCTTTTGGCTATAAAATGTGCTTTAGAATCCTGGCATCATTTGCTCGAAGGAGCTTTACAACCATTCCTGATATTCACTGACCATAAAAACCTAGAATATTTAAAGAAAAATACCACACTATCTTCCAGACAGGTACGCTGGAGTTTATTTTTTGACAGGTTCGATTTTCTCCTAACATACAGACCAGGATCAAAAAACATGAAGGCTGACGCCCTATCTCATGTCTCTGAAGTTATACCTAACTCTAATCTTCCAACAACAGTTATACCAGCAACAAAGTTTCTCGCCCCTTTAACTACATTGGAGATGGATATATTAAAATTTCTTAACTCTGATACTGATATTCCTATAAATAGTCTTAACAAAAACTATAAATGGTTTATACTATCATGGAGACTATCTATATATCCCTTCAGAACTACGTCATTCCATAATGACACATTTTCATGATTCTCTTTTAGCAGGTCATCCAGGAATTAAGAAAACAATTGAACTGATCTGTAGATCTTTCTGGTGGCCTCATATGGATGATCACATTGAAGAATATATAAAGACATGTCATATCTGTGCCAGGAACAAATCTGAGCGTAAAAAAATGTTTGGTTTACTTACACCACTTCCAATACCAGAGACCCCTTGGACAGTAATCTCTATGGACTTCAATGTCGAACTGCCTACCTCTCAACAATATAATACCATTATGGTAGTAATAGACCACCTAACCAGACTGGCACACTTTATTCCCCTTAGACACCTACCAAGTGCTTTAGAAACAGCAAAAGCTTTTTTTTCACAAATTGTAAAACTTAATGGTTTACCTAAAACCATTATCACTGATAGGGGAAGCCAGTTTACTTCAAAGTTTTGGAAGGCTCTCTGCAAACTATTACAAATTGATTCTAGATTGTCCACATCATACCATCCACAGACTAATGGACTTACAGAAAAGACAAATCATATTTTAGAGCAATATTTGAGATGTTACACCTCCAGCACGATTGGTTTTCTCTGTTGCCCATTGCTGAATTTTCTTATAACAATTCCTTAAATAGTTTGACTAAAATGACACCATTTTTTGCCACATATGGTCATCATTTAAATACAATTTCCATAACAACACACTCTGATACTTCTCCTGCAGCAAAAGATTACACTTCTAAAATCAAGAGTTCTCTTAATGTTCTTAAATTACATCTCTCTGAGGCTAAAGCTAAACAAAAGACTTACTATGACAAACATAGACCAGCGCCTACATATAAAGGCCTCGCTTCCATTGAGTCGTTAAAAATGGAGCCGTAAGCTACCGAAGCAGACGACAGCTAAAAGTAATTTACGACTCCATTTTAGTACCATGTTTCCATTGAAAAGATTAGCGTGTTGCGCGCAGTCGCTCTTTTCGGCCGTACATAAGTTTGCGTTGCCAACCGATGTCGGATTTGTCGAAAAGCGCGCCATAACAAGTGCCTTGCCATGGTAACCCGACCTCTGTCTATAAGAATAACGGTTTGCGCCTGCGCTCTTTACCTGTGATCGCCTCTAGAGAGAAAGACACGGGAGCTAGTTGCGTTGGTAGGAGTTTTGGGTTTTTGAGAGTTGTTTGAGAGTTAGTGGAGAGTTTGATATTTGATTTTCATATATTCTTATTGTAGGCCTCATATAATATTAGGAACACACACACACATCCATACATTAGTTAATTAACACACATTAGTTTATACACACAAATACACACACACACACATACACACTTTTATTTGATACAAACACATTCACATTTTTTTTTTTCATTAACCCCCATATCCCCATCTTCCTTTATTACTCCTTTCATTAATCCCCTTATTCCACTTCCCATCCCCCCTTTGACTACCCTTCCCTTCCTCACTATATAACTTGTTTTTTTATATATACATTTTTCCCATCCTATTTTTTTTTTTTTAGATTCCATATTTTTTGGTTCATTTGACTATATAGCTCACCCCTTTCTTCATTTGCATCCCTTATTATTTTTCTATAATTTTGTTCTAATCCTCCTTAGTTTTTCCTTTTTCATTTACATCCCTTTGTTTATTTTCACCCCCACAATTTTTTTTTTTGAGGGATATAGAATAGAGATAGTTAGGGTCTAGATAGGTTAGGTAGTTAGTTTTGGGGCTATTTAATTTAGGGTTTAGTTAGGTGAATTAGTGTAGTTAGGTAAGCTAGGGACTTTAGTGTTAGGTTAGAGTTAGGGAGGAAGGAGAAAGGGATGGATAGGCCTAGTGGAGTTGGGAAGGGGGTGGCTAGGGGGAGGGCAGTGGTGAGGGTGGATAGAGGGAGGGGGAGGGGGGAAGTAGGGAGTAGTATGGGCAGGAATAGGGGCCGAGGTTTGGGTGGAGGATTTGTCCTTCCTCAAACCCTGGCAGAGGAGGGAAGGAGAGAGGGTGGAAGAGGAATGGAGGTGGGAGGAGTGAGGAGGAGTCAGCCTCAGCTAGGCACAAAAAGAAAAGGGAAAGTGGGGCAGACTGTGGCAACTGGGGGTGGGGCTGGTGGTAGCCTGTCACAGCCTGCAGGGACAGAGGAGGTAGAGAGGGCTGGTCCCCAGTCACAGGAGGGAGAGTCTGTGTCTGCTGGCCCTTCAGGTGTGAAGGGCAGGCTTAGAGAGGAGAGGTACTCTGAGGAGGAGAAGGAGGCTCTTGTTGAGGCATACTTGGAGAGGGCAGCTCAGCTGGAGAACCCTAACCTGAGGCCGGCTGTCCGGAATAAGCTGTGGGAGGAGATTCGAGTGGCAGTCAGCTGCTTAGGACGTAATCGTTCTACTGCCAGCATTAAACACCGCTATCATGACTGCAGGAGGGAAACCAAAGCTAAGCTGGCACAGCAGGCCAAATATGCACGTGGGACAGGTGGTGGTCCTAGCAAGAGAATACACCTAAGGTCATGGGAGGAGATGATGGCCAATGTCATCTCAGATGAATCTGTCCTAGGATGTAAGGGGACAATGGACACATCAGTGCCAGCTGAAGAGGTCCATGAAGGTGAATATTAAATATCATATGTAATAAATGTTTTATTTCTAACAAATATATGTTAACATCAGAAATATATATCGGCTTTGTTTTTTAAAATATAAATGTAATCATAAACATGTGTAATACAGAATATAGAATGTTCATATATTATATATGTTTAGTAATCAATTGTGTTCAAGCATCAGTGGAAAACATACCTAGGTAGGATTAGTACAAGTAATGTTTTACATGGTTCAAAGTCTAATTTGCACAGTAACTTAAAGTGATAGTAAACCCAATTTTTTTATTTCATGATTCAGATAGAGCAGCAATTTTAAGCAACTCTCTAATGTACTACTATTATAAATATTTCTTTGTTCTCTTGGTATCTTTATTTGAAAAAGTAGGAATGTAAGCTATGGAGACTTTGCATTTTTGGTTCAGAACCCTGGCTAGCGCTCGTGATTGGTGGCTACATTTAGCCACCCAATAAGCAACAGCAACCCAGGTTCTGAAACAAAAATTGTCTGGCTCTTAAGCTTTACATTCTTGCTTCTCAAATAAAGATACCAAGAGAAGGAAGAAAATATGATAATAGGAGTAAAATATAAAATGTTGACTAAATTTGCATGCTCTGTCTGAATCATGAAAGTTTAATTTGTACTTCATTGCCCCTTTAATGGCATCTTAACATAGTTGTAGTGGATATATTCATCCTGATTTCTGGAGTGGCTATCTGCTCAAACAAGCAAGGGTATAGATTTAAATTCTTTCTATCTATATCATATATATGGACTATGTGTAATACAAAGAGTCGCTTAGAGGCACAATCTTTAAATATACACCTCTGGTTAAATATGTTTAAGTTCATACAGAAATAATATATATATATATATATATATATATCCCAAATGTTAGATGTTTCATCAGATTAATTTATAATTACAATTTATTTTTCAGAATTGGAACATGAGTATGAGTCCTCAACAAGACCAGAGGCCAGTGATGTTCCGGAATTCAGTGAGGAGGAGGAGGGGGATGTTATTGAAGCTGGATACTCCTACCTCAGCATACTTGAAGGAGATGAGCAACAGCCACTGGCCTATGAGGTTGAAAATGTTCCTGGCCCATCCCCATATTCATCTGGGAGGACATATCATCAGATGCAGCCTCCACCACCACAGCATTATCAGATGCATCCTCCACCACAGCATTATCAGATGCATCCTCCACCACAGCATTATCAGATGCATCCTCCACCACAGCATTATCAGATGCATCCTCCACCACCACAGCATCGGCAGATGCCTCCTTCATCACCACAGCATCAGCAGATGCATCCTTCATCACCACAGCATCAGCAGATGCATCCTCCACCGCAGCATATGTACTATATGCCACCTCAACAACAGATTCAGCACCCTCCCATGGCACAACAAATGCCGCCACCACTACCACCACAACAACAATCACCACCCCCCCCCCCACCAATGTCTGTCCTCAATTGGATATTGAGCCACCCACACAGTCCCCAAGACTGAGTGACGACAACCTCACACAGAGCCAGGAATATGTGCCGGAGACACCTATACAGCCACAAGTGCCCCCCATGGAATCCAATATCCCCGCACAGTCCCAGCAGGATGCTCTACTGAGGCTCATTCACAGGGAGCTTAGACTTACTAGGCTCCAGCAGCAGCAGGATTTCAGGAGGCTACAGAGCCAGATGGACATACATAATGCCGCACTCGTCCGCCTGGCAGAGGCAGTGGAGAGGGTTGCAGATAGGCCGCAAACTCCCTCCTCACTCGCATCCTCCGTTATCTCCCTGCAGGACCCTGAATCGCATGTTTTAGCCTCCCAGTCAGCTGGTGTGCGTCGCCCAAGACGCCACACTTCCATCCCAAGTACCTCTCCTCCAAAGGCCAAATCCCGCCGCAAGCATTAATAAGTATTTTTCTTTTTAAATTATTTCCAGATATATAATATCTAAAAAAATTTTATGAAGCACTTTCTTAAGTGTGATTTCCATCTCATAAATATGCATATATTTTTCTAATAAAAATTAGAAAATATATTTCAAAATTGTTTTAATAGCTGTTTATTTTCAAAACATTAACAGCTTTATTCATTTTTATTTCACATGATGTCAATTAATATGCAGGTGTACATTGTTGATAAATGTATGTGTCCTTTTATTGAGGATATTATGCCGTTTAAGAATACTTGGGGATACGTGTCTGAAATTTATACAGTATATGCTATCTAACATTGGTCAACGTGACATGTGTAAATGTTATGATTTATATTCCACAAGCATATGTTGTTTGCTCCTTCAGATGAAGCTAATAAGGCTTATACAGTTATAGAAGAGTTGAAAAGTAAATATTCCTTCCTGTTGATATGGCCAAACACCTTGCATTCATTATAGTCCTATGTGGAATGTAATATCTGAAATATATACCTATCATGACTAATACCTATCATGACTAATGCACTCCTTTTTGTCAAGATTATTATTCAATATTTAGAATAATTAGATAAATGTATCTTTATGATATTTAAGCAATGATGTATACACAACATATATGTGATTGCCATGATATAGAGGTGATTAATACATTTTAATTGACATCATATGAACAGACACAGACTCTCCCTGGGACCAATGCACAATGCACTTTTAAATTGTTTCAATAATTCCATGTTAAAGACAATACTTCATATCTCTTGAAGTATGGAATATTAACCCCTTAATGACCACAATGTACCCTGTATGTCACTGGTCGTTAAAGGGTTTTTCAGGACATAATAGCACAAGTCTAGCAAGAACACGCTATTAATGCGCTCCCTCCAGCAGGCTTTGTGGAATAGAGCAGTCTCAATGCTGGTGGCAAGTCCGCGCTATAAAACAATCAAGTCCCAAAAAAAGGCCAGCGACATACAGGGTACGTCGCTGGTCCTTAAGGGGTTAAGCACTTATGTATTTTGGTTAATAGTCTAAATATTGCAAATGTATTATCTGCTTTAGCAGACATGACATTACATATATTTTATAAATATTAGTACTATGACACATAACTTTAATGTGTCATCGTTTTGTATTGAATAAATATGATTTTCACATTGAAAATTACATTTGAATGAGGGTAAATCTGTAATAATAAAACTCATCTTCATTATAAACAACTTATTTCCTTTGAATTATTTTTCTATATGTATTGAGATTATATATAGCATCCCTGGGCAAAGGTTTCATTTTGAATAGGTAGATATTTTATTTATATTTATAATATTTTACCAGGAAAGATACATTGAGATTTCTATAGTTTTCAAGTATGTCCTGGGTACACAAAACATTGCATTGATACAATGGGTACAATAAAAAAAAAAAATAATAATACATATGCCCAAAAATTTAACATAGAACAGGTAGGAAATATATAATCAACAATGACAGGTGCATTCTGTTTTGAGATATGTAGAGAGGGATCTCTTAAAGGATATTAGGCATGGGGAAGGTTTAAAAGTGTGCGGGAGGTCGTTCCATAATTGTGGTGCTTGCATATATTTTTATATGCACATACATATTGAAATTTCTATGACAACATGGGTGCAAATATTCCTATACATAGGACCAATAAATGTAGCATATATAATGTTATTTGTACATTGAAACACTCATAAATGTTTTTTGATTTGCAATTTCAATGAGAAACAGGCCTCAAAAAGCTCTTTTTTCCTCCTTTACACCTAGTTGAGCTGGGGGTAATATGTCTCAATGTATCGACAGCCTCCGACAGTGTATTAACGGTTAGTGCTTTCAATGGAAACCTGGTATAATTTATCAATTAACGGCTTCTATTACTTTCTATGGGACGCGAAAATCTTTTCGGCAGCCGAAGTCCGGAAGCCGATATAGAGGTATAACGCGCCATTGGAAACAGTCGTTAAACGCTATTGCTTTCGACAGCATATTTAACGGTTTGCGAATGCACGCAAACTGAATTACGACTCAATGGAAGTGAGGCCAAAGTCGGAGACTTGGTTTGGCTTTCAACCAAACATTTACACATGGAAGTACCTTCAAAGAAATTAGCCAATCAATTCATTGGTCCCTTTCCTATTGAAAAGATCATCAATCCATTAGCTGTTATTTTGACTTTGTCTGACTCATATAAAATCCATTCAAGTTTTCATGTCTCTCTCTTAAACGCATGCGTGAAACGTGTCAGATAGGAGTTTACCCTGTGTGTTTATTGAAGCCTGCTCCATAATAAACCATTGGATTTACCGTGAGACCCAGTGTTTTCCTTTCCTCTCTCTTAAAACCTTACTCCCATCAGAACGACCCACGAAGAACTCATAAACCTGAACCCCCAATTCAATGTGGAGATCCTTTGGAATATGAAGTTGAACAAATTCTTGATTCTAGACTTTGACATCACCGATTGAAGTATTTGGTTAAATGGCGACACTATCCTCCTGAAGAGAATTCCTTGGTACCAGTTTCTGATATTCATGCTCCACAATTATTGGTTAACTTCCACAAGAGGTTCCTTAACAAACCATGTGCCGAATCCTCTGTACGGATTCCTTGAGGAGGGGGATATGTAACATGAAAAAATGTGGCAAAGTCCCAGTTGTAGATAAATAAAAACAGAATTTTATTAGAATAGGGTTAAAACATGAAAAAATAGTTGTTGTAAAAGCATAGAAAGGTCTAACGCGTTTCGGCTAGCTCTTGCCGTAATCATAGACCATGTCTAATGTATGTTTTACAGAGGCTTAAATAGGTGTCGAATTACATGTTAACCCAAATCAGCTGAATACTTAACCCTATCTAGCAATATGGAAAACTGCTATCTATGGTGAACTGCTCACAATATCTAAGATACAATCTCTCTTTATCTAATCTATTAACTCCGCATATATGTCAGTGAATATGTTACATATAGGTATACATAAATATATTTAACTCTCATATAATCAACAACGTTTACATTTTATGAGGATATATAATAAAGTATTAAACCTTAATGTGTTATACATATAGTTAATCAAATGAACATTGTATTGCATCTTAATTTAACTTATTAATATTCTTTTTAAAGTAAATGCACTTTAGTAAATACTAGAGGTTTTAGGCCAAACAGAACATGGGCAGTAATCAGTGACATAGGAAACCATATAGCATATGCAGATATGTAGGTATACAGACTGGATACTTATAGTGAACTTTCTTATTCAAACTAAGTTTATATACACCAGTAACTTTTATAGATCTAGATGAATGTACACACTTCATAAAGCTTTTTATCCTATAATTTAGATAGCTATTCCCAAAAGTTAACCAAATCGAATTCTGAATTAAAACCATTTGGAATTTGGGTTTTTAGTCTAAAGATCCAATAGACTTCCTGTCTACCCAATGTTTGCGACCTATCTCCTCCTCTAGGTGGAGTTTTAATTGCTTCTATTACATTCCAACTAAAGGAATGGTCTGACTGGTTATGGACCTCAATAAAATGTCGACTTAACTCAGAACAAGGGATTTTATTTCTAATGTCTCCCAGATGTTCTCTAATACGTGTCCTTATATCACGTGTAGTGAGTCCTACGTATTGACCCTTGCATGAGTTACATTCTGCCAAATATATTACATAATTTGAGCTACAATTGTGACAGCCATGTATCTGAAAGGTTTCTCCTGTTGTATAGGATCTAAATGTGCTAGTGACATTATGGTAGTCGCATGCTTTACAGCGGGCGCTACCACATCTATAGCTGCCATTATGTCGTAGCCATGAACTTTCATTAGTTTGTATCTGTGTATTCTTTAGAACACTAGGTGAGAGTGAATTAGCAAGTGTGTTATTTTTCTTATAGACAAATTTACATCCGTCACCAATTACTTCTTTTAGTATTTCATCCCCGTATAAAATTGGGAGATATTTCTTTACGATATTACATATATTGTTGTATTGATTCGAATACTTGGTGACGAATGCAGGTCTGTTGTCTATTTTGTCCTTCCTTTTAGGGGATAGTAAATCCTCTCTGTTATATCTGTCAACTTCTTTTTTAATCTTTATAACCTCATTTTTAGAGTAACCTCTAGCTATTAGTCTATGAGCCAACTCTTCACTTTCTTTAATGTAATCATTATTAAGTGAACAATTACGTTTCACTCTCATCATCTGTCCTTTAATAATGCCTTTAAAGACATGTTTTGGATGTCCGCTGGTAGCATAGAGCAGTGCATTACCTGCTATGGGTTTACGGTATAGTGCTGTATTTACAGAGTTGGATTTAGAATTCCCATACAGTGTAATGTCTAAGAAATTTATCTCTGTTTTGTTCCATTCTTTAGTGAAATTTAAACCCATTTTATTATTATTTAGATGTTGAATGAATTTATCAGCTGTTATTTCATCTGCCTCCCAAACTATTATAAGGTCATCAATGAACCTATTATATTGAATTATATGTTTGCGGAAGGGATTTGTATCTCCATAAATATAGATTTCTTCGAACCAACCCATCACGAGATTTGCGTATGAGGGCGCAAATTTCGCCCCCATCGCCGTCCCTTGTTTTTGTATGAAATGGTCATTTCCAAAAGTAAAACTATTATGTTCAAGCAGAAACCTAATAATTCTAAGTACATAGTTTTTAAAATCTACATTTAAATTACCATCTTTGTCTAGATAGAACTCTATGGCTAGTAAGCCTATAGAGTGTGGTATTGAGGAATATAACGATGTGGCATCTACTGTAAGCCAGCTATAATTTTCCTTCCAAGTATAGTTCTTAAAAATGTTGAGTATATGGGTAGTGTCTTTTACATAACTGTTTAATTTAAGGACGTATGGCTGCAGTATATCATCGACCCATTCGGACAAATGTTCAAGCAGGGAGCCATTGCCCGACACGATAGGTCTCCCTTTGATATTTTCAAGCCCTTTATGAGTTTTTGGTAGATGATACAACGCAGCGGTCCTAGGATGTTCAACATATAAATATTCAAATGTGGATTGATCTATAAAACCATTTCTTCTACCTTCACTCAAAATCTTAAACAGACGTCTCTGAAAATCTATACGAGGATTATGACTAACTTTCTCATAGACATTGGTGTCATCCAACTGTCTGTGAGCTTCAGCTATATACCAGGTTTTATCACAAACCACTATACTGCTGCCTTTGTCTGCCCGTTTTATCACGATACTTTCATTTTTCTCTAGGGCTACCAATGCTTCTCTTTCTTTTTTTGTTAAGTTGTTTATATTGTTTGCTTTCCCTGTTTTTTGCTGATGTAAAGTAGTCAGATCCTCCACAACTCTTTTCTGGAATAATTCAAGAGGTTTACCTCTGGACTGTAAAGGAAAAAAATTGGATTTACATTTAAAACCCACATGTTTATCCTTACTTTCCTCCTCTATTGAGGTTAGATTCCCTTCAGATATTAACTGTTCTAGATCATTGCGTGTGCAAAGGTCTTGAAAAGTTAAATCATTTGTCCTGTCACTTATTGTAGTGTCACTATCAGTCATAGTCTTTAGTTCTGTAACATTATTTTCTTTATTTTCTTTAAGAAAATGTTTCTTTAGTGTAAGCGATCTAACAAATTTATTAGTATCCAAAATAGTCTGAAAGAGAATAAAATCCCTAGATGAACAAAAATTAAGTCCATAACTAAGGACTTTACATTCAGTCTCACTCAGACTATAACTAGATATATTAATTACTGTGTTTAGACATATTTCCGACTGCTTTTGTTTTTGTTTTTGTTTTCTCTTGTGGGGTACCTTTCCTGTTTTTTCTTCTCTACTAAATCTTGTTTTATTTGTGTTGTCAGTGTTCCCCCTCCTTTGGGTATGCCTGAGTCCTCCCGAAAAACCTCTGTGGATCTTTTATCTTTTGGTTTTGCTCCTTGTTCATTGGTACACAATGTTGTGCCCCCTGCTTGGATATTTTCATTTAAATTAAATCTTACTTTTTTCCTCCAACGTCTATTTTTCTTGTGTGTTAGTGTGCCCTCACTAGTTATATCTTCCTTTATATGACTAATACTTTTGTCTTGTGTCTGTATGGAGTTTTTTAGGTTAGTCTGTATAGCCCTTCTAAACTTCCTTCGCCACACATAGACTGTTTTGTTAGCATAATCCTTACTATCTCTTTGATATTTTATATATTTGGTGTTCATTATATTGCGTTTGGTAGCTTCAATTGTCTCTTGTAGTATGGTATCAAACTTTACATATTTATCATCATGTCTGAATTTACTAAGTTCCTTTTGTAATACACAAATTTCTTCTTTATATTTAGATATTAAAGCAGTCTTATGTTTGATTAAAAGTCCCATCAGTCTAATGGAGCACTCCGTTAGAATGTCATTCCACTCTGATATGAAGTCCTGTGGGGAACTTTTGTAATCTTAACCCACGGGGTATCATTCCTTTAGCAATATATTTAGTGAATGTCCAATTGTCCATGCGGAGTCTAAGCTCTTTTAATTTATAATCCTCAAGCATAGAAAACAAATCACCCAGTCCAGCATTTTTAATGCAAACTTTAGATAGATCTTCCAATTCTATATCATCCAAATCCCAGTCATCATCAGTGCATAAAGAATAATATTGTTTATCAGCAGCTAACTCCATTTTAAAGCCAGTATGGGTTTTGTATAAAGGCTGTTAGGTATTAATAAGTTAAATTAAGATGCAATACAATGTTCATCTGATTAACTATATGTATAACACATTAAGGTTTAATACTTTATTATATATCCTCATAAAATGTAAACGTTGTTGATTATATGAGAGTTAAATATATTTATGTATACCTATATGTAACATATTCACTGACATATATGCAGAGTTAATAGATTAGATAAAGAGAGATTGTATCTTAGATATTGTGAGCAGTTCACCATAGATAGCAGTTTTCCATATTGCTAGATAGGGTTAAGTATTCAGCTGATTTGGGTTAACATGTAATTCGACACCTATTTAAGCCTCTGTAAAACATACATTAGACATGGTCTATGATTACGGCAAGAGCTAGCCGAAACGCGTTAGACCTTTCTATGCTTTTACAACAACTATTTTTTCATGTTTTAACCCTATTCTAATAAAATTCTGTTTTTATTTATCTACAACTGGGACTTTGCCACATTTTTTCTTGATACTTTTTTGGGAGCAGAGGAACTCTCTTCATTAAGTCCCAGACCACATCGGCACATAGAGGAGCATTGGCCTATACAGAGGCATTGATTGGATACAGACCGGTGAGAATGTGGAGGAATTGCTGACGTCACGTCCGATCGGTAAGTCCCGCACACGCTTGCAGCTGAACCGGAGTTGGAGAGAGAGTGATGGTCGCACTCCATAGCGTGGCTACCCTTTCATCTACACAGAGGTGAGCCTAGCCGAGAGAAGTAGAAGACTTCTGCCTTCACGGAAAGGTAAAGAAGGGTATAGGTAAATGCGGGTGTGCGGGTGAAGTATTTGATGAGACCGCCGTGTCAAGTGTTTGTTATATATTGCTAAACTGCACTAATCTCACCTGTGCTCTATTATATGTATCCTGGTATACACCATTCCGACGCTTAAAAAGTATTTTATCCACTTGGTAGCGTTATATAAACTTTGCTATAACTTTTGGATATGTAACATACCTGTACCTTTAAATCCTAAATACCTCCCATTCTCATCTCTCCCTTTAAATTCCCACTTCCTGCTAATCTAAATTGCTTGATTATTGAGTATACCTTGTGCCTAATATTGATCTCTAACTTTGAGAGTTGTTTTTGCTTACTGACCTTTTGTTACCATTGAATCCGTGGAAGTTACTTCAACTGCACACAGACACTGTCTGTGTACAACCAACTCTCTATTTCCTATTGTTACCAGCAGTCCGGAATTCATCTTCTCCTTTCACAGACGCTGTCTGTGCACCTGCAGCTTATCCATTTCACTTACACTCTGTTCAGTCACTCACAGACGCTGTCTGTGCTCCTTCATATCACCTCATTTGGCTGCATGCTCTCTGGTCTTACCGCAAAAACTTTGTATAACAAACTGCCTTGTCAATCCTTTTACATACTATATTGAAACATCTACTAATTGTCACAGTTCAGATAGTACATGCATGATATGAATGAGGATTAAGTTCAATTCTGGATCTGTTGCCTTATTATAGAAAGTGTATCCACAAGTACTTCTGTGTGTGACTGCAGGCATTGCTGAATGCGGCACGGTTCAGTGTAGTGAGAGCGGCTGCTGCTGATGACGTAACCTGCTCGTGTGGATGCAGCAGTTTAGACAGCCCTGTCCGTGAGCTGTCCTGGAGCGACGGGAAGAGTGTGAACCACAGAGGTACTTTACATATGATACCGGAGAAGGAAAGTTCGAAGGTATTCGTAGCAGTAATTTAACAAACAACTCGCCAAGTAAGGATTTTAGGTTCTGGGATAAGGCGCCATCGGCTAGGAGAAATGCAGAGCCGCAATAAAGAGAGAGTTTCCACATTAATCTAGCAACGAGAGTAGCTAGGGGTGGAGCTTTTATAGCGAGAATGAGAACTAGGAGCAGATTCTTAAAGTGACAACCAGCTAAGCAGTATAACAGGACAGGATCATGACATAGTCCCCCCAGAAGGAAACCTCAGGGAGGTTTCAAGGAAATGGTCTGTCCGGATGGCGTCTATGAAAAAGAGAAACCAGTTTAGGTGCGGAGAGGTTGGTGGCAGGTTCTCACGAATCATCTGCATGTTCGAAACCTTGCCAATGTATAAGGTACTCCAATTGCCCATTACTGATTCTGGAATCCAGGATACTGTGGATCTCAAACTCAGAGTCAGTAGAAGGATCAAGAACATCAGGAGTAATGTTAGATGATGTAGAAGGTGAGGTACAAGGCTTGACTAGGGTGATATGGAAAGTTGGATGAATCTTGTATGGACGTTGCAGTTGCAAGGTAACTGTTACCAGGTTAGGCAGAAGGGCTGCGTTAGGCTCCAAAAAGGGAGCGTATAGCATATTTACCGCCACTGCAACTCTCAATACCAGCGGTGCTTACGGACGCGGCCAGCTTCAAAAACGTGCTCGTGCACGATTCCCCCATAGGAAACAATGGGGCCGTTTGAGCTGGAAAAAAAAAACAAACACCTGCAAAAAAGCAGCGTTCAGCTCCTAACGCAGCCCCATTGTTTCCTATGGGGAAACACTTTCTATGTCTGCACCTAACACCCTAACATGTACCACGAGTCTAAACACCCCTAACCTTACATTAACCCCTAATCTGCCGCCCCCGCTATCGCTGACCCCTGCATATTATTATTAACCCCTAATCTGCCGCTCCATACACCGCCGCAACCTACGTTATCCCTATGTACCCCTAATCTGCTGCCCCTAACACCGCCAACCCCTATATTATATTTATTAACCCCTAATCTGCCGCCCCCAACGTCGCCTCCACCTACCTACAATAATTAACCCCTAATCTGCTGACCGGATCTCACCGTTACTCTAATAAATGTATTAACCCCTAAAGCTAAGTCTAACCCTAACACTAACACCCCCCTAAATTAAATATAATTTAAATCTAACTAAATAAATTAACTCTTATTAAATAAATTATTCCTATTTAAAGCTAAATACTTACCTGTAAAATAAACCCTAATATAGCTACAATATAAATTACAATTATATTGTAGCTATTTTAGGATTAATATTTATTTTACAGGCAACTTAACAAAATTATTTTAACCAGGTACAATAGCTATTAAATAGTTAATAACTATTTAATAGCTACCTAGTTAAAATAATTACAAAATTACCTGTAAAATAAATCCTAACCTAAGTTACAATTAAACCTAACACTACACTATCAATAAATAAATTAAATAAACTACCTACAATTATCTACAATTTAACCTAACACTACACTATCAATAAATTAATTAAATACAATACCTACAAATAAATACAAATAAATAAACTAACTAAAGTACAAAAAATAAAAAAGAACTAAGTTACAAAAAATAAAAAAATATTTACAAACATTAGAAAAATATTACAACAATTTTAAACTAATTACACCTACTCTAAGCCCCCTAATAAAATAACAAAGACCCCCAAAATAAAAAAATGCCCTACCCTATTCTAAAATTAAAATAGAAAAGCTCTTTTACCTTACCAGCCCTGAAAAGGGCCCTTTGCGGGGCATGCCCCAAAGAATTCAGCTCTTTTGCCTGTAAAAAAAAACATACAATACCCCCCCACCAACATTACAACCCACCACCCACATACCCCTAATCTAACCCAAACCCCCCTTAAATAAACCTAACACTAAGCCCCTGAAGACGACGAATGAAGGTTCCTTTATCGGAACAGCCAATAGAATGCGATCTCAATCTGATTGGCTGATTGGATCAGCCAATCGGATTGAACTTGAATCTGATTGGCTGATTCCATCAGCCAATCAGAATTTTCCTACCTTAATTCCGATTGGCTGATAGAATCCTATCAGCCAATCGGAATTCGAGGGATGCCATCTTGGATGACGTCCCTTAAAGGAACCTTCATTCATCATCTAGTCGTCGGAAGAAGAGGATGGATCCGCGGTGGAGGTCTTGAATATCAGCCGGTGGTCATTGGATGGAAGAACATAGAAGATGCGGCTTGGATGAAGATGTTTGCCGGTCCGGATGTCCTCTTCTGCCCGCTTGGATCAAGACTTCAGCCGGAGGATGGATGTCTTCAGCCCCCCGCTTGGGCTTGGATTAAGACATCGGAGCCTGGACGGATCGCTGATACCCGGTGTGGTGAAGATAAGGTAGAAAGATCTTCAGGGGCTTAGTGTTAGGTTTATTTAAGGGGGGTTTGGGTTAGATTAGGGGTATGTGGGTGGTGGGTTGTAATTTTGGGGGGGTATTGTATGTTTTTTTTCCAGGCAAAAGAGCTGAATTCTTTGGGGCATGCCCCGCAAATGGCCCTTTTAAGGGCTGGTAAGGTAAAAGAGCTTTTCTATTTTAATTTTAGAATAGGGTAGGGCATTTTTTTATTTTGTAATTGTTGTAATATTTTTCTAATGTTTGTAAATATTTTTTTATTTTTTGTAACTTAGTTCTTTTTTATTTTTTGTACTTTAGTTAGTTTATTTAATTGTATTTAATTGTAGGTATTGTATTTAATTAATTTATTGATAGCGTAGTGTTAGGTTTAATTGTAACTTAGGTTAGGATTTATTTTACAGGTAATTTTATAATTATTTTAACTAGGTAGCTATTAAATAGTTATTAACTATTTAATAGCTATTGTACCTGGTTAAAATAAATACAAAGTTGCCTGTAAAATAAATATTAATCCTAAAATAGCTACAATATAATTATAATTTATATTGTAGCTATATTAGGGTTTATTTTACAGGTAAGTATTTAGATTTAAATAGGAATAATTTATTTAATAAGAGTTAATTTATTTCGTTAGATTTAAATTATATTTAACTTAGGGGGGTGTTAGTGTTAGGGTTAGACTTAGCTTTAGGGGTTAATACATTTATTAGAGTAGCGGTGAGATCCGGTCGGCAGATTAGGGGTTAATTATTGTAGGTAGGTGGAGGCGACGTTGGGGGCGGCAGATTAGGGGTTAATAAATATAATATAGCGGTCGGCGGTGTTAGGGGCAGCAGATTAGGGGTACATAGGGATAACGTAGGTGGCGGCGGTGTGCGGTCGGCAGATTAGGGGTTAAAAAATTTTAATAGAGTGGCGGCGATGTGGGAGGACCTTGGTTTAGGGGTACATAGGTAGTTTATGGGTGTTAGTGTACTTTAGAGCACAGTAGTTAAGAGCTTTATGAACCAGCGTTAGCCCATAAAGCTCTTAACTCCTGACTTTTTTCTGCGGCTGTAGTTTTGTCATTAGATTTCTAACGCTCACTTCAGCCAAGACTCTAAATACCGGCTTAGAAAGATCCCATTGAAAAGATAGGATACGCAAATGGTGTAGGGGGATCTGCGGTATGGAAAAGTTGTGGCTGCAAAGTGAGCGTTAGACCCTTTCCTGACTGAATCTAAATATCAGCGGTAGCCCAAAACCAGCGTTAGGAGCCTCTAACGCTGGTTTTGACGGCTACCGCCAAACTCTAAATCTAGCCGCTAGTTTCTTAGATGGAACATGTAGCTTGAGGTTCTTTGTGGAAAGCCAAACCTTTTGTCCGATTTGATAGGATGGTTGAGTCCTATGGCGGAGGTCGTAGTATTTTTTATAAGGAGCCTGTGCCTGGTTAATGTTATGTTGGATAACAAAGAAGGCTTGTGAGATCTCATTGATGGTATCATTGACTTGGGGACAGGAAGACTCTATTCTAATGAAACCGGGGATGCAAGCCATAATTGATAAAGAATGGACTACTGTTAGTAGAAGAGTTAGTTGCATTATTGTAGGCGAATTCAGCGAGTGGAAGAAATGAAGACCAGGAATCCAGGATTTGTTCTCTCAGTTTTCCCGTTAGTTTGTGGGTGGTATGAGGTGGTGAGTTTTTGGGTGATATGTAAAACTTTACAAAGTTCCCTCCAGAACCTGGAGGTGAACTGAGATCCTCTATTGGTGAGTATACAGGTAGGGAGGCCATGAAGTTGGACAATCTCATTGATGAAGAACTGCGATGTCTGGAGAGCAGTGGGTAAAGAGGTGGATGGGATAAAGTGTGCCATCTTTGAAAAGATGTCAACTACGACCATAATGCAAGTGTAAGAGCAGGATTTCGGAAGATCTACGATAAAATCCATTGATAGATCAGTCCAGGGTTTGCTTGGCACTGGGTAAGGTTGCAGAAGTCCGACTGGTTTCATACGAGAGGGTTTGGTACAGGAGCAAACAGAACAATTGGAGAAATATTGTTTGACGGAGGAAGTTAAAGACGGCCACCAAAAAGATCGTTGTATAAGATCCAATGTTTTATGGATACCCAGATGACCTGCAAGAGCAGTGTCATGGACAGTCTGCATGATAGTAATTCTTAAATCTGGAGGTATGTAGAGACGTTGGTTGTGGTAATAGAACCCTTCATTTCCTTTACTAAGGAGATGTAGTGGTTTGGATGAGTCTTGCAGTAGGCTAGTCTTAAAATCGTAGGGATGCAGAGTGATCAAAGCAAGTATATTATGAGAAGGTATCACTGTGGAGGGAAGTACATCTGCTAAAGGTTTAGTGTCCATATGGGATAAGACATCGGCCTTCCCGTTTCTTGTTCCTGGTCGGTATGTAATAACATATTGGAAAAGGGAGAAGTAAAGGCTCCATCTTAACTGTCTGGCCGAGAGGGACCTATTTGTTTGTAAATATTGGAGGTTCTTATGATCTGTGAGTATGAGAATGGGTAATGAAGCACCCTCCAGTAGATGACGCCAGTGCTCAAAGGAACATTTAATGGCCAACAACTCCTTTTCGCCAACTGGGTAATTGAGTTCAGCGGGAGTCATAATTCTGGAGAAAAAAGCCACCGGATGTAGAGGGTGTTTGTAAGAACTGCATTGTGAGAGTATGGCACCCAATGCATAGTCAGAGGCGTCAACCTTGAGAACAAACTGAAGGCTAGCATCTGGGAACCGGAGTATAGGGGCTGTGGTAAAACTCTTCTTAAGTAAATAAAAAACCACCTGAGCATGTTGTGACCAATGATATTTAGTATGTAACTTAGTGAGCTCAGTTAAAGGTTTGGTGATAGCTGCGAAGTTGTGTATGAATTTACGATAGAAGTTGGCAAAGCCTAGGAATCTCTGTACCTCTTTTTTAGTTTTCGGTATGGGCCAGTGCGTGATTGCAGAGACTTTAGAATCTTCCATATTAATACCAGTGTCGGTTATGTGGTACCCTAGAAAGGAGACTTCACTAGTATGGAATGTACACTTTTCTAATTTAGCATAGAGACTATGGGTATGTAGATGGGCCAGAACAATTTTAACATGTGAAATATGCTCTTCTAGCGATTGCGAGAAGATTAGAATATCATCCAAGTAAATCACTATGTAGGTGTCGAGAATATCCCTGAATATATCGTTGATAAAATTTTGGAATGTAGCATTACACAACCTGAAAGGCATAACAGTATACTCAAAGAGCCCATATCGGGTTCTAAATGCTGTCAGCCATTCATCACCGGATCTGATTCTCACGAGATTATAGGCGCCTCTGAGGTCCAACTTAGTAAAGACCTTCGCACCACGTAATCTCTCTATTAATTCAGGGATAAGGGGCAGAGAATACATATTTTTCCTGGTTATTTTATTTAACTGCCTGTAGTCAATGATGGGTCTCAGAGTGTGATCTTTGTTTCTAACGAAGAAAATACCAGCAGCAGCGGGAGAAGTGGAAGGTCTAATAAAACCCTTGTCTAAGTTCTCCTGTAAGTAAATTTTTAGATGGTCAAGCTCATGTTTAGATAATGGGTATATATGACTGAAGGGGATTGAGGAACCAGGCAGTAGGTCTATCGGGCAGTCATAGGGCCTATGAGGGGGGGAGAGATTGAGCCTGAGTTTTACTCAGACATCAGAAAATTCGCTGTAACAGGTAGGAAGTGAGGGGTCTGTTACCACAGATGATATTGACTTAGGGTAACAGTTAGAAGAGCAGTAATTGGAGGATAGAGATATAGACATATCTTGCCAATGAAGGGTTGGTTGGTGTAACCGTAGCCATGCAATACCAAGAATCACAGGACAGACAGGAGAGGAAATAACATAAAAGCAAATTTGCTCGGTATGACCAGAAGTGGAGACCATGAGCAAGGTAAGGTTTGATGTAAGACTGGCCCTGATGAGAGAGGTGTACCATCTACAGCATTAAAAAACACAGGTGTATGCTTTGCCACAATGGGAATTTTATTGGTCCTAACAAACTCGAGAACTATAAAATTCCCACAAGCCCCAGTATCGACTAATCCTTCAGTTCTGACTGAGTGTTAATGCCACTGTAAAGAGAAAGATAAGAGAAAATAAGGTGCGTTTAATTTTTTAGGTGAAATACTTAAGCAATGAGCTGAAGACATACCAGACTTCTGTTTTAGTAGAATTGGACAGTGTTTGACATCGTGATCCTTCAACATGCAATACATGCATAAATTGAGAAGCCGTCTCCTATTCTTTTCATTCGTAGTAAGCGGCCCTTTTATAAACCCGATCTCCATAGGAACTGTGGGATCTTGGTCCTTGGGATTTACAGGTGAGGGAGATGTATATCTTCTTGAGGTACCGGAGTAGCCAGCCTTTTCCAGGCGGCGTTCTCTAATGCGTCTGTCAATGGAAATGGAAAGAGAGTATAAATCTTCTAGGGTCTGGGGTACTCCGATTCTTGATAACTCATCTTTGATTTCTTCTGTGAGTCCTAGACGGAAATGATTCTTCAAAGATGGTTCATTCCATAGCAAATCTCTAGCGTGGATCTTGAACTGAGTGATGTAATCTTCAACTGGTAACCGGTTCTGTTTCAAAGCTCTAATGGCGGATTCTGCAGAACTTTGTTTGAATGGGTCCTCATAAAGAGATGACATTTATTTTAGAAAATCATCCAGAGAATTGAGAATGGGGTCTTGTGTTTCATAATAAGTATCTGCCCAGGCACGGGGCTCCGCCCTGAGGTATGATATTATAGTTAAGACTTTGAGTCTGTCTGTGTAGTAAGTCCTGGGTTTAAGCTCAAACAAGAGTAGGCAGGCATTTTTGAATTCCCTGGATGAAGTTCTGTTACCAGAGAACTTTTCAGGAGGACTTACTTGTGGCTCTGGGAGATTATCAGTTGGTGAGACCTTAGCGGCATATAAATCTCTTAAACAGGTTTTAACCATTTCATTATCACTTTGTAAGTCTAGTTTGGGTTAAATTATCAAGTCTCTGTGACAGGTCCAGAACCTGCTGTACTACATCGTCAGAAGTCATTTTCTATTTTTGGCTAGATTAATATGTCACGTTCTCTTAAATAAAGTGATTGGGAAGCCTTTGTGTAGGAACAATTAGGCAATTTAACTATGCACTCAGAAGTCAGTGTAGCTAACTTGATGCCTGTGTGAGAGTTTACAATTGTGACACCAAATCAACAATTTGTTATGAAATGTCAATTCTGTGTCTATTATTATTGCCAGGTGTGAGGAATCTAAACATATGATACAATGTCAGATTAGCTAGACATGGCAAAGAGGGACTGTTGATATTTATTAGTCCTGGTCTAAATGAGAGTAAGGTAACCTGCATACACAGTATCGGTGTAAAATGCAACAAAACAGTTCAGATAGTACATGCATTATACAAATGAGGATTAAGTTCAATTAAGCATCTGTTGCCTTATTATACAAGAGCTTTTATCAGTATATTCATACGACCTGATAGAAAGTGTATCCACAAGGACATCTGTGTGCGACTGCAGGCATTGCTGAATGCGGCACGATTCAGTGTAGTGGGAGTGGCTGCTGCTGCTGACGTAACCTGCTTGTGTGGATGCAGCAGTTTAGACAGCCCGGTCCGTGAGCTGTCCTGGGGTGACGGGAAGAGTGTGAACCACAGAGGTACTTTACATATGATACAGGAGAATGAAAGTTTGAAGGTATTTGTAGCAGTAATTTAACAAACAACTCACCAAGTAAGGATCTTAGGTTCTGGGATAAGGCACCATCGGCTCGGATAAATGCAGAGCAGAAATAAACAGAGAGTTTCCACATTAATCTAGCAATGAGAGTAGCTAGGGGTGGAGCTTTTATAGTGAGAATGAGAACTAGGAGTAGATTCTTAAAGTGACAACCAGCTAAGGAGTATAACAGGACAGGATCATGACACAATGTACTGAACTATATATATACCTCGCAAATCAATGTGTTTAAACCTACCTACTCTAAACCGTTACTTCACTAACAGAGTTATTTCAGCTATTTGATTATCAACTATTACTTTTTTGTAAACCTGCTTCTTAAACTTAAAGTAACTTACTCTGACTAGTGATGTCGCGAACCTAAAAATTTAGGTTCGCGAACGGCGGACTCACTTCCGCAAATGTTCACGAACCGGCGAACCGGGCGAACCGCCATTGACTTCAATAGGCAGGCAACTTTAAAACCCACAAGGATTCTTTCTGGCCACAATAGTGATGGAAAAGTTGTTTCAAGGGGACTAACACCTGGACTGTGGCATACTGGAGGGGGATCCATGGCAAAACTCCCATGGAAAATTACATAGTTGATGCAGAGTCTGGTTTTAACCCATAAAGGGCCTAAATCACCTAACATTCCTAAATTGTTTGGAATAACATGCTTTAAAACATCAGGTATGATGTTGTATCGATCAGGTAGTGTAAGGGTTACGCCCGCTTCACAGTGACAGACCAAACTCCCCGTGTAACGCACCACAAACAACCGCAAACAGTCCATTTGCACAACCATGAGATAGATAGATTTGATAGATAGATACATTGAAGGCAACTTCAATTAGATTACACTAGCAGACTGATGTTTCACAGTCAAAAAATATTTTTTTAAAATATTTACACTACTGTTATAACAAATATGATGGGTGGCACTAGTTGGCAAGTGAGCCTGGCACACACTCTGACAGGCAGGCAACTGCAATTAGATTACACTAGATGACTGATGTTTCTTAGTCATAAAAGTTTTTATTTTAAATATTTACAATACTGTTATAACAAATATGATTGGTGGCACTAGTTGGCAAGTGGGCCTGGCACACACTCTGGCAGGCAGGCAACTGCAATTCCATTGCACTAGCAGACTGATGATTCACAGTCAAAAAAGTTTTTATTTAAAATATTTACACTACTGTTATAACAAATATGATTCGTGGCACTAGTTGGAAAGTGGGCCTGGCACACACGCTGGCAGACAGGCAACTGCAATTAAATAACAATAGCAGACTGATGTAAAAGTTTTTTTTAAAAAAAGTTACACTAATGTTAAAACAGATAGGAGTGATGGCACTCAGGATAGAAGTAGGCACAGTATGTGCTGGCAGCCTGACACACAGGCTGGCACTAGTGGCAGGCTGGCCTGGCAACTAAAATTAAATAACACTAGAAGACAGATGTAAAAGATTTTTTTTACTAAATTTAAACTAATGTTACACCAGATAGGAGTGGAGGATGGAAGTAGGCACAGTATATGCTGGCAGCCTGACACACAGGCTGGCACTAATGGTAGCCAGGCTGGCCTGGCAACTAAAATTAAATAACACTAGACTGATGTAAAAAACAAAATTAAGGGGGCGGAGCTAGCCAGCCTAGGAGATGGCTGCTTTCATCTGAGCTCCTGAGCCCTATCCGTGAGAGAGCGTTAAAGGCTAGTGCCATTCAGTTTACTTTGGCTACCCGCAAGCTAATATGTGAGATAGTGACCTGTGGAACAAGATAACGGATCACCCGTGGGTCTTTTGAGACCTCTTCATTAGTTTGCTGCGCACCAAGACATATAGAGCTGCGCCATCACAGCGGTAACATGGAGAAGCTGTGAGATACACAGAGAAGAACCGCATCAGCCTGAAGTGCTTACCCGACTTCACCTCACAACCGGACTTACCCCTCAACCTGTTCGTCACCAGACGAACATCTATCACTACGGATCCGGAGCGACCATAAACCTCCCGGTGCAGGCCACAGCCTGTGTTGCAGTGAAGTGCGCGCACCGCTTAAGCGCACCTGAACAGACGCACCGACAAGGCCTGAAACCATCTAAAGGGTGAGATCTGTGACACAGGAAACATATATTGTGCAGAAATAAATGTATAAGTCAACCTTATGGTTATATACACCGCTCGATAGCAATACCTTTGGATAGCTTAAACCTCACCTACAGAGATACAAAGCACCATTAATAATACAGTGTAAACTGAACTCAAAAATTATGTTTATGGCTTTACTTGCTTGAGGATGATATCTCCATTTAACTTCTAACTTTAATGTAATAACTAATAGCAAGGATAAAGAGCACAATGAACTTTTTGCCTTCCAACACCTTTTCTAGAGCTTAAAGAAAAGTCGATAAATATACAAGACCCTAGCTAACCCTGGGGGGCTGTCTGTTTGGACTGAGGTTCTATTTCTTACACACACTTCTTTGGGAGTAAATCAATCTGTATGAACTACGTTTACCACACTATCTGACCAACTGTGGGCAGTATATTCACACCTAATAATGTCTCCAAAAAAAGGCAGCAAACCAAGTAAAAACATTAAACAGCTGAAGACACCAGCTCACACTGTCAACAACTTCTTCAAGACCTTGGAAGCTAAGGCTCCTAGCCCCACAGATGCAAACCCACCAGATCAAGCATCATATCACAGCTCCTCAGACTCAGACAGTGATCAGACATCTGAATCTATCACAATTCCTAAAGCACTGTTTAACTCTATCCCTTCTAAAAAAGATTTCTCTACATTAATAACTCAGGTTAAACAGTGCATCAAGGACGAAATATCAGACCTCAAAAAAGATATTTCAGAGATTGGATACAGGGTTGATACTCTCGAAAATACACAAGATTTACACTCAGAAGCGTTAACTGATTTAAACAACACCATACAGCATCAAGGTGCTACCATCGTGGAGTTAGAGGATAAATTAGATGACGCTGAAAATAGAAGCAGACGCCATAATATCCGACTTCGAGGGATCCCAGAAGCTATTTCACCATCAGACCTGGAACAGTACTTACAGGATTTTTTTGGCTTCCTAAAGAAAGAAGAAATACCAATAAAAGTGGACATAGATAGAGCACACAGGGCCCTGCGCCCTAAACCGCAAGTGGGCCAACCACCAAGAGACGTTATCGTCCGCATAACCAACTTTCAAGTGAAAGAAAACCTCATGAAACTAGCCAGAGAGATGCAACCCATAAGATATGAGAACTCAGAGTTACAAATGTATGCAGATCTTTCCCAACGTACTCTCCTCAAAAGAAAGGAACTTAAACCACTCACAGAACTGTTGAGGGATAAGAATATCCCATACCGCTGGGGATTTCCGTTCCACCTGGCTATTATATGGAAAGGCAGGCGGCTAACCTGCACATCAGTTAAAGACATTGCGCTCATATGCAAGGACTTGGATGTTCCTCCCCCTCCAACAGAGGATTTAGCTGCTCATCAAGAAGATCAATCTAAGCGGAGGAAATCCCCAACACCACTTCCTCAAAGAGGGATTTGGCAACAGGCGATCCAAAAGAAAGCACGGAAGTCCGCCATGCCTACATCTCCTGTAATGATGGAAAAAGATTGATAATGGAACTCATTTCATGAATCCCCAATTGACCTTTTTGGTCATGAACTTCCACATCTTTAAAGGGCACCCTTTAACTGGTGCTGCCTTTTTCTTCAGACTCCTCACTGGACCTAGGGCTTTCCTTCTGCCTCGAAGGCCCTTCATGTGGTATTTATTTTCACCTAAGGTTATCTAATGATGTCTAATGTTATCTAATGTTATTTGATATTATACAGTTGTTTTGCATGCCTTCCTGTATTACTCGACTTGCTAGAGAATGTTGAGTTTATCCACAACACTATTCCAAGACTAGGCATGTCAATGGTTGAATGTTGAGAGTTCTTAGTTTGTTGCTAATTGTCCTTGCAAGGGAAAAAAAAAAAAAAAAAAAAAGAAAAAAAAAAAAAAAAAAATCAATCTTTGCCAAGGAATGATGTCTAATAGAGTTTTGTTGCTCTCTCACGGTCGGGAGATTATCTCCTTGTAGAGAAAATGTTACTCATTGAGTATTTGTTTAGTATTGTAAGTTGTCAATATGTTTTTTCTTCCTCTTTTTTCTCTCTTTTTTTTTTTCCCTCTTTCCCCTCTCCCTTCTCTTCTTCTTCTCTGTACACCAACTGTGCCTACACATCAAACGCAAAATATATCCCAAATCACCAACCAAATTGAGCTTCTATACACTTCCCACACATGAATAGTCATAAACAGCAGGAACTTATTCTTTTTACACAAAATGCTAAGGGCTTAAACTGTCCCAATAAAAGGAGAATGGCTATGTTGGACTTCCATAAACAAGGGGGTCACATCCTATTCCTCCAGGAAACCCATTTTAAGGCTAAAAACTACCCTAAATATTTTTCCTCTAATTATCCAGTACATTATCATAGTACCCACCCAAATAAAAAAATTAACGGAGTTAGTATTCTAATTCATAGATCCATCCCCTTTACCAAAACACAATTAATTTCAGACAAAGAGGGAAGGTACTTGTGTTTAAAGGGCCTCCTTTATGGTAAACCAGTAACTCTAATGAATATCTATGCCCCCAACTCACACCAGGATAAATTTATAGCTACGATAACAGATCTATTAGTTGGAGAAGTTACAGGCTCCCTAATACTAGCAGGAGACATTAATTTTCCACTAGACCCATCGATGGACTGTTCAAACCCAAACAATAGAGTCAAAACTCCAAACCTTATCAATATATGGGGAAATTTGAAATTACTGGGCTTACACGACACCTGGAGATTCTTTAACCCTCAAAAAAGAGATTATACCTTTTTCTCGCATCCTAACCGCAGTTACTCCAGACTGGACTACATTTTTGTAGACCATCTAATCCTCTCTCACACCAAACACTCAGGCATAAAACATACAGCATGGTCAGACCACTCATTAGCTACCTGTGTTATTAATTGGCCCTCAGCTCCATTCCGGTCTTTCCAATGGAGACTAGATGACTCTATGCTCCTAAACCCAAGTCTGGTAAAGCAATTTACAAAACATATAAAATCATATTTCTCTTTAAATAACACATCGGATGTTAACACAGCTACTGTTTGGGAAGCACACAAGTGCACCATGAGAGGGGAATTCATCAAAGCCAGAGCACAAATCAATAGGAAAAGTAGGGAAGAGGTAGAAACTATCACCACAGAGTTAGCTGATTTAGACTATGCACATAAAATCAACCCCACAGACAACGCTATCCTTGAACGCATTAAAACAGCTAGAGAGAAACTAAACGCCATCCTCCAAACTAAAGCCCAAAAACAGCAACTTCGTATTCAACAAAATTTTTACAGGGAGGGTAATAAACCGGGGAAAATTTTGGCCAGGGCGCTAAAGAACCAACAGCAGAAAACATATATTCACTCCATTAAATCCACTCAGGATAAGCACATAGAAGATACCAAAAACATAGCAAAAGAATTTAAAGAATTTTACCATAAACTTTACAATCTCTTTCCCGCGAGAGACCCCCAAGCCCATTTCCAACTATGTAATCAATATTTAGACCAAATTCCAATACCACATTTAACCTCAGAACAACGCGAACATCTAGATTCACCTATCCAAGCATCTGAGATACAAGATGCAATAAAACAACTAAAGCAAAACAAAGCCCCAGGACCCGACGGCTTCACGGGCCTATACTATAAAACCTTTGCAAAGCTCCTAATACCACATTTAACGTCCCTTTTTAATTCCATCCCAGAAATACTACAATTCCCAGACAACATGCTACAGGCAAATATATCTGTCTTAGCCAAGCCCGGTAAACCCCCAAATACCCCAGCAAACTTCAGACCGATTTCGTTGCTTAATGTCGACCTAAAAATTTATGCTAAGATCCTAGCCACACGACTCAATCAAATTCTCCCAAAAATCATCCACCAGGACCAGGTCGGCTTTGTGCCACACAGGGAAGCCAAGGACAATACGGTCAAGGTACTCAATTTACTCGAATATATAACACAAAACAAAATCCCATCCATCTTTCTGTCCACAGATGCCGAAAAGGCTTTTGACCGTTTAGATTGGACATACTTGCAGGCAACCTTACAACATTTTCATATACCAAACTCCTTTATCCACAAAATCTTAGCCCTATATACCAACCCTACAGCATGTATAAAAATCAATGGTACACTCTCTGATCCATTTGAGATTCGGAACGGGTCTAGGCAAGGTTGCCCATTATCCCCGCTTCTCTTCATTATGTCCCTAGAGCCACTAGCTATTAAAATTAGACTCAACAACCAAATTAATGGGATAACCATAGATAACCAGACTCACAAACTCGCCATTTTCGCAGATGACTTACTCCTGACATTAACAGAACCCCTTACGTCCACACAAGTGGCTATTTCAGAACTCACGCAATTCGGCACCATATCCAATTTTATGGTAAACCTGTCCAAATCGGAATATCTACCCATTAACCTTTCCCCTTACTCTTTAGATATATTAACTAGGACATGTCCCCTGAAACAACAGAAAAAATATCTAAAATACCTAGGCATACATATATCCCCAGATAAAACAGATTTAAGAAAACACAATTACGGAAAATTAGTAACAGAATTCCAGACTCTCACGTCCAAATGGCTCCCCAAAAATATATCCTGGCTAGGTAGGATCCAGGCGGTAAAAATGACCCTTCTCCCCAAAGCTCTCTACATCTTGCAGACGGTCCCGATCTCGGGTATACAGAAAGACCTCGCTACTATGCAAAAAATTATTAACGACTACATTTGGAGACGTAGGCCACCGCGAATTAATAAAAACACTCTCTTTAAATCCCCCCTGGAAGGAGGACTGGGAGTTCCCCATCTCCTTTCCTATAAACTAGCGATCTCTCTACAGAGAATTTCGGATTGGTGTAGATTTGATGGCCCAAACTCTAGGCGATGGATTCACATTGAAAATGCTCTAGCATCCCCACACAAATTACAAGATATATGCTGGAACCCTGCATGCTTTAATAAGTACACAATCTCTTCTTCTTCAATCACTAACGAAACCTGGTCAGACTGGAGACTAATTAGCAATCCTCCTAATAAAATCTCCTCCAGATATTCACCACTTACCACCTTATTAAATAATCCAGAATTTAACCCAGGAATGTTACCAGAATACCTACATGTCCCTGATCTTCCGCAATCGCTTCCAATACATTCATTGCTAGAAAATTCTAGTAAAATAAAAGATAAAAACCAACTTAGTTTATTGGAACATCCTTTTCTATCTTCCTGGTTTCGCATACATCAGATGAGGCATTACATAATCTCCCATAAATACAAAAAAGATCTGACTCGCCCTCTTACACCCTTTGAGCAATTATGCATAACCAGAGACCCCACAAAAAGGACGATCTCCAAACTTTATAAAATCGCACTATCAAATACATTCCCTCACCCTCCTACATACACCAAAAGATGGGATAAAGAGCATAATACTAACACATCCTTGAAAGTTTGGGCTCGCAGATTTGCGAACTTAACTCACTCAGGCCACTCGGCGCAAGCAAAAGAGACCAACATTAAAATAATGATGAGGTGGTACCTAACCCCAGCTAGAATTAAATATATCTTCAAGAAATCCTCAGGGATGTGCTGGAGGGGCTGCGGACATGAAGGACACATCTCACACATATGGTGGGAATGTAGAAATATTAAAACATTTTGGTCCGGGGTCTTTAAGAACATTAATAAAACCTTGAATACAGATATCTCACCATCCCCAGATATAATAATGCTGAGCCATCCCCCCCCCATTTCCTGCAAAATAAGAAAACATTTGTTTCAGATTCTGCTCAACTCAGCCAATCAGCTGATCCCAAAATTGTGGAAATCCACTCGCATACCCTCGATTTCAGAATGGAAAGATTTAGTCAATAAAAATCTCCTGCTCGAGAGGTTTTACTACCTTAAATTAGGCCAACTTTCACTATTCCAAGACATGGTCTTCCTCTGGGAATCTAATATATATGCAGGTACATAACTTTTGATTTAGATAAAGGGATATGTACACATTAAATTCTCTCTTGCCCTCTGCACAAATACCTAACTTGTAATCAAAACAGTCAGTGGTGGGTACAGTTGGTGACTTAATCTAATCTATCTTTCTTTCTTTTCTTACCATTTCTACCTCGTGTAAGTAAGGCCCATTGCGGGCGGGTAGCCAATTGCAATTTCAACTATGAGCAGTTCGTGGGGGGAGTCCCACTCCCGGATGCCCAATAATTAAAACATCCTGAGGGCATGATTAGTCTGTTCAATCTTTTCCTTTTCAATTAGAACTCTCAGTACCCATAGCACATATGTGAAGGAATAAGGAAACAAACGGGACATTTGGGGGGGATGCTTTTCCCTACGTATCATGTCACTTGTTGCTACCTGTATGTTATATTGGATGGTGAAATGTAAAAATGGTTTCTTTTCTATATCTTTTATTGTCTTTTATTGTTATATTTTTACAAAATAAATAAAGATGAATATTAAAAAAAAAAAAAAAAACAAAATTAAAAAAAATGTACACTAATGTTACACCAGATATAAGTGGTGTAAAAAAAGAGCTATTAATCACACTATATGATGTGGGCCTGACACACAGGCCTGATGGAAAATGAAATTAGATTACACTAGCAAAATGATTTAAAAGTTTTTTTTAAAAAATTTACAATAATGTTAAGCAGATATGAGTGGTGGCTGGCACAGCAATTAACCACAGTATATGCTGTGTAAGCCTGACACACAGACCTGATAGAAAATGAAATTATATTACACTAGCAAAATGATTTAAAAGTTTTGTTGGTTAAATTTACACTAATGTTAAGCAGATATCAGTGGTGGCACTAATCACAGTATATGCTGTGAGCCTCACACACAGGCTGAAAGCCAGGCAAATGCAAATAAAATTACAAATTAAAAAAAAACAAAATAACGACTGAAGTTATAGCCCTAAAAAGGGCTTTTTGGGGTGCTGTCCTTACAGCAGAGATTAGATGAGTCCTTCAGGACTGTAGTGGACACTACAGTCCTTCGTTGCTGAAGATATTTTGTGCCTGATTTCCTTATACAAGGACTTTTCATTTCCTGTGAGTAGGAGTTGCTGTGGAATTTGCACACACTAAATACACTAGCCTAGCTATCTATTTCCCTATAATGTCAGCAGCAGCAACACTAAAGCTCCTCTCACTAAGAAAGCAAGATCGTAATGAATCTAAAATGGCTGCTGCCAAGGAGCTGGGAGGGTCTGTGAGGGAGTGTCTGCTGCTGATTGGCTCAAATGTTTCAGAAGGCTGTGAGATACAGGGTCAAAGTTTCCACAATGATGACACATAGGGGGCGAATCGAACATTGCATATGTTCGCCCACAGCGGCGAACGCGAACAAGCTATGTTCGACGGGAACTGTTCTCGGCGAACAGTTCGCGACATCACTAACTCTGACTTGACATTGTCAGTGAGTAGTTTTCAAAGTGAAACTTTGTTTCTTTCTGTTCAGTATCACTGCTACATTTCAGGCACTAGCTCATTAACCAATTCAATAGTGAGCAGAGTTCACCTGTATCCAGAAGCTACAAACTTACATTTATTCACTCACTGAATTGCTTTAGTCTAAATCAATATGTTGAACTGTGACAGTAACAGACCTAGGTGTAGTACTAACATAAAGGAGAACAGACCTAGGTGTAATACTTAGAAAAAGAAGAACAGACCTAGGTGCAATACTTACATAAAGAAGAAAAGACGTAGGTGTAATAATTAAATAAAGGAGAACAGACATAGGTGTAATATTTACATAAAGAAGAACAGACATAGGTGCAATACTTACATAAAGAGAACAGACCTAGGTGCAATACTTAAATAAAGGAGAACAGACCTAGGGGCAATACTTACATAGAGAAGAACAGACCTAGGTGAAATACATACATAAAGAAAAGACCTAGGTGCAATACTTACATAAAGGAGAACAGACCAAGTTGCAATACTTACATAAAGAAGATCATACCTAGGTGTAATACTTACATAAAGAAGATCATACCTAGGTGTAATACTTACAAAAAGAAGACAATACCTGTACCTAGGTTTATTACTTACAGAAAGGGGAACAGACTTAGGTGTAATACATAAAGGAGAACAGACCTAGGTGTAATACTTACATAAAGGAGAACAGACCTAGGTGTAATACTTACATAAAGAGAACAGGCCTAGGTGCAATACTTACATAAAGAGAACAGACCTAGGTGTAATACTTACATAAAGGAGATCAGAACTAGGTGTAATACTTACATAAAGAGAACAGACCTAGGTGTAATACTTACATAAAGGAGAACAGACCTAGGTGTAATACTTACATAAAGAGAACAGACCTAGGTGTAATACTAACATAAAGGAGAACAGACCTAGGTGTAATACATACATAAAGGAGAACAGACCTAGGTGTAATACATAAATACAGGAGAATAGACCTAGGTGTAATAATTACATAAAGAAGAATAGAACACGGAAGGGAGCTGCACTCTCATACCGGACCGGGTACACATCCTATGACCCTGCAACATGCTCAGCCCTGGGTGCCACTGGCACTCACAGGAAGCTGTGCTGTCCCCAGAGCCACAAGCAGTTAACCCCAGACAGGTCTGGGTGCAAGAACCATAGGGAAAATTACAAAACAAATTAATACAACACACAGAGAAAACCCAGCACTCACTTACAAGCTCTCAGCTAAGATTTAAAAGCAAAAATGGAAAGGTTAGTCACCGCATCTGGCCAAATGGGACAAGCTCAGGTACCATGTCAAGGTCCTTTCCAATACCTGAGACCCTAAAACAGCCACACAATGCAAGCTTTCAAATCTAAACAAACTGAAAACAAGGGAAGGGTGCACAGGAATATGTAATTACCCTAGACATATACAAAACACGGAAGGGAGCTGCACTCTCATACCGGACCGGGTACACATCCTATGACCCTGCAACATGCTCAGCCCTGGGTGCCACTGGCACTCACAGGAAGCTGTGCTGTCCCCAGAGCCACAAGCAGTTAACCCCAGACAGGTCTGGGTGCAAGAACCATAGGAAAAATTATGTTGTGTTATACTTACATATGGATAACAGACCTAGGTGTAATACTTACATAAAGAACAGACCTAGGTGTAATACTTACATAAAGAAGAACAGACCTTGGTGTAATACTTACATAAAGAACAGACCTAGGTGTAATACTTACATAAAGAACAGACCTAGGTGTAATACTTACATAAAGGAGAACAGACCTAGGTGTAATACTTACATAAAGAGAACAGACCTATGTGTAATACTTACATAAAGAGAACAGACCTAGGTGTAATACTTACATATAAGAGAACAGACCTAGGTGTAATACTTACATAAAGAACAGACCTAGGTGTAATACTTACATAAAGGAGAACAGACCTAGGTGTAATACATGCATAAAGGAGAACAGACCTAGGTGTAATACTTAGTTAAAGAGAACAGACCTAGGTGTAATGCTTACATAAAGGAGAACATACCTAGGTGTAATATTTAAATAAAGCACAGTCCTAGGTGTAATTCTTACATAAATAGAACAAACCTAGGTGTAATACTTACATAAAGAACAGACCTAGGTGTAATACTTACATAAAGAGAACAGACCTATGTGTAATACTTACATAAAGGAGAACAGACCTAGGTGTAATACTTACATAAAGAAAACAGACCAAGGTGCAATACTTACATAAAGGAGAACAGACCTAGGTGTAATACTTACATAAATGAGAACAGGCCTAGGTGTAATACTTACATAAAGAGAACATACCTAGGTGTAATACTTACATAAAGAGAACAGACCTAGATGTAATACTTGCATAAAGAACAGACCTAGGTGTAATACTTACATAAAGGAGAACAGACCTAGGTGTAATACTTACATAAAGAGAACAGACCTAGGTGTAATACTTACATAAAGGAGAACAGACCTAGGTGTAATACTTACATAAAGAGAACAGACCTAGGTGTAATACTTACATAAAGAAAACAGACCAAGGTGCAATACTTACATAAAGGAGAACAGACCTAGGTGTAATACTTACATAAATGAGAACAGGCCTAGGTGTAATACTTACATAAAGAGAACATACCTAGGTGTAATACTTACATAAAGAGAACAGACCTAGATGTAATACTTGCATAAAGAACAGACCTAGGTGTAATACTTACATAAAGGAGAACAGACCTAGGTGTAATACTTACATAAAGAGAACAGACCTAGGTGTAATACTTACATAAAGGAGAACAGACCTAGGTGTAATACTTACATAAAGAGAACAGACCTAGGTGTAATACTTATATAAAGAACAGACCTAGGTGTAATACTTACATAAAGGAGAACAGACCTAGGTGTAATACTTACATAAAGAGAACAGACCTAGGTGTAATACTTACATAAAGGAGAACAGACCTAGGTGTAATACTTACATAAAGAGAACAGACCTAGGTGTAATACTTACATAAAGAACAGACCTAGGTGTAATACTTACATAAAGGAGAACAGACCTAGGTGTAATACTTACATAAAGGAGAACAGACCTAGGTGTAATACTTACATAAAGAAGAACAGACCTAGGTGTAATACTTACATAAAGGAGAACAGACCTAGGTGTAATACTTACATAAAGAGAACAGACCTAGGTGTAATACTTATATAAAGAACAGACCTAGGTGTAATACTTACATAAAGAGAACAGACCTAGGTGTAATACTTACATAAAGAGAACAGACCTAGGTGTAATACTTACATAAAGGAGAACAGACCTAGGTGTAATACTTACATAAAGAGAACAGACCTAGGTGTGATACTTACATAAAGAACAGACCTAGGTGTAATACTTACATAAAGGAGAACAGACCTAGGTGCAATACTTACATAAAGAGAACATACCTAGGTGCAATACTTACATAAAGAGAACAGACCTAGGTGTAATACTTACATAAAGAGAACAGACCTAGGTGTAATACTTATATAAAGAACAGACCTAGGTGTAATACTTACATAAAGGAGAACAGACCTAGGTGTAATACTTACATAAAGAGAACAGACCTAGGTGTAATACTTACATAAAGAACAGACCTAGGTGTAATACTTACATAAAGAACAGACCTAGGTGTAATACTTACATAAAGGAGAACAGATCTAGGTGCAATACTTACATAAAGAGAACAGACCTAGGTGCAATACTTACATAAAGAGAACAGACCTAGGTGTAATACTTACATAAAGAACAGACCTAGGGGTAATACTTAGATAAAGGATAACAGACCTAGGTGTAATACTTAGATAAAGGAGAACAGACCTAGGTGTAATACTTAGATAAGGGAGAACAGACCTAGGTGTAATACTTTCTCTGTACAAAGTCCCTATTAGAGCAACCAGTGAATTATCCCCTAGTTGTCATGATGTCTGCTTAAGGATGGGAAAAATGAGAAGGCTGGACTTTTTAAAGGCATAGCTACGCATTAAGTTTGTGATTGTAGTTATCCTGGAAAAGATCTGCTTAAGAACCTATAGGCCTCATGGTTATATCTCTTGTTGCAAAATTCAACATAACATCCTTTATGGTTTGGGATAAACTCCCCTCTGCTGAACTGTGAGAATATAAAGTAGACGTGGACAACCTGGGCCTCTGTGGATATTTACCAACTTTTATTCTTATAGAAACTGGATGGTGGCAGAACAGCCTCTAAAGCTTTTCAGTCAGACGTACATTATATTAGACATGTGCGATTTGGTTCAGTTCGATTCGGAAATTCGGAAAATTCGGCAAATTCGGTGATATGGATCGAACTGAATTACCGAATTAAAATGTTGCCGAATTTTCCGAATCTAACCGAATCGAATCGATTCGTAAATTCGGATGGCCATTGGGATTACACTAGTATTATACAGTATGTTAGGTTAACACCTAATATACAGTATAATACTAGTCTAATCCCACCTAACACTTACCGAATTGCTGAATTTCCGAACCGAATCGAACCGAATACAGCCGAATTTCTTTGAATCCGAATTAATCCGAAACGAATCGATTCAAAATTTTCCGAATTCGAATCGATCCGAACCGAACTTCAATAATTCCGAATCGATCCGAACCGAACCGAACCAAATTTTTTCGCCATGCACATGTCTACATTATATATATATTATGGATAAACTGTCCTACTATGTTCTGAAGATTTAGCAACTTTCCAGGACGCTTCAATTATGTATCGATAATGTATTCTGACCTTCATTTTATATGTGCATGCTAATTGCTGAAAGATCTGGCAGGGGTTAAGTTGCTTTGGGAACCCTGTCTTTATTAATGTGTATCCAGCTGCAGTCTCTTTTTCTATGATTGTGTAGAGAGTGAACCGCAGAAATAAGAACCTTATTTCTCTAGTCTATAGACCAGTACAAACGGAGTATGGTATTTTTGAAGTGGTCTTATACTCGCTACTAAAAACAAAGGGCTCCTTGTTTATTACCTGAGGACATATTGTTAAAAAATTGTGGTCCCTCTCTCCAAGCATAGGCTCAAATGTTGTATACATTTTAGGGCCGACTGAATAAGTTTAAATGCTTATCCTATCCCCAAAACTCATACTGGGCTGTATCAAAACTGAATTAGTTAGGTAGGCTAGGTTATAGGAGGCCAAATATATCTTAAGAAGTAAAAAGTCAGATAGGGCTAGGACCCCTTAAAGGGACACTGTACCCAAAAAAAATTCTTTTGTGATTCAGATAGAGCATGCAATTTTAAGCAACTTTCTAATTTACTCCTATTATCAATTTTTATTTGTTCTCTTGCTATCTTTATATGAAAAAGAAGGCATCTAAGCTTTTTTCTTGGTTCAGCACTCTGGACAGCAGTTTTTGATTGGTGGATGAATTTATCCACCAATCAGCAAGGACAACCTAGGTTGTTCACCAAAAATGGGCCGGCATCTAAACTTACATTCTTGCATTTCAAATAAAGATACCAAGAGAATAAAGAAGATTTGATAATAGGAGTAAATTAGAAAGTTGCTTAAAATTGCATGCTCTATCTGAATCATGAAAGAAAATTTTTGGGTACAGTGTCCCTTTAACCCCTTAATGACCGAGGACGTGCAGGGTACGTCCTCAAAAAAAAGGCAGTTAACGCCTGAGGACGTACCCTGCACGTCCTCGGTGTGGAAAGCAGCTGGAAGCGATCCTGCTCGCTTCCAGCTGCTTTCCGGTTATTGCAGTGATGCCTCGATATGGAGGCATCCTGCAATAACCTCACATGGCCATTCAATGCAGAGAGAGCCACTCTGTGGCCCTCTCTGCACCGGACATCGATGGCCGGTATCGTTGGTGGGTGGAAGCCGAATTGGGAGGCGGGTGGGCGGCCATCGGTGTGCCGCGTGACGTCAAGGGGGGCGGGATCGGGGGCAGGACCATCGGGGGCGCGCACGGGCGCGCGCGCGTGCACGGAGGGTGGCGGGCGGGCGCGTGCACGGGGCGGGAGCGGGTGGGAACCGCTACACTACGGAAAATCTTTTAATAAAACCTGCCTAATCTTGTTTGTGCAAAAGCACAAAAAGTGATCGTGGAGGGGTGGGGGGGGGTTGGTTTTGTGTGTGGGGAAGCTACACTACAGAAACTTTAAACAAATTAAAAAAAAAACCAATTTTTTCTTCTAAACTGGGTACTGGCAAACAGCTGCCAGTACCCAAGATGGCGCCCATTAAGTTAGAGTGGGAGGGGATAGAGCTGTTTGGGGGGGGGGATCAGTGAGGTTGGGGGCTAAGGGGGGATAGTACACAGCAGCATATGTAAATATGCTTAAAAAAATCATAAAAAAAAAAAATATATAGCTTTTATTTTAGTACTGGCAGACTTTCTGCCAGTACTTAAGATGGCGGGGACAATTGTGGGGTGGGGGAGGGAAGAGAGCTGTTTGGGAGGGATCAGGGGGTCTGATGTTTCAGGTGGGAGGCTGAGCTCTACACTAAATCTAATATTAACCCTGCAAGCTCCCTACAAGCTACCTAATTAACCCCTTCACTGCTAGCCATAATACACGTGTGATGCGCAGCGGCATTTAGCGGCCTTCTAAATACCAAAAAGCAACGCCAAAGCCATATATGTCTGCTGTTTCTGAACAAAGGGGATCCCAGAGAAGCATTTACAACCATTTGTGCCATAACTGCACAAGCTGTTTGTAAATGATTTCAGTGAGAAACCTAAAATTGTGAAAAATTTTACGTTTTTTTTAATTTGATCGCATTTGGCGGTGAAATGGTGGCATGAAATATACCAAAATGGGCCTAGATCAATACTTGGGGTTGTCTACTACACTACACTAAAGCTAAAATTAACCCTACAATCTCCCTACATGCTCCCTAATTAACCCCTTCACTGCTGGGCATAATACACGTGTGGTGCGCAGTGGCATTTAGTGGCATTCTAATTACCAAAAAGCAACACCAAAGCCATATAAGTCTGCTATTTCTGAACAAAGGGGATCACAGAGAAGAATTTACAACCATTTGTGCCATAATTGCACAAACTATTTGTAAATAATTTCAGTGAGAAACCTAAAGTTTGTGAAAAAATTTGTGAAAAAGTGAACAATTTTTTTTATTTGATCGCATTTGGCGGTGAAATGGTGGCATGAAATATACCAAAATGGGCCTAGATCAATACTTTGGGTTGTCTACTAAAAAAAAATATATACATGTCAATGAATATTCAGAGATTCCTCAAAGATATTAGTGTTCTAATGTAACTAGCGCTAATTTTGAAAAAAAAAATGGTTTGGAAATAGCAAAGTGCTACTTGTATTTATGGCCCTATAACTTACAAAAAAAGCAAAGAAGATGTAAACATTGGGTATTTCTAAACTCAGGACAAAATTTAGAAACTATTTAGCATGGGTGTTTTTTGGTGGTTGTAGATGTGTAACAGATTTTGGGGGTCAAAGTTAGAAAAAGTGTTTTTTTTTCAATTTTTCCTCATATTTTATAATTTTTTTATAGTAAATTATAAGATATGATGAAAATAATGGTATCTTTAGAAAGTCCATTTAATGGCGAGAAAAACGGTATATAATATGTGTGGGTACAGTAAATGAGTAAGAAGAAAATTACAGCTAAACACAAACACCGCAAAAATGTAAAAATAGCCTTGGTCCCAAACGGACAGAAAATGGAAAAGTGCTGCGGTCATTAAGGGGTTAAGGACCTGGTTGAGATCAGTATTCTTGATTGTGGTCTGTAAAGCCTTGTATATAGACAGCACTATCAGGGCACTATAATTGTTGTATAGCCTCATAAGATTCAAGATTTTCTGGAAAGCGTCCAATTTTTGCTCTTTTTTTCTTTCTTTTCTTTTTTTTGTTCTCTTTTTTTCTTTTCTCCATATGCATAATGTGATAATCTTTCTTGGCATTTTTCGATACATGCTAGTACACAGAATTTAAAGTTGTATTTTGTCAACTCATATAAATGTATACACTGTAGTAAGCTTTTTTAGTATTTAGATAAATTGTATTTGCCCTTTTTTTTTTCTCTTCTCCTCTCACATATAAGGGTTGTTCAGGCAGATTTAACCGCCTGTTCTCTGTTAACCCCTTAATGACAACTGACGTACCAGGTACGTCATGCAAAAACTAACAGTTAATGACAATGGACGTACCTGGTACGTCAGTTGTCTAACAGAGTGCTGGAAGCGATCACAAATGCTTCCAGCAGCTCTGAGGGTATTGCAGTGATGCCTCGATATGGAGGCATCCTGCAATACCATTTTACAAGCCCCCGATGCAGAGAGAGCCACCGGTAGCGATGGTGCCAGTGTCCGCCGGTGTGAGGGTGCGTGCACGCGCGCGCATGTGAACGTGCATGTGAACGTGCATGAGCGCGCATTAGCCACACTGACACCAATGAATGAGGGCAGAAAGGGATTAAAAGGTAAACATTTTTTTTTAAATATAAAAGGATCTGGGAGGGTGAGGGGGTGGGGGTATTGTGGGGGGGGGGGGGGCTGCTACACTACAGAAATAGTTTTTAAGTTAAAAATAAAATAAAAATACTTTTTGGGGGATTTTTGGGGCCAAACTGGGTACTGGCAGACAGTTGCCAGTACCCAAGATGGCGGTAATTAAGTAGGGGAGGGGGTTAGAGAGCTGGAGGGGGGATCAGGGAGGTTGGGGCTAAGGCAGGGGTCCATCACAGCTAAAATATTTTATTATTTTTATTTAAAAAAAAAAAAAAACTATTTTATTTAGTACTGGCAGACTTTCTGCCAGTACTTAAGATGGCGGGAACAATTGTGGGGTGGGGGAGGGAAGAGAGCTGTTTGGGAGGGATCAGGGGGTGGGATGTGTCAGGTGGGAGGCTGATCTCTAAAATTAACCCTGCAAGCTCCCTACAAGCTACCTAATTTAACCCCTTCACTGCTGGGCATAATTAACGTGTGGTGCGCAGCAGCATTTAGCGGCCTTCTAATTACCAAAAAGCAACGCCAAAGCCATATAAGTCTGCTATTTCTGAACAAAGGGGATCCCAGAAAAGCTTTTACAACAATTTCTGCCATAATAGCACAAGCTGTTTGTAAATAATTTCAGTGAGAAACCTAAAATTGTGAAAAATGTAAAGTTTTTTTTTTATTTGCTCGCATTTGGCGGTGAAATGGTGGCATAAAATATACCAAAATGGGCCTAGATCAATACTTGGGGTTGTCTACTACACTACACTAAAGCTAAAATTAACCCTACAAGCTCCCTACAAGCTCCCTAATTAACCCCTTCACTCCTGGGCATAAAACACGTGTGGTGCGCAGCGGCATTTAGCGGCCTTCTAATTACCAAAAAGCAACCCCAAAGCCATATAAGTCTGCTATTTCTGAAAAAAGGCGATCCCAGAGATGTATTTACAACCATTTGTGCCATAATTGTAGAAGCTGTTTGTAAATAATTTCAGTGGGAAACCTAAAGTTTGTGACAAATTTTGTGAAAAAGTTAACTTTTTTTTTTTTTTTATCGCATTTGGCGGTGAAATGGTGGCATGAAATATACCAAAATGGGCCTAGATCAATACTTTGGGTTGTCTTCTAACAAAAAATGTATACATGTCAAGGGATATTCAGGTATTCCTGACAGATATCAGGGTTCCAATGTAACTAGCGCTAATTTTGAAAAAAAGTGGTTTGGAAATAGCAAAGTGCTACTTGTATTTATTGCCCCATAAATTGCAAAAAAAGCAAAGAACATGTAAACATTGGGTATTTCTAAACTCAGGACAAAATTTAGAAACTATTTAGCATGGGTGTTTTTTGGTGATTGTAGATGTGTAACATATTTTGGGGGTCAAAGTTAGAAAAAGTGTGTTTTTTTCCATTTTTTCCTCATATTTTATTATTTTTTTTTAGTAAATTATAAGACATGATGAAAATAATGGTATCTTTAGAAAGTCCATTTAATGGCGAGAAAAACGGTATATAATATGTGTGGGTACAGTAAATGAGTAAGAGGAAAATTACAGCTAAACACAAACACTGCAGAAATTTAAAAATAGCCATTTTCATTAAGGGTAAGAAAATGGAAAAATGGTCCGGTCATTAAGGGGTTAAACCTTTTAGGTGGTCATTATAAAGTTAAGGCAGATAATAGTGTTAGAATCTTTCATGCCATATAGGTTTGTCCAAATAAATTCACACACAGAACGCACTGAGATAAGGTTAATTAATTATCTGACCCTATATATATTTGGGCTTAGGGGGTTGTAAAAGTAGGTTAAGCTGAAATTTTGAGAAAGGAATTATTCACGTTAAAGACACTTATAGGTTACAGTAAAAGTATTAACTGTACAGACGTTGGTTGTTTACTTGGTGAGATTTGCACAGCTAAGTCTTTTTAAGATTTTTTATTTTTCACATATGGAGAAGTTCGTCCATTCTGTTAAAGCTAAATCGCCAGTAATGGCGCCTAAAAAAGATAAAAAGGGCAAAATAAGCGCTGCTTTGCAGGAGAGTATTGTGGAAGAAAACAGTGTTGCTAAGATGGATATAGATTCTCAAGCTTTGGTTAAAGCCATCTATGACGCAATGACTCCACAATTTGACCAGATACGACAGGATATGCTCTCACTTACAAATGAGATTCACTCCTTTAATAATAGGATTGAAGCAGCCGAATGACGTATCTCAGATATCGAAGATAGAATGCATACAGCAGAACAGGACACAAGTTTTTATAGGACTACTTTAAAAAACTACAGGATAGGATAGATGACTTGGAGGATAGAACCAGGAGGAATAACCTCAGAATTATTGGCGTACCAGAAACAATAGAGTATACAGATCTGAAAAAGTTTATACTGGAAAAACTCCCCCTGCTTTTAGAGTTGCCGGGTCCGAAACGGCAGCTGACAGTTGAAAGAATCCATAGAATAGGACAGGAGAGATTTAGGCCAGATGGGAGTAAGATCGCTAGACCTATAATCGCCAAAATGCTTAATTTCCAAGACAAAGTTGATTTATTAAATGCATATCGCAAAAAGAAAGAGGTAATGTTAGAGGGAGGTAAACTACTTCTTTTTCAGGATTATTCAATGGAAACTACTAATCGCCGCAAGGTGATGGCCCCTCTCTGTACGCATATTATTAAGAAAGGATATGAAGCTTACTTAAAGATAACATCTGGCACATTAAACACACAACAGGAAGCAAATAGGTTCTTAGATGAACATGAATAAAAAGTGTATAATGTCCCAAAGCTGCAGTAGGCCATTGTGTTTATAATAATAATGAAATATATAATAGGCGAAGGTTTCAAGTTGGTTTGTGTTTTTTGTGTTTTTTTTTCTTCCTTCCATCCCCCGGAAGCCTCCTCGAGCTTGTATATGCACCGCATTAGATTGGTAACAGAACTGCTAGTGGTTATTTTGCTCTGCCAGTATGACAGATAAAATTAATATCGATCTAATATCGTGGAACGTTAGAGGTATCACCTCCCCAATTTAAAGAAAAATGATTATGAAAAATCTGAAAAAACTTAGATGTAATATTGCATTCCTCCAGGAAACTTACATTGTTCAAAATGAAGCAAATAAACTTAGAACAGGTTGGGTCGGTGAAGTTATTGCCTCAACAGGCATTACTAGGAAACGCGGGGTAGCAATTCTCCAGCATAAAAATTTGGAGTATAAGATTACGCAGTCTGAGATAGATGTCGATGGTAGGTTTATAATTGTACAGATGGTCATAAGAGGCCAAAACTATGTTTTATGCAATGTGTACGGACCCAATAATCATATACGTGATTTTTGGGATAAATTACAGGGCAAATTGTCTAAGAATATTAAAAAGTTGAGCCCAGAGGGGTGTGAGAAGAGGACAATACCACCAGATGTGACTCTGTGTGCCTATAAGGCCGCAACCTCTCCAGCAGGTAGGCGGGTGGGTGTTATAAATTTTGTGTACAGTGGCCGGCACCAAGTGCCAGTGTACAGTTATTTTAAAGTGTAATTCCCACAGTGTGGCGCAAGCTATGTGTTGTGAAATCTTGTGATGTGAGTATGGGTCAAGGAGTAGATCATAGTGATACGAGAGAGCACCCCTAATCTGTAGAGCTAACAACCATCTCCTTTCCCAATTAGTGGTTTCTCTAAGAGTTGTGCTGGGGAAACCCCAGGATTTGAGGACAGAACAGAGGCGAAACGCCTCAAAATTCAAAGAGCGAGGTATTTGAAGATTTACACAGAGGCTATTATGCGAGAGCATATTTGACTGAACGTATAGGTCAGATATATATTTAGCATTTAGTTTGGTCCATGTGAGAATGTGTGAGTCTGGAAGACAGACCAGAGCACTAGTGATTGTTTGACATGGTGAAGGGTGAGGAGCTATATTAGGGGAATGTCTGGTTAGGTCCCAAAATTGTAAAGTGTCGGAAATTACAGGGTGAATCAGTTTAAGGTCTTTCCTATAGTGGGTGGGCACCCATGGTAAATCCTCCAAGATAAGACCAACTGGTAGGAAGGCCTGTTCAATTTCTCTCCAAGAAGCTGCGTTAGCTGTATAGCTCCAGTTCAATAAGTGAGTCAAGCGAGCTGCTTGGTAATATAATATAATATTAGGTAAACTTAACCCCCCTTTAATTATATTTCTTTGTAGAGTCTGCTTAGCTATCCTAGGTTTTTTACCTTTCCAAACATAAGATGTGATAAGGCTCTGCAATCTGTTAAGTATAGGCCTGGGGATATTTATCGGAAAATCAAATACTTTTAAAACGCTTTCGCGTATAGATTATATTTTGATTAATGAAAGATTAATCGGGGCAGTAGTAGCAGACATTAGAGATATTATCATTTCAGACCATGCCCCAATCTCACTTACGTTACCAGTGCCTGGTTCCTCAAAAAGAAATCCTTCCTACCCTTTCCCAAAATACCTGTACTCCAATAGCAAATTCAAGAATTGTCTGATTGATGCCTGGAAGAAATTTGAATATAATAATGCTACGTCTGTCTCTAGCCCGGAGACATATTGGGAGGCCTCTAAGGCGGTTTTACATGGAGAAGTAAAAGCCTATTTACATAAAGTCTGGAAAAAAAAATCAAATTCGGGATGTTCAGCTCTCAAATCAGTTATCTAATGCTTATAGTGCGTATATACAAGAGGCATCCTCAGTCAAATGGCAAAAATATTTACAAACTAAAAAAAGAAAGAGAAATCTTTCTTCAACAAAAAGCGACAAGTGATCTTACTCGGGCCAATGCACGGATGTATAAATATGGGGGAAAAATTTAGCTAACTTATGGAAACAAAACCGTGGCTCCAATTATATCTTGGTGATAGCGACTAAGGATAGAAGGCTAACTAATTCTAACGCTATTAGCGCTGAATTTCTCGAATATTATAAACAGATCTTTCTTTCGAGAGAGACTAATGAAGTTAATAAAAAAGCTTTTTGGAACACTTGTAAGTTACCCTGCTTAGATGCTGAGGCCAGTAAGGCCATGCGGGAACCAATTAATAAAGAGGAAATTAGTCAGGCGATCAAAGAGTGTAGTCTTAATAAAGCGGCGGGCCCGGATACATTGCCAGCAGAATATTATAAAATCCTGTCAGATCAAGTAATAGATCCCTTATATGATTTATTCAATGCGTATTATGTTCAGGCTCACACAATATCGGTCAATTTCAGGGCTTCATTAATTGTTCTAGTTCCGAAAAAGGCCAAGGACGTTGAAAGAGTAGATTCATATCGTCCTATTTCGTTGCTGAATATGGACTATAAGCTCCTAACAAGTATTTTGGCAACTAGACTTCAGAAAGTTCTTCCCAGCCTAATTCACCCGGATCAAACAGGCTCCTTAAAAGGTAGATCATCATTCTTAATTTTGAGGAAATTATTGCTGACAGTGGAGTATTATAATACAATAATGAAATTAAATAAAATGGATTCAGAGGACAAGGCAATTATCGCGTTAGATGCCGAAAAAGCCTTTGACTCCATCAGTTGGGTGCATTTAGGTTTTACGCTAGAACAATTTGGCTTTAAAGGTCCCTTCTTATCTTTTAATCAGGCCTTATACGATAAACCGAGATCTGCACTAATAGTTAACGGGGTATGCACAGAGTTTTTCCAACTATTTCGTGGCACGCGTCAAGGTTGCCCGTTGTCCCCGCTCTTGTTCAACCTTTGCATTGAACTGTTAGCAATTGTCCAACGTAAGGTCATTAGGGGGATAAAAGTGGGGAATTCAGAGACGCAAATATCTCTGTACGCAGACGACCTACTTGTGCCGGTACTATTGAATTTGCTTGAAATGTTTGGATCCTTTTCAGGATTTGCAATTAATTCCAAAAAATCAGAAATTTTATGGCTAAATCGCACTAGAGATTCATATTCGGCATCATTATTTAAAGAAGTTAAAAATATAAAATATCTAGGAATTTTTGTGTCCTGAGGAATGGTATAAGGCAAATTTTTGTGTCCTGAGGAATGGTATAAGGCAAATTTTTCTGGAGTGATTAAGAAAATCATACAGGATATGTTAAAATGGGCACTCTTTCCGCTAACACTTGCGGCTAAAATAAATTTAATTAAAATGATTGTGTTACCTAAATTGTGTAATACTTACATAAAGAAGAACAGACCTAGGTGTGATACTTACATAAAGAAGAACATACCTAGGTTTATTACTTACAGAAAGTGGAAAAGACTTAGGTGTAATACTTACATAAAGCAGATCAGACTTAGGTGTAATACTTACATAAAGAGAACAGACCTAGGTGTAATACTTACATAAAGAGAACAGACCTAGGTGTAATACTTACATAAAGGAGAACAGACCTAAGTGTAATACTTACATAAAGGAGAACAGACCTAGGTGTAATACTTACATAAAGGAGAACAGACCTAGGTGTTATACTTATATAAAGAAGAACAGACCTAGGTGTAATACTTACATAAAGGAGAACAGATCTAGGTGTAATAATTACATAAAGAGAACAGACCTAGGTTTAATACTTACATAAAGAAGAACAGACCTAGGTGTAATACTTACATAAAGGAGAACAGACCTAGGTGTAATAATTACATAAAGAAGAACAGACCTGTATTACACCTAGGTCTGTACTGCTTTATGTAAGGATTACACCTAGGTCTGTTCTTCTTTATGTAATTATTACACCTAGGTCTGTTCTCCTTTATGTAAGTATTACACCTAGGTCTGTTCTCATTTATATGAGTATTACACCTAAGTCTGTTCTCCTTTATGTAAGTATTACACCGAGGTCTGTCCTCCTTTATGTAAGTATTACACCTAGGTCTGTTCTTCTTTATGTAAGTATTACACCTAGGTCTGTTCTCCTTTATGTAAGTATTACACCTAGGTCTGTACTGCTTTATGTAAGTATTACACCTAGGTCTGTTCTCTTTATGTAAGTATTACACCTAGGGCCTCCATTACATATAGAGCGTCGCCCACAAAAGCCGGCGACGCCGGCTTTTGCGCGTTTTTGGTATCCTATATACAGCGCCGCATCTAAATGCGGCACGTATATTTCACCCGTAGCTCACAATTTTTGGTCCCATAAATTAACATGGGACCGCGTCGTAAATCGGTATCCAATATCCAGCGGAAAGCCTTACGTGGCGAAAATGGAGAAATCTTACTTTGCATCAGCCAATAGGATTTTTCCTACCTTAATTCCGATTGGCTGATTCTATCCGATTGGCAGATTCTATCAGCCAATCGGAATTGAAGGGACGCCATCTTGGATGACGTCATTTAATGGAACCTTCATTCTTCGTTAGGACGTCGTAAGAAGAGGATGCTCCGCGCCGGATGTCTTCAAGATGGAGCCGGATGGAAGAAGATAGAAGATGCCGCTTGGATGAAGACTTCTGCCCGGCTGAAGGACCTCTTCTGCCCAGATTCGATGAAGACTTATGGCCGGATCGGATGAAGACTTCTGCCCGGCTGGGTAAAGACGGCTCAAGGTAGGGTGATCTTCAAGGGGGTAGTGTTAGGTTTTTTTAAAGGGGGATTGGGTGGGCTTTAGAGTAAGGTTGGGTGTGTGGGTGGTGGGTTTTAATGTTGGTGGGGTTTGTATTTCTTTTTTACAGGTAAAAGAGCTGATTACTTTGGGGCTATGGCCCGCAAATGGCCCTTTTAAGGGCTATTTGTAATTTAGTATAGGGTAGGGAATTTTATTATTTTGGGGGGAAATTTTTTATTTTATTAGGGGGCTTAGATTAGGTATAATTAGTTTAAACTTCTTGTAATTTTTTTTATTTTCTTTAATTTAGTGTTTTTTTTGTACTATAGTTTATTTTATTTTATTGTATTTAATTTTAGGTAATTGTAGTTAATTAATTTAATTAATTTAATGATAGTGTAGTGTTAGGTGTAATTGTAACTTAGGTTAAGATTTATTTTACAGGTAAATTTGTATTTATTTTAACTAGGTAGCTATTAAATAGTTAATAACTATTTAATAGCTATTGTACCTAGATAAAATAAATACAAAGTTGCCTGTAAAATAAAAATAAATCCTAAAATAGCTACAATGTAATTATTAGTTATATTGTAGCTATCTTGGGGTTTATTTTATAGGTAAGTATTTAGTTTTAAATAGGATTAATTTAGTTAAGTTAGGGGGGGTGTTAGGGTTAGGGTTAGACTTAGGTTTAGGGGTTAATAACTTTATTATAGTGGCGGCGACGTTGGCTGCGGCAGATTAGGGGTTAATACATTTAATAGGCTATGTGGGCTATGACGGTTTAGGGATTAATACTAGAATAGGTTTATTGCGGTGTGGGCTATGGCGTTTTAGTGGTTAATACTAGAATAGGTTTATTGAGGTGTGGGCTATGGCAGTTTAGGGGTTAATACTAGAATAGGTTTATTGCGGTGTGGGCTATGGCAGTTTAGGGGTTAATAGACTTTATTATAGTGGCAGCGACGTTTGCGGCGGCAGATTAGGGGTTAATACATTTAATAGGCTATGTGGGCTATGGCGGTTTAGGGGTTAATAAAGTTTATTAGTTATTTCGGTGGGGGATTGCGGTTGACAGGAAGATAGACATTGCGCATGCGTTAGGTGTTAGTTTATTTTTCCATGCATTTTCGGAAGTTACGGTACTCAGCGCAAGGCCTGCTACGGCTGCCTTTTATGGCGAGGTAAAAATGGAGTAAGATTTCTCCATTTTCGCCACTTAAGGCCTTGCGCTGGATATTGGATACCGATTTACGACACAGTCCCATGTTAGCTTATAGGAGTAAAAATTGCGAGCGACGGGTGAAATATACGGCCGTAACTTGCATGCTACGCCGTATATGTGATACTAAAACAGCGCAAAAAACGGCGTCGCAGGCTTTTGCGGGCGACGCTGTATATGTAATGGGGCCCCTAGAACCTAACTAAATGAAAATGGACCCTTAACTGCAGATGGGGATCCATAATGTTCACATAGATTTAAGCAAATGCATGTAAACCCTGCCTTATTTTATTGCTATGTTTTAAGGTTTTTATGTTTATATATATATATATATATATATAGACTGGCTGATATGTCTGCAGCTTTTTAATTTGTACATGTGTGCCGATTTTTTTTTTTTTTTTTTTTTAATTCGTTTTTATTATTGAGGATACAACAAATGAGTACAGGTACCACAAATACAACCGTCTCAGCATTCATATAAAAAGATTACATACTTATTAGCCAGAAAGTTAACAGGATACATATGGACAGTGTAAGTAAGTTTTCCGACTAGTTAAGCCCACATAGAAGGGTATGACACAGCCGTATTGTAGAACCATTCGTTGTTTACAAGGAAAAGCAGGTATTAGTTTCCAGTGGATGATTGCACGTATCCCTCAATATCTTTTTTCTTTTTTAAACTTAAAAAACAACAACAACTTAACATTTCTAATACATCTAACAACAATTAAAACTAAGTGCCTTGTTACCTAAGTAGTATACCCTCATGTTGACCCTCACATGTCCAGCCCTATGGCGTAATAAAAATGTGTAAGTGGGAGAGAAGGAAGAGAAAAAAAAAAAAAAAAAAAAAAGGGGGAAGAAGGAAAAGAGGAGAAAGAGGGGGGAGGGTGTGGGTGTAGTGTGAAGAGGAGGAGGGGGGACCTCCCAGGTGCAATTAAAAGAAAGATTCAATCAGAATCATCTCAGACCCATCAGTTCTGTTCTGGGGGGTTTCCTCGGTGGTTAAAGAGGCCCATTCTCCCCGCAGAATGCCCTCCAACACTATCTCATGCTGTGCAAAGGGTTTAAGAATTTGTTTTTGCTGTCCTGGTGGTAGCTTTTCTATAAGATGTCTCCATTTCCTCAGAAAAGGTTGTAGCCTATGTTTAGTGTCCCAGCAAGCGTCTTGTCTCTCAATAAACATGTGCCTAAAGAGAACCCTCTTAAACTGTGTCAATGAAGGTGCTGAGCAAGAACACCATAGGGTAAGAATACAATGTCTTGCAAGTAGTGTACACAAAGTCAGTAGAGGCTGTTTCTTATGATCTATACCAGTCCATGTAAACAGATATATATTGGTGGGATTGAATGAGATGTCAAGACTCATGGTTACCTTAAGCCAGTATTGCAGGCATCCCCAGAATTTCTTAAGTAAGGGGCAGTCAAAAAAGTAGTGGACTAAAGAGGGATTGGGGAACTGACATTTTATGCATTGGTTTGGGAGATGGGGGTTCCATTTCGCCCTTCTACTAGGGGTGATATAGTCTCTGTTAATCAATCTAATTTGCGCCTCCCGCAATGGCAGTGCCAAAGTTGCTGATTTGGTTTTCAGGAGACTATCTTTGACGTCCTGAATGGATATCTCTGCAGTAGTGTCCAATTTCAGTTTTTCCAATAATCCTACCTGGGCCTTAGCACTATATGGCCGAAGAATTTCCTGATATATCCCTGACATAGAAAAGTTCCCCAGTTTGAAGGCAGTTTGGGGAATTGCAAATGGGGCCTGATTCCAGAATCCTGGGTTGGCGTCCATTATGGCTCTAATATAATGCCTTAGTTGCAGATAGGCATAAAAGTGTTGATTTGGAAGGTTGTAAGACGCTTTCAGGTCCTGAAATGTTCTGACAGTGTGCGACAACGGGTCTAAAGCATCCCCGAGCCTCCGCAGTCCCCTCTCGTCCCATATTGCAAATGGAGCATGTTCATCTCCTCCTGGGAATTTAATGTTGCCCCTGATAGGTATATACTTAGGTGAAGGGCACAGTTGGCCCAGTGCCTTGTGCGCCTTAGACCAGGCCGCAAGCGGATCTCTATACAAAACGTTGTTCTTTATGTGTTGGGGTATATCCCCTGGTTGGCAATATGGGAGGTATGCCAGGCCACAGCGCTCAATTACCGCCTCCTCCAGTTGCTTATCATAGAAGTGTGCCGTACCCAGCTGCCAATCCAGTACTAGTCTTATTAAAGCAGCCCAGTTATAATATTGGATATGTGGCAAACCCAAGCCACCATTAAGAAATGAGGCATGCAGTTTATTGGCTGCAATTCTGGGTTTTTTCCCTTTCCATATGAAGCAGTTCAGAGCTCTATTGAGCCTCCTCACCTCTCCATTAGTCATCAAGAAGGGCAAAACAAGCAGTGGGTACAGGAGCCTAGGTAATAGTGACATTTTAAATAAGTTTACCCGTCCCGTGAGACTGAGCGGAAGGTTATGCCAGCTTGTCAAGCGAGAGCATATCGAATTGCACTGTCGGGTGATGTTGAGGTCATATATTTTATGCGGATTCTTATGTAGGTTAATACCTAAATATGTAAGGGAGTCAGTTACCTCAACAAAGGGGTACCGGGTAGTGTCCGATGTGTGTTTGTGTAGCCACAAGATCTCGGACTTAGTGTTGTTCACCTTATATCCCGAGAATCAGACGAATAATTCCAGTGTCTCAAGGATCTTAGGTATAGATAACTTAGGGGAATCCACAAATAACAACATGTCGTCTGCGTACAGTGCAAGATGAAGTACTCGTTTCCCCAAGTTTATTCCCGGAATTTTTTTTCGCAGGGTCACTGCCAGGGGTTCCAGGGCCAGATCGAAGATCAGAGGAGACAGGGGGCACCCCTGTCTAGTGCCCCTCCCTAGGGAGAAGCTCGAGGAGAAGCAGCCGTTAACCAGGATATGAGCTGTAGGGGTTGAGTAGAGTTTCCTCAATACCTCCATATACGAGCCTCGGAAGTTAAAGTGATTCAGGACATCAAATAGATAAGGCCATTCGACACGGTCGAAGGCCTTCTCTGCATCTAGGGAAAGGAGAAATGCCTCCGAATTGTCTCCTCCAGGACGGTTCTGCCCCCGTTCCCAGTAATAGTTGATAACATGTAGCACACGTCTTAAGTTGGTTACCGGGGTACGCTGGTACACAAAACCAGTTTGATCTGGGTCTAGGAGAGTAGGCAAGATAACTTTTAGGCGATTTGCAAGAATCTTCGTAAAGATCTTGTAGTCCGAATTTAAGAGCGAGATCGGACGATATGATCCCGGCTCCAACGGATCTCGTTCCGGCTTCGGAATTAGAGTGATATGAGCCGAAGAAAAGGTATCGGAAGGGTGGTTACCTTCCTTGAAGAGGCCATTGTACACTTGATTAAGTATGGGCGACACCTGCGGCAGTAGCAGACGATAAAGTTCTATGGGGAGACTGTCCGGACCCGCTACTTTACCCACAGACAAGGATTTGATCGTGGCCTGTACCTCCTCCACTGAGAAGGGGGCGTTAAGAGACTCCAATTGGTCATCTGTAAACTTTGGAAGTGATACTGAGCGCCAGAATCGTTCCAATACCTCCGTTGGAGGCTCTGATTGACTAGTGTACAGCTGTTTATAGTAGAGAGCAAAACCCTCCGCTATCTCTAGAGGTGTCCTATATGTATCGCCGTTCAGCTGTATCGCCGCAACCTCTCGACTCGTCTCTCTTGCATTTACTAGGTTGGCTAGCAGCTTACCCGATCTGTTCCCATATCTATGGAATTTACTCGCCGACTTCAACAGGTCAGAAGCCGCTTTCTGTTTCAGGAAAGCCTCTAACTCCTCCTTAGCCAACACGAACGCCTCTTGTGTGTCCCTGGATCTGGAGACATGGTAAGTTTGGTAAGACTGTTCCAGGGTCTTCTGTAACTCGTCATGTCTCTGTTGTGCCCTATGCTTTAAATTAGCTACATAGGAAATAATGTGTCCTGTTAGAACTGCTTTGGCAGTATCCCAGAACAGCTGTGGTCGATCCAGATGCTGGTGGTTCTCTGTATAGAAATCGTTCCAGCAGTGTGTGAGGTATTTTTTGAAGGCCTCCGAGGTCAACAAGTATGATGGGAACCTGAGCGTATTCCTATTTGGCTTATTTCTGTGGAGTTTCAGCATCAGTCCCACTGGGGCGTGATCTGATAGTAAGATAGTGTATATTTTCTCTTGACTAACCCTAGGAATTAGCCCTTCTGATATCCAAAACATGTCAATTCTAGATAGAGAGCTTGCCGTCTTGGACAGGCATGTATAGCTCCTCTCCAGAGGATGTCTCCTTCTCCAGATGTCGCACACCGCCAAATCTGAGTGGAGTTTGGAGAAAACGTTTGTTTCAAATCTTCCCTTATGTTTTGAAAGCCGAGCATTAGCGTCTATCGGACCCAACCAAGTTCTATCCAGCTGCGGGCTTGGAGTCAGATTAAAATCTCCCCCCAGGATAAGTGGAGCATCACCAAAAAGAGTCAATGCTTGAGTCAAAGTGTTCCAAAAGGCAAAAGTTTTAGAGTTGGGGGCATAAATATTGCAAAGAACGTAGATGGTGTCCTGAATTTTAACCCTCAGTATCAGAAATCTACCCTCCTTATCCTTATATGTCTGCAACAGTTCAAATGAAAGGCGCTTACCAAATAGAACAGCCAAACCTCTACTTGAGCTAGTATAAGACAGGTAAGAGATCGATCCCACCCATGTTTGTTTTAATTTGTCATGTTCTGTATCTGTTAAGTGGGTCTCTTGAAGGAGCGCTATGTCAGAGTCTAGTTTTTTAAATGAGAGAGGATCGCTCTCCTCTTTATTGGGGAGTTAATACCCCCCACGTTCCAAGACGTCAATTTAAGTGTCATTTATATCCATATAGAGGGGATAAGAGGAATGAGTACAGAGAGGGCGGGGAGGAGAAAAGAAAGGCAGGGAGGGAAGAAGAAGAAGAGAAAGAGAGGGGAGAAGAAAAAAAAAAAAAAAAAAAAAAAAGGGGGGGGGGGGGAAAAGAAGGTTAAACTGTGTACATGTGGAATTAAGGTATGTGTTACCTAGTTTGGCCAGAATAAGGTATATATTATATTCTACAAGCTTGGACATGGCATCCAACTAACATATATAGCAATGTTACGAGGGGTCTTATCCACATATATCTGAAACAGAACTTGCAAATTTCTCCCAGATAAGCCATAATACCATATGAACCAATATATTCCCACAGCAATGCTCTCCCTATCCCAACCACAACCCAAATATTTCCCAGAAATTGAACTCCCTGTAGCAATAAAGCAACTATGAGCTCCCAGCAAAGATATCTAGCAATACATTGTAATGGTAATGTCTGGGGATATGTGCAAATTATTGGATAGGAAGGGGTTCCACAGCAATACACAACACACCTGGCGACATGTAATACAGTGAAGCGATTACCAGATCCGCTCCCCTCACCACCCAGCCCACAGGCGGATTCCGCCCGCGGAGGAGGCAGCAGGAAAGTCAGATAGAAATACACATATGTGAAACTCCCATGTAACAAGTCAACCCCCCACCCCTCGTGAAAGGAAAAGGTAATACAGTGTGATGAGTGCAATTTGGTGAGTACACAGGATAGGAGAGGACAAGTCGTAGTACATTGATATACACTGGGCCGAATAGGTGATGGTGTTGCTAATCCTATGGCCCACACTGGCCCCCTACCGCCCCCCCCCCACAGGCGGGCCTCGCCCGCGGAGGTAGCAGCAATCGGGCCAGGCGACCGCCAAACGCGGGCCTGGAGTGGAACCTCCAAAGAGAGAGTCCACACCCGTCCAGACATCCTAAAGTCTTAAAAACACAGAGTAATAGTAGGAATGGGTAGGGTGTATAACGCCTGAGCACCTGTATGGGAGGAAAATTCAATGTTAGAGTCCATCTAGCCATAAGGGCACATAAGAAAAGTGTTAGTTCAGAACTGTTAGGTGCAAGTATAAGCAAGGCAATCAAACAAACATTAAATAAATTTAAAACAACGAGCATCACACTAGTTAACAATAGCTGACATAACATGTTCAAGCCCGTGATTACACATTGTCCTCGGGCATGCAAGGTGAGACCCAGACCAGGTCTCTCCTTCAAATCACCAGTCTCTAGGAGTGTTCTTTTAGAGTCATATGTGCATTTTCTTTGTGAAAGTCTATCAAAAACAAATAAAAACATAAACAGTAACAGTGATAATTATAATATAGTTACGTGCTGCGTCATGAGAGTCCAGGGCCCTCAGCCCGCGTCCTTCTGTTTCCTCTCCGTTTCCAAATAGCTTTCCACTGCCTGAGGGGAGTGGAAATATTTCGGGCCTGTAGGGGTTTGCAAGCGAAGCTTGGCTGGAAAGAGCAGGGCTACTTGTCGGCCTTGCTCATATAAGCGTGAGCAAATAGGTGAGAAATCTTTCCGTTGCCTGGATACCTCTGAAGAAAAATCTTGAAATAACAAGAGCCGATTGCCCTCATATAAAACTTCTTTCTGGAGGCGATAAGCCCTTAAGATTCGCAGCTTCTCTTGGAAGTTGAGACACCTGAAGATTACTTGTCTCGGTTTCATGTTGTTGTTTTCCAGATTTCTTTCAGGGCCTACTCTGTGAGCCCTCTCCACATCCAAGGGCAATATATCGTGTGGTATGCCCAGAAGCTTTGGCAGAATTAAAGCTGCAAAAGCCAGGAGATCCTTCCCCTTGACTTTTTCAGGCAGACCCACCACCCACAGATTATTGCGGCGGCTGCGGTTTTCCAGGTCGTCCACACGCTCTTGCAGTAACTTATTCTGACGTAGTATTTGTTGCAGGGAATTACTAGATGCCGCCTGTCTGTCTTCTATTTCAGAGATGCGGCCCTCTGCTTCAGAGATACGGGTAGAGTACTGCCTGACCTCGCTAGTTAGGGTGTCAAGTCCTGCTTGCAGGTTCTCCATTTTTGGGAGAAAAAAGGATTTCAGGTCTTTCATAAGTTGTGTCTGATCTCCAGTGCGTTTGGCGGTGTCCTCTGGGTACATCTCAATCACTGCCTGAGTTTCTAGCTGGTGCTTAGCTTTTCTATCGCTGCTTTTATTTTTCTGGCTCATGCTGTCACTTTGATGTGATTTCAATTTCTGAAAGTATTCGTCCACTCTCATCAGCAAATTCAGTAATCACCCAGAGTCCGCCAGTGAATATTTATATAGAAGCTGGTAATGTAGATTACAGATCTCACAGCTCCAGCAGAGCAAATATCCAGGTTAGGCCTCAATAGTAAAGGTGCGTGCCAGGGGGAAGAGAAAGATCAAAATGGCTCACAGATGCAAAACCCCAGCTATTTCATAAGTAGAAGGGGATAAGGTGATAGTTAGCTTCAATCTGATCCAGAGAGCAAAAAGGGATCCTAGCAGATGTGGCCCCCGGTCACTGTAGGTATTGCGGTAGTCACTCACTCCTCCACCCAAGCCTCTGTCTTAAACAGTCCCAGGCTAAATACTTTTATAGACCCGCCTAAGTGTGTTGTAGGGCCAGCTTGTGTGATATCTCAGTGGCTGTCTGTTCCTTACCGGACTGATGCGATCGTGCGTGCCCAGTCTGCACAGTTAGATAATTGCCTCCTTAGCTGTGACCGGAGGTAGCTTGTCCACAGCTCCCCAAAGCTTCAAACCCAAGCACACCGGAGCGAGTCGGGTTCTGGGTACTTTAAGGGACGCCACTCAGTCCCGGATCCTCCAATGCTGTCCCCTTAGAGTATATTGCTATCGTGGCGCCATGCAATCTGGCTGCCCACGTGGGTAAAGTCACTGCAGCGCAACCGGGGGATAAAGTAGCTGTTAGACTTAGCGCAGCACTTTTGGTCGGTTAGCGATGTCCCCTGTGAGGGAATCCCAACAAGATATAGCTGCGGGGAGGCAGATCAGGAGCAAAAAAGCAAGGTATATAGCAAGTTTAGATGTTTCTAATGTCGGAGCTCTCGTTCCTTGCTGCCGTCTGCCAAGCCCTCCCACCGGAAGTCGCGTGTGCCGATTTTTAATTGAATTTTCGAAATAAAGGAAACCTTTTTGTAAGCAGTTATCGATTGCTAATTATATATATTTATATATATATATATATATATATATATATATATATATATATATATATATATATATATATATATTCTTTTTGTTTTGCTAAGTGAGTTTTAACAGGAATATGATCATGCATATACTCTCAAATTGAGGGAATTCACCCCACTGGGTAATAGTTAAAATTTTTCCTAAAATTTAGATATTTTATTCCTTCTTTATATTTCCAAGATGTTGGGAAGTGACCCATCTATGGGTAGATGAATAGACCCTAACGTTTTTAAAGCCAGATTACAAGTGGAGCGCAAAAAAATATTGATTTCCCCAACGTGATATTAGTGCTCAACTGAGTTATACCAGCGCACGTTCATGTTCATGTTCGCATTGCTGGGAAGCATTACGCTCACGAGCGAGTGCTTCCATAGGCTTCTATGGGAGCGTTGTTGTCATGACGTGAGACACGGCATGAAAGTTTACAGGGAACACACAGTTCCCATAGACTGCAATGTAAAGGCACTTTTCAGTGCCGTTTTTTTTTCTAATACCCACACCCACCAACTTTAACCCCTTGAAACTGCTTAGTGCAGTTGTTTTTCATTAGCGTTTTAGTTTTACAAAATAACTTTCATTAAGTTTTTTGCTAAAGTAAAAAGTAATTTTTTATCCTGTAAGTTTACTTTTGCAAACCTCCTTTACTATTTTGCTAAAAAAAAACAACATATGATTTGCATGGATAATTTCCATAGGAAACAGTGAAATGTATATTTGAAAGCAAAGACTAAATACAGCATTGACAGACAGATGTTTGGTAGATTTAAATAGTACATTGACTTATGTATTTGTGTAGATTTAATGTTATTTGGGTTTTGGAAATTGTAAATATTTTCAATAGGGAAACTATTGTAACAATAAAATGCATTGTTTAAGTTTAAATTTCAGCAAATATTCTTTTACTGCATGTTCAGAATTATAAAAAGCTGTATGTGCTGTCAAATACAATTATAATGAATGACTGCTTAATCAGTACCTTGCATGAAATTAGCCACCCACAATGTCATAATCCAGTCATATTTAAAATCTATGACTATGTGGTGTAAAAAAGTATTATTATTGTTATGTGCCAGCATATTATAAAGAAAGAGATGAATGTATGTTCACTTCATGTAACTATTATATACATTCATTTATTTCAATAAACAATGTGTTTTGCAAATATAATTACCTTTGGTATTTTGTACAAAGAACTGATCTTTGAAAAAAACAAAACAAGACAGCAGACCCATATAATATGAAACATTAGTCATACAATTTCTACAGAATAAAACTTTGCCTCACACTGAGCAATTAATAGCAAATTACTGGCTGAACTTTAAAATGTGAGTGATTGAACACATCACACCTATTGGTGAAAGAGAAGTACTCATAGCTGCTGAAAGACATATTCTTCTACAGCACAGGACTCAAATGTCACACACATCAGGTGGTATTTTCTGCACAGAAGTTAAATCTGCAAACAATGCCACAAACCTGTCATTCTTCATGAAAAAAAAATCAGTGAGGCTGAAGCATTTCTATAAAGATTTTTTACTTGTCATGCAAGTTTAAAGGTGTATATTCAAGTTTCTTTCTTGATTCACCTACAAAATGCATTTAAAGGGACAGTCAACAGCAGAATTGCTGTTGTTTTAAAAGATAGATAATCCCTTAATTACCAATTCCCCAGTTTTGCATAAGCAACACCGTTATAATTATTTATGTTATACCTCTGTAATTACCTTGTATCTAAGCCTCAGCAGACTGCCCCCTTATTTCAGTTTTTTTGACAGACTTGCATTTTAGCCAATCAGCGCTGTCTCCATGGTAAATTCGCGTGCATGAGCTCAATGTTATCCATATGAAACACGTGAACTAATGCCCTCTAGTGGTGAAAAACTATCAAAAATGCATTTAGATTAGAGGCGGCTTTCAAGGTCTAAGAAATTAGCATATGAACCTCCTAGGTTTAGCTTTCAACTAAGAATACCAAGAGAACAAAGCAAAATTGGTGATAAAAGTAAATTGGAAAGTTGTTTAAAATTACATGCTCTATTTGAACCATGAAAGTTTTTTTTTACTTGACTGTCCCTTTAATTTGGTTGCTCCCCAATACATACAGGATTACTTTAGTGACCATCCTGGAGTCATTTGATGATCATCAAACTACTTTAGAAGTAATTTGCACATCATCAGACACCATCAGGCTTGTAGTAATCAGCTAAGGTAAAAGAATGATTAGCAGATTACCTGATTACTTCAAAAGCATGAACAGCCAGTGAATGACTCTAGAGCCTGTGGGCCTACTTCAGGATGGCTTCTGATGACTGAAGTCATCGATTACTTCAGAATGACTCCAGAAAAGATCATCCTTTTTGACTAAGGTCAGCAACCGGTTTATAGATTCTGTAATCATTCCTGGGTAACAGAGTTCCTTAGCCACCCATAGACCTCTTATAATCTTTGTCTGACATCCATGCAATTTTTTTTAGAAGACAGAAACATATCCTACTCAACTTCACAAAGCCCATTTTTTTACATAATGAACATTTTCTGGGCTTCATTCTTATTATCTTCTATTTTGATGTTTATTCTCTTTTACCGTTAACATTTCATTAATATTTTTAAATCCTACATAAACAGGTAAATCAAAGGAAAGCCAAATTGAACAGTTGATGCTTCTATCTATCGCTGCTGATAAAGGCCTAGATTACAAGTAGCGTGGTGTTTTACGTGAGATTTCTAGAGTAAATTGTACTTGTGCGAAACTAGCACTTCAAGTCTATAGCAAGCATCTGTGTACTTGTTTTACAAGTTGTAAATACAGTTTTCCAGCTAGATCATTACTATAGCTTGAGCGCAACTAACCAGATCTGAAATTAAACCGTGATTCCCATTCTGAAGTTACCAGAAACCTATCTGTTATACCTAAACAAGCACAAATCACTAATACAATGGCCATTTATCATGAATATCACTTACAAGTGTTTGCATCAATACCATTGTACAGTGTGAAGGGATAATAGCAATTTGCGTTTGAAATGATCCTTTTCACGTTCAAAAGAATAGCAAAACTTGTAAATGAATTGGTCATACATTTGAGCAGGGATATTATGGTTCTACGGTACATGTGTCTATGATATGTAATTGATATGCATTATACTGTATGTTCATTTGTGTATTTGTTTAAGAAATAAGATTACCAGTATGGGTCATTAATATCTCTCTTAAAAAAAAATGACTGCGGCTTTTGACCGTCACAATCATGCATTTTGAAATGTTTCTCACACTGTAAAACATGTTTCCAAAAAGGCGACATTTCTACCATTGAAACTTATGAGCCGCTTCTTTTGCACAAAACTTTATTATTGTACCAACTGCATTTATGCAATCGCACTATCTTAATAGCATTTATGTAATGTCACTCTACCAACCGTTTTTATGCAATCTCATTGTACTGACTGTGTTTATGCAATCTCACTCTACCAACCGTTTTTATGCAATCTCATTGTACTGACTGTGCTTATGCAATCTCACTCTACCAACCGTTTTTATGCAATCTCATTGTACTGACTGTGTTTATGCAATCTCACTCTACCAATCAAGTTTATGCCATGTCACTATACCGACTGCGTTTGTGCAATCTCACTCTACCTATCAAGTTTATGCCATATCACTATACCGACTGCGTTTGTGCAATCTCACGCTACCTATCAAGTTTATGCCATGTCACTATACCGACTGCGTTTGTGCAATCTCACTCTACCTATCAAGTTTATGCCATATCACTATACCGACTGCGTTTGTGCAATCTCACTCTACCTATCAAGTTTATGCCATATCACTATACCAACTGCGCTTGTGCAATCTCACTCTACCTATCAAGTTTATGCCATATCACTATACCAACTGCGTTTGTGCAATCTCACTCTACCAATCAAGTTTATGCCATATCACTATACTGACTGCGTTTGTGCAATCTCACTCTACCAATCAAGTTTATGCCATATCACTATACCGACTGCGTTTGTGCAATCTCACTCTACCAATCAAGTTTATGCCACATAACTATACCGACTGTGTTTGTGCAATCTAATTTTAACAACTGTGTTTATGCAATCTCCTTCTACAAACAGTGTTTATGCAATCACACGCTACAAACCGTGTTTATGCAATCTCACTCTACCAACCATGTTTGTGCGATCTCTAATCTCCTCGCAACCTTCCTTATCAGAGGGGAATAGTATTGCTGTGGACTTGGAAATGACTCTTCAGCTATGTAATGTAGCCCTGATTATCTGTGTATACTTAATCTGTATGATGTAATACAGGTGTTTTGATTATTCAATAAAGCTCTTTTAAAAGAAAAAAAAATACTACAAAATACAAACAATACTTATAATTTAATCTAAATTTGTATTTGTTTTTAAAATATACCTAGACATACCATTATCTGATCTGTGAAAAATATAATAGTATGGGCTAAAATGTACAAATGTATATTTCACATTAGGAACCCCATTAGCTTAAGGTCTCTGGGCTTGTGAGACTTAATAAGAAATCTCACAAGTACTCTGGAGCCCCTGTCTTAATTCTCTAAAAGCAGTTTTTCCCAGATAGAACAGTGTGTCTTGCAAAAGGTGTGTTCACTGCTTTTAAAGGGACAGCCTACTCGATTTTTTTATTGTTTAAATAACTACTCATTCTCCAGCTTTGCATAACCAACATTGTTATACAGAGGCATAACTAGAAACCACAGGGCCCAGATGCAAAAATCTAAGAAGGGCACCCCCCAAAAAAGTGAATTTGATACATATCTTATTTTTTTTTTAACATTTAAGACAGAAAAAAAATTGTGAATCAGATTATGTCTGCAAAAGGAGGTTCCCTGTGCCTACAGTCTGTGAGATGGTCTGACCCCCTATTACTGTATATAGTGACACTGTGTAACCCACCAGTACTGTATATAGTGAGTCAGTGACACAGTCTGTAATCTGCTGGTGAGATGGCTGGCCTGACCCTACCCGCCCCAGTACTTTATAAAGTGACCACAGTAGTCTGAGACATGGTCCAGCTCCCCCGTACTGTATATAGTGGTACTGTATAGTGACACTGTTTACCCCCTCCCCCCATGCTGTAGTAACAAGGTCTGTAATTTTCTGGTTCCACAAACATACACACACACATACATACACACACACATATACATGCATAAATACACACACAGTCACATACATACACACACACATTTACATGCATAAATACACACACAGTCACATACACACATACACACACACACATACATGCATAAATACACACACAGTCACATACACACATACACACACACATACATGCATAAATACACACACAGTCACATACATACACACACACACACATATACATGCATAAATACACACACAGTCACATACACACATACACACACACACATACATGCATAAATACACACACAGTCACATACACACATACACACACACATACATGCATAAATACACACACAGTCACATACACACATACACACACACATACATGCATAAATACACACACAGTCACATACATACATACACACACACATACATGCATAAATACACACACAGTCATATACACACACACATACATGCATAAATACACACACAGTCACATACACACACACATACATGCATAAATACACACAGAGTCACATACACACATACACACACACATAAACACCAATGGGTAAAACAGAAAGACTAACCCCTGTAGTCAGAGACACTAGTGAAGCATCATGTCACACTCACATGATATCAGTGCAGTGCAGTCGCAATTGTGAACCTCTGCACCCCCTGTAGTTTCGCCCCTGTTGTTATATTAATATACTTTATAATCTCAAAGATGACCCTTATCTTGTTGATTTTTATTAGCTTATTAAATCTTGCACAAACAGCCAGATAGTGTTAGATCATGTGCGCCATATAGCTACCATTGTGCTCACTCCCATGGAGAATGATAATGGTTATACAAGAACCAGCACTGATTGGCTAAAATGCAAGATTCTAAAAAGCACTGAGATAAGGCGCAGTCTGCAGAGACTTAGGGCCGTATTTAATAAGCAGCGGATGCTGCTGTGTCCGCCCAAGGTTTTAGGACTTCCTGAAACCTAAGTTAAGAAGCAGCGGTCGTAAGACCGCTGCTTCAAAACTTGTCCGCCACCTTTTAGGCAGCATTTCAGCAGAAATGCTTGTGCAATATTAAATGCCGACAGCGTATGCTTTTTTTTTGCAAGTTATAGGGCAATAAATACAAGTATCACTTTGCTATTTCCAAACCCCTTTTTTTCAAAATTAGCGCTAGTTACATTGAAACACTGATATCTGTCAGGAATACCTAAATATCCCTTGACGTGTATATATATTTTTTTAGAAGACATCCCAAAGTATTGATCTAGACCCATTTTGGTATATTTCATGCCACCATTTCACCGTCAAATGCGATCAAATAAAAAAAATCGTTCACTTTTTCACAAATTTCTTCACAAACTTTAGGTTTCTCACTGAAATTATTTACAAACAGCTTGTGCAATTATTACAAATGGTTGTAAATGCTTCTTTGAGATCCCCTTTGTTCAGAAATAGCAGACTTATATGGCTTTGGCGTTGCTTTTTGGTAATTAGAAGGCCGCTGCGCACCACACGTGTATTATGCCCAGCAGTGAAGGTGTTAATTAGGTAGCATGTAGGGAGCTTGCAGGGTTAATTTTAGCTTTAGTGTTGAGATCAGCCTCCCACCTTAGACATCCCACCCCTGATCCCTCCCAAACAGCTCTCTTCCCTCCCCCATCCCACAGTTGTCCCCGCCATCTTAAGTACTGGCAGAAAGTCTGCCAGTACTAAAATAAAAGTTAAAAAAAAAAGAAAAAAAAAGAAAAAACACATATTCTGCTGTGTAGGATCCCCCCTTAGCTCCCAATCTCCCTGATTCCTCCCAAACAGCTCTCTAACCCTCCCCCTCTTCCTTCTTGTGCGCCATCTTGGGTACTGGCAGCTGTCTCTCAGTACCCAGTTTACAATAAAATGTTGGCTTTTTTTAAAAATATTTTTCTGTAGTGTAGCTTCCCCTCCTCAAAAACCACCCCCACCCCCTCCCAGATCCCTTAGATCAAAATTATCTCCCCCTTTATGTTGTAAAAATGTCTCATAGTGTAGTGTTCCCACCCGCTCCCGCCCCCGTGCAGGAGCCCGCCCGCGCCCCCGTGCACGTGCGCACATCAATTCGCGCCCTCATTGACCTCGCCTACGATCCCGACCCCTTTTACTCCTTGATTACATCGATGTCCGATACAGAGAGGGCCACAGAGTGGCTCTCTATTCATCGGATGGCTAAAATATGTTATTGCAGGATGCCTCAATATCGAGGCATCACTGCAATAACATGAAAGCGGCTGGAAGCGATCAGGATCTCTTCCACCACTTTCAAAGACCAACGACGCACAGGGTACGTCCTTGGTCGTTAAGGACATTTTTTGTAGGACGTACCCTGTACGTCGTTGTTCCTTAAGGGGTTAAGTATGTGAAGGTAACTAGTGCACATATTACAAGTTGAAAGTAAATAGTTGCGCTAGGGCGTAAAGTAAAAGGATTAAAAATTTTTTTACACCAAACACAAGATAAATATATTAAAATAAACTATTACATGCATATACACACTTTCTGATTAAAATAATTCATACAAATATTAATATATTTTTTTTATAAGCGTTGAAAGGTATATGGTATATGACAAGGTATTTGACTGGCAAGGGCTATAGCATGTATATATATGTCTAAATATGTGTATGTGTGTGTGTCTGTATATATATATATATATATATATATATATATATATATATATACAGTATATATACAGTATATATATATATATATATATATATATATATATACACAGTATATATACACATACATTTATGTATTTATAGGTGAATTATGTAAATACATACATATTTACACATAGAAACATGTATATACATATACGCACAAACATATTTAGACATAGCACAGTTGGTCTAATGCGTGCTGGGATTGCGCATAAGCGATAAGTGTTATTTATGTCTTTTTTTTTTAACAGTGTGCTCCTTTGAAATGTATGGGAAAAGAAGTTAACACTGTTGCGACATCCCAAGTTCGGAAGTTAGAGTTTCACTTGCGTGCTTACTTTTTATTTTCAACTTGTTATATGTGTGTTAATCCGCCCATGTAAAAAGTTTACTTTCAGCGCCATTAGTGAATGAAAAAATTAGTTGTAATCTGGTACTTGTATTGTTTCATCTCAATAAAAATCGTAATGAAATTGTTCTGCAAAATTAATATAGCATGGAAAAATTAAAGTTTGCATTGAAATAATGCAGGACTAAAATGATTTAAGGCACATATGCAAAAAAAAAAAAAATTTTACTATGTTTAGAATATGTAATTCACGGTGTACTGTTTTCCTTACTGTAAAATGAGTTTCTCCGCCTCTGCTAGTGAGCTGAACAGGGGTGTTCATGGGTGTAGCAGATTTTTTTCAACCAGGTCTGGCAAATTCTGTAAACATTTTTCCCCCGCCGATCTCATTGTTTTTATCTCGCATACAGAAAAGTGGCAATATTGTGTCAAAATACACTAAACACTTATTACCCTAATAAAAAAACATATTCATATAAAAAAGAAGCAATTGTAAGGTACTATACACTGAAAACAGAGTAACCTAATGTGTATTTATATTTAATTTTCAATCAGTGCCCCCTACTCCCTGCTAAATTGACTCTTCCAAGAAAAGTCGCCCTTTCTAGTGAGCTCCATTACTTTCTATGGTAGACATTTTGCAACTTGTAGGGACAGCCATTTTTTATTAATTCCCTGAGGGCAGCAATAGTGAGTGTTGGGGAGATTTTTTCATGTCTGACCTGGAGAAGTTTTGATCATCGGCTTTAGGTGCTAGAGTAAGGTTAGGATTGTAACTTTAGGCATCTCTTTCTGGAGGGTGTGCAACGAGAACCATGGATAGTGCTATCTAGAATTATTCATGTTACTCCATCTAATAACTGTCCAGGAATACATGGTTGTGGTGGCAACCATAAATAAGGTTTGCAATAATTATTATTGCTAACCTAAAACTCTCTAAGTTACAAAATACAAATAACCTTTGCAAAAAATTAAAAACCCAACCAGTAAGAAATATCCTAAAATTAAAGTCCCCTTAAAAAACAAACACCCAGAAATAAAAACTAGCATTAAAACCTACTCTACAAATTGCCCTGAAAAGGGTATTTGTCGGGCAGTGTCCTAGTTTAAGAGATAAGCTCTTTTGCATAAAAAAACATATCCTAAAACCAAAGTAACCCCCATCCCCCCAAAAAAGCCTATCATTAAAAAAACCCATCCTTAAAAAGCTGCCCTGAAAAGGAAACCAGTGATATAGCTCTTTTTCAATCCCTAACCTAAACCCCCCCAAAAAATCCCTAATGCTAAACCCCAAGAGTTAGTACTCACAAATTTGAATCTGGCTCCTTAGGTGGGCAGCACTGGTGGTGCTCCTCTTTCTTCTTCCATGGTGGCGCTTCTCTGGGGTGACCTCTTTTTCCATCTGTCTTCTTTTCTTCTTATCTTCCCCCCGATAACCTCTTGTCAGCACCACACACTGAAGCTTGAATATGAGGTCCCCAATTATAAAGGGTGCCCTTGCATTTCTATTGGCTGATTTTTGTATTCTTAATCCAATCAGCCAATAGAATGAATGTTTTTCTATTGGCTGATTGGACTAAGAATACAAATAGCACAAAGTGGTGAAACTGCTATTTATTGTTCTTCAGAACCTGAAAGTGATTGTAAATTTTGATGCTAAAGTTCCCCTTTTTTAAAAATTCGATTAAAAACAGGGGCACTTTAATTCATCAAAATTTACATTTCACTTGTGTTGTGAAAAAAACCTTACCTTTTAATCTTGACAGCTGCTAATCGAATTTTTAAAAACCGGGTACTTTAGCATCATAATTTACATTCACTTTAACATTAAAAGCACTAGCTACGGAATTCTAAAGAGTAAAATTTCTATATTTACTGAGCATTTTCATGCCACAAGATCTCTTTTACTTTATGGTCCTTCATGTCAAATGTCAAATTATATATGTAGAACTAAACAACCAAGAATCATTCATTTCTTTCTTTATGCAAATAAATTAATCTAATGCATTTTTTCCTCATTTATGTACCATAATCACTGTAGAAGTGTTTTTGTATTACAATAATTTCATATCCTTATATTAACCTAATGCTATGCTTTTAAATATAAAGCTTTTTAAAAGCAAACTTAAAACAACTTGTCAAGTTATTTCCAGCACTATCTCGCTAAATGTGTTTATAATAAGTAATCTTATAAAAGCAGAAAAAGGAATTGCAACACATTATTTTCTACAAATTGGTGCACTGCCGTCAAACTGATGTAAAATGTGCAGTGCTTTATTTTTGCAGTTTTGTGTTAAGGTAATTTGCAAGCAAAATGGATTTGCTTATCTGAAAAGCTTTTTAATAACCAGCCAAACCTAGAAATATTTATTTTTGTATTTTATTATTTTGCTGTACATTAAAACATTGTAATCATACTTTTTAAAACTAATCATTATAAGACACATACAAAAAAAACAAAAAACAAGGGCCGTCTTTCAAATACAGCGCACATAAAATATGAGCATAGATAATTAATTTAGAATTTGCTGTTCAAAATCATGGTTCTCAGCTTGGCTTATTTAACCATGCTCTGAGTAGGTCTGCTGTATTGATTATCTGTTAAAGTAAGATTGTCTGTTTAAGTATAGCAGTTAGCTAACCAAGGGCCCGATCCGATATGCAGAAGCCTGGCGACGCCAAATATTGCGCGGGTTTGGTATCACATATACGGCGTAACCTAGAAGTTATGCACGTATATTTCACCCTTCGGCCGTAGTTTTTTGGCCCATAGAGTGATATACCAAACCCGTGCAGTTTGGTATAAAATATACAGTGTAAGGACTTACATGGCGAAAATGGAGAAATCTTACTCCATTGTCACCCGCCACAAAATGCAGGCGTAGTAAGCTTTACGCTGAGTATTGGAGCCCCGTAACTCCCTAAACTGCCTGCAAAATAAAACCTAACACCTAACGCATGCGCAATGTCTATCTACCTGTCAACCGCAATCCCACGCCGTAATCCCTAATAAAGTGTTTAACCCCTAAACCGCCGCTCCCGGACCCCGCCGCCACCTATATTATATGTATTACCCCCTAATCTGACCCCCTTACACCGCCGCCACCTATATTAAATTTATTAACCCCTAATCTGAGCCCCCTACACCGCCGCCACCTATAATAACTCTATTAACCCCTAATCTGAGCCCCCTACCCCGCCGCCACCTATTTCAAATATATTAACCCCTAATATGATCCCCCTACACCGCCGCCACCTATAATAACTCTATTAACCCCTAATCTGAGCCCCCTACCCCGCCGCCACCTATTTTAAAAATATTAACCCCTAATATGATCCCCCTACACAGCCACCACCTATTTTAAATATATTAACCCCTAATATGATCCCCCTACACCGCCGCCAGCTATTTTAAATATATTAACCCCTAAACCTAAGTCTAACCCTAACACCCCCTAACTTAATTATTATTTCAATAAATCTAAATAATATTAATATTATTAACTAAATTATTCCTATTTAATACTAAATACTTACCTATAAAATAAACCCTAAGATAGCTACAATATAATTAATAATTACATTGTAGCTATTTTAGGGTTTATATTTATTTTACAGGTAACTTTGTATTTATTTTAACTAGGTACAATAGCTATTAAATAGTTAATAACTATTTAATAGCTACCTAGTTAAAATAATTACAAAATTACCTGTAAAATACACCTACACTATCAATAAATTAATTAAATAAACTACAATTATCTAAACTAAAATACAATTAAATACACTAAACTATATTACAAAAAATAAAAAAAGATTACAAGATTTTTAAGCTAATTACACCTAATCTAAGCCCCCTAATAAAATAAAAAAGCCCCCCAAAATAATAAAATGTCCCTACCCTAAACTAAATTACAAAAGTAATCAGCTCTATTACCAGCCCTTAAAATGGCCTTATGTGGGGCATTGCCCCAAAGTAATCAGCTCTTTTACCTGTAAAAAAAAGAACAACCCCCCCATTACAACCCACCACCCACACACCCCTACTCTAAAACCCACCTGATCCCCCCCTTAAAAAAACCTAAGTCTAACACCCAAGTGCTCCTTACCTGTCCTGAAACCCGGTGGAGAATGTCCTGTTCCAGGCGGTGAAGTCTTCTTCCAGGCAGCAACCACTTCTTCTTCCAGGAACCAGCCGGCGCGGAGCGGAGGAGTTGAAGACCGATGACTGCGGAGCTGAAGACCGTCCACTCTGGAACTGAAGACCGGCGATGCTGGAACTGAAGATTGGCGACGCTGGAACTGAAGACTGCGGAGCCATGGAGCATGGAGGATCCTCTTCATATGATCTCCGCCGTACACTGAATAGGAATTCAAGGTACGCAATTAAAAATGGCGTCCCTTGAATTCTAATTGGCTGATTTGAGCCTTCAAATTCAAATCAGCCAATCGGATGAGAGCTACTTTAATTCTATTGGCTGATTTGATTAGCCAATAGAATAAGAGCTACTGTAATTCTATTGGCTATTCTAATCAGCCAATAGATTAAATTCTATCAGCCAATCGGAATTAAGGTAGGAAAAATCAGATTAGCTGATCCAATCAGCCAATCGGATTGACCTTGAATTCTATTGGCTGATCGGAACAGCCAATAGAATGCGAGGTCAATCCGATTGGCTGATTGGATCAGCCAATCGGATTGAACTTCAATCTGATTGGCTGATTGAATCAGCCAATTGGATTTTTCCTACCTTAATTCCGATTGACTGATAGAATCCTATCAGCCAATCGGAATTTGAGGGACGCCATCTTGGATGACGTCATTTAAAGGAACCGTCATTCATCCTCTAGTCGTTGGTCAAGGAGAATGTTCTGCGTCAGAGGTCTTCAAGATCGTGCCGCTCTGCTCCGGAAGGATGAAGAAAGAAGATGCCGCTTGGATGAAGCCTTCTTCCGGTCTGGATGTCCTCTTCTGCCCGGATAGGATGAAGACTTTGGACCCTCTGGAGGACCTCTTCTTGCCGGATTGGATGAAGACTTCGGCCTGGCTTGGTGAAGACTTTTTAAGGGGGGATTGGGTGGGTTTTAGAGTAGGGGTATGTGGGTGGTGGATTTTAATGTTGGGGGCGGTATTGTTTTTTTTTTACAGCTAAAAGAGCTGATTACTTTGGGGCAATGCTCCGCAAAAAAGCCCTTTTAAGGGCTGGTAAAAGAGCTGATTACTTTGGAGCAATGCCCCGCAAAAGGCCCTTTTAAGGGCTATTTGTAATTTAGTATAGGGTAGGGCATTATATTATTTTGGGGGGCTTTTTTATTTTATTAGGGGGATTAGATTAGGTGTAATTAGTTTAAAATATTGTAATTTCTTTTTTATTTTCTGTAATTTAGTGTTTTGTTTTTTTCGTAATTTAATTGTCTTTAATTGTAGGTAGTTTAGGTAATTAATTTAATTATAGAGTAGTGTTAGGTGTAATTGTAACTTAGGTTAGGGTTTATTTTACAGGTATATTTGTATTTATTTTATCTAGGTAGTTATTAAATAGTTAATAACAATTTAATAACTATTCTACCTAGTTAAAATAAATACAAAGTTGCCTGTAAAATAAAAATAAATCCTAAAATAGCTACAATGTAACTAATAGTTATATTTTAGCTATATTAGGGTTTATTTTATAGGTTAGTATTTAGTTTTAAATAGGAACAATTTATTTAATTATAGTAATTTTATTTAGATTTATTAAAAATAGATCTAAGTTAGTGGGGTGTTAGGGTTAGGGTTAGACTTAGGTTTAGGGGTTAATACATTTAATATAGTAGCGGCGACGTTGGGGGCGGCAGATTAGGGTTTAATAATTGTAGGTAGGTGGCGGTGATTTTAGGGACGGCAGATTAGGGGATAATAACAAATTTTATAGTGTTTGCGAGGCGGGAGTGCGGTGGTTTAGGGGTTAATACATTTATTATAGTGGCGGCGATGTCCGATCGGCAGATTAGGGGTTAATAATTGTAGGTAGGTGGTTGCGACGTTGGGGGCAGCAGATTAGGGGTTAATAAATATAATGTAGGTGTTGGCAATGTTAGGGGCAGCAGATTAGGGGTTCATAGGTATAATGTAGGTGGCGGCGGTGTCCGGAGTGGCAGATTAGGGGTTAATAATATAATGCAGGCGGCAAGGATGTCGGGGGCGGCAGATTAGAAGTTAATAAGTGTAAGGTTAGGGGTGTTTAGACTCGGGGTTCTTGTTAGGGTGTTAGGTGTAGACTTAGAAAGTATTTTCCCATAGGAAACAATGGGGCCGCGTTAGGAGCTGAACGCTGCTTTTTTGCAAGTGTTAGTTTTTTTTTTAGCCGTCTCAGCCCCATTGTTTCCTATGGGGAGATTGTGCACGAGCACGTTTTACCTAGCTTACCGCTATCGTAAACAACGCTGGTATTAGAGTGTGAAGTGGAGCTAAATTTGCTCAACGCTCACTTTTCTGAGGCTAACGCAGCCATTCAGAAACTTGTAATACCAGCGTTGTTTAAAGTGAGCGCTGGAAAAAAAGGCTTGTTAGCAACGCAAGTCTTTACTGACAAAACTTGCAATCTAGCAGTAACTCTTTGGAGCCTGCTCTGAGTAGGTCTGCTGTATTTACTATCTGTTAAAGTAAGATTGTCAGTTTAAGTATAGCAGTTAGCTAACCAAGTTAATTTTTTAATTGTTTGCTTTGCAATGGTTGCATTTAAAAAAAAAAGAAAAATAACTTTTTATTTCTACCATTCCAATTTTGTTTCCCTTTTGTTTCCTGTGTGGGTAATTATGGGTGGGGTTATTTTCACTTGTTTGGGCCTAGCAAGCCTATACATTTAGCACAGTAACTCTTTGGACCCTGCTCTGAGTAGGTCTGCTGTTGAATATCTGTTAACCTAAGATTGTCTGTTTAAGTATAGCAGTTAGCTAACCAACGGCTAGATTACAAGTTTTGCGTTAGCCGGTCCTAACGCTGCTTTTTAACGCCCGCTGGTATTACGAGTCTTGCAGGTACAGGTGTACTGCTCACTTTTTTGGCCAGACTTGGAAATACTGCAAATCCACTTACTTATATTGCGTATCCTCTTTTTTCAATGGGACTTGCATAGTGCCGGTATTACGAGTCTACCAAAAAGTGAGCGGTAGACCCTCTCCTGTCAAGACTGGTACCGCATTTTAAAGTCAGTAGTTAAAAGTTTTACACTACAAAGCCATAGCATAAAACTCTTAACTATAGTGCTAAAAAGTACACTAACACCCACAAACTACATATTAACCCCTAAACCGAGGCCCTCCCTCATCACAAACACTAAAAGAAAAATTGTAACCCCTAATCTGCCGAACCGGACACTGCCGCCACTATAATATATTAACCCCTAAACTGCCACACTCCTGCCTCGCAAACACTAGTTAAATATTATTAACCCCTAATGTGCCATCCCTAACATCGCCGCCACCTACCTAAATTTATTAACCACTAATCTTCCACCCCCAACATCGCTGCCACTATATTAAAGTTATTAACCCCTAAATCTAAGTCTAACCCTAACACCCCCTAACTTAAATAGAATTATAAGAAATCTAAATAAAAATGAATATCATTAGCTAAATTATTCCTGAAATACTGACCTGTAAAATAAATCCTAAGATAGCTACAATATAACTAATAGTTACATTGTAGCTAGCTTAGGGTTTATTTTTATTTTACAGGCAAGTTTGTATTTATTTTAACTAGGTAGATTAGTTATTAAATAGTTATTAACTATTTAATAACTACCTAACTAAAATAAATACAAAAGTACCTGTAAAATAAAACCTAACCTAAGTTACAATTACATCAAACACTACACTACAATTAAATAAATTACCTACATTAAATACAATTAAATAAATTAACTAAATTAAATACAATTACCTACATTAAATAAAATTAGCTAAAGTACAAAAAAACAAACACTAAATTACAGAAAATAAAAAACAAATTACGGAAATTTAAACTAATTACACCTAATCTAATAGCCCTATTAAAATAAAAAAGCCCCCCCAAAATAACAAAAACCCTAGCCTAAACTAAACTACAAAGAGCCCTTAAAAGGGCCTTTTGCAGGGCATTGCCCCAAAGTAATCAGCTCTTTTACCTGAAAAAATATAAACAATCCCCACAACAGTAAAACCCCCCACCCACACAACCAACCCCCCAAATAAAAACCTATCTAAAAAAACCTAAGCTCCCCATTGCCTTGAAAAGGGCATTTGGATGGGCATTGCCCTTAAAAGGGCAGTTAGCTCTTTTGCAGCCTAAAGTCCCTAACCTAATAATAAAACCCACCCAATACACCCTTAAAAAAACCTAACACTAACCCCCTGAAGATCGACTTACTGGGAGAAGTCTTAATCCAAGCCGGGCCAAAGTCCTCAATGAAGCCGGGAGAAGTCTTCATCCAAGCCAGGCGAAGTGGTGCTCCAGACGGGCAGAAGTCTACATCCAAGCTGGGCAGAAGTGATCCTCCAGATGGGCAGAAGTCTTCATCCAGATGGCATCTTCTATCTTCATCCATCTGGCGCGGAGCGGGTCCATCTTCAAGACATCCGACGCGGAGCATCCTCTTCATCCGACAACTAACACAGAATGAAGGTACCTTTAAGTGACGTCATCCAAGATGGTGCCCCTTAGATTCCGATTGGCTGATTGGAACAGCCAATAGAATGCGAGCTCAATCAGCATCAGCCAATAGGATTTTTTCTACCTGAATTCTATCAGCCAATTGGAATCTAAGGGACGCCATCTTGGATGACGTCACTTAAAGGTATCGTCATTCTGTGTTAGTCATCGGATGAAGAGGATGCTCTGCGTTGGATGTCTTGAAGATGGACCCGCTCCGCGCCGGATGGATGAAGATAGAAGATGCCATCTGGATGAAGACTTCTGCCTGTCTGGAGGACCACTTCTGCCCGACTTGGATGAAGACTTCTGCCCGTCTGGAGGACCACTTCTGCCCGGCTTGGATGAAGACTTTTGCCCTTCTGGAGGACCACTTCGCCAGGCTTGGATGAAGACGTCTCCCGGTAAGTCGATCTTCAGGGGGTTAGTGTTAGTTTTTTTTAAGGGTGTGTTGGTGGGTTTTATTTTTAGGTTCGGGACTTTGGGCGGCAAAAAAGCTAACTGCCCTTTTTAAATTGCAATGCCCATCCAAATGCCCTTTTCAGGGCAATGGGGAGCTTAGGTTTTTTTAGCTAGTATTTTATTTGGGGGGTTGGTTTTGTGGGTGGTGGGGTTTTCTGTTGGGGGGGTTGTTTGTATTTTTTTACAGGTAAAAGAGCTGATTACTTTGTGGCAATGCCCCACAAAAGGCCCTTTTAAGGGCTTTTGGAAGTTTAGTTTAGGCTAGGGTTTTTTATTTTGGGGAGGCTTTTTTTATTTTAATAGGGCTATTAGATTAGGTGTAATTTTTGTATTTTTTTTTTACAGGTAGAAGAGCTGATTACTTTGGGGCAATGCCCCGCAAAAGGCCCTTTTAAGGGCTTTTGGAAGTTTAGTTTAGGCTAGGGTTTTTTATTTTGGGGGGGCTTTTTTTATTTTAATAGGGCTATTAGATTAGGTGTAATTAGTTTCAATTTCTGTCATTTGTTTTTTATAACTATAATGTAGGGGGCGGTGGTGTCCAGAGCAGCAGATTGGGGTTAATAATATAATGTAGGTTTCGGCGATGTCAGGGGCGGCAGATTAGGGGTTAAAAAGTGTAAGATTAGGGGTGTTTAGACTCAGGGTTCATGTTAGAGTGTTAGGTGTAGACATAAATGTTATTTCCCCATAGGAATCAATGCGTTAGGGAGTTTTACGCTGCTTTTTGGCAGGTGTTAGACTTTTTTTCAGCCGGCTCTCCCCGTTGACACCTATGCGGAAATCGTGCACGAGCATGTTACACCAGCTCACCGCTGACTTAAGCAGCGCTTGTCTTTTAACACCGGGTTTGTAAAAACCTGTAATACCAGTGCTGCAGGTAAATGAGCGGTGAGGGAAAACTGCTCGTTAGCACCGCACAGCCTCTAATGCAAAACTCGTAATCTAGGTACAAGGTAGTTAGGCAAAACAAGGACTTGGAGTAACCAAGGATAAATACAATTATTTAATATTTTAAGTTAAACCTTTTAGTAAGAATGTGTGAGAATCTCTTTCAGTGTACAGCTTGCCATATGTTTGCATCACTGGAGCAGCCACTTCAGGAATTATATGTTTGTGGCAAGTGTGAGCATATTGTCTCTTTAGAAACTCGTATTGAAGCTCTAGAGGAACGAATTGCAACACTGCATGAAATTCAGACACTTGAAAGGGAAATAGTGGGACTGAGCTGGTTGTTAATGGTTCTAGCAGTGGGAATGGGGTAGATTCAGATGAGGAGACTCCAGGATGTAGCTGGGTCACATTTAGAGGGTGAAGTAAAGGAAGGGGAAGAGACGGGCCAGTTCTGAGCTGGTACACCCCAACAGATTTGCCAGATTAAGTGAAGATGTTGGGGATATCAGTTCAGGGGTGGCAGTGTCAGAGAGGGTAGTTTTGCCTAGTATAGTGAACAGTCCTTTAGTCGTGGAAGAGGAGCATACTATGGTGGGCAGTCCTTCAGACATGGTAGAGGGGCATACTATAGTTAACAGTCCTTCAGTTATGGAAGAAGGGCATACAAGTCAGGGCCTGAGGCCGATTTTGGTGGTAGGAGACTCTATTATTAGGAAGGTTGATAGGGTAATTTGTCATCCAGACCCTTTAAATAGAACAGTTTGCTGTCTTCCAGGGGCTCATGTTAGGCATATTGTGGAGCGTATTGATAGATTGTTAGAGGGATGTGGGTCTGATCCTGCAGTCATGGTACATATTGGTACTAATGAAGGAATCAACGGGAGATGGAGAGTCCTAAAAAATTACTTTAGGGAGTTAGCTAGCAAGCTTAAAGCAAGGACCTCCAAATTAATATTTTCAGAGATATTACCAGTGCTGTGTGCTAACTCAGTAAGGCAGAAGAAGCTAAGGTCTGTTAATTCATGGTTAAAAACATGGTGTAAAAATGAGGGGTTTGACTTTTTAGAGCACTGGGCTGACTTTTCACTTGGGTACAATTTGTACAGTAAGAATGGATAGCGCCTGAATGACATGGGTGCAGGTGTGTTGGGGAAAAGGATGGTAGCACGTTTAGAGAATCTTTTAAACGAGGCAAAGGGGGGGGGGTCAGTTAAAACACAATAGAACAGAGAGATCAGTCTGTGAATATGTCACTCCCTTAAAGGAAGGGATGACTTAAGAAATGTCACATTAGAAAGTATAGAGGAAATCACACCAAGTAGCAGCAAAAAGCACATGAAAATTAAATGTATGACAACAAATGCAAGAAGCATGACAGGTAAAATGGGGGAGCTGACGCTCTTAGTTGCAGAAGAGGACTATGATGTTATCAGTATAACTGAAACTTGGTTGGATGATTCACATGACTGGGCAGTTAACTTAGAGGGGTATACTTTATTTATGAGGGACAGGAATAATAAAAGGGGTGGAGGAATCTGCATGTATAATAAACCTAACCTTAAACCTACAATAAGGGAAGATATTTATGATACAAGTGACAATGTAGAGACCCTGTGGTTTGAAATAAAGAGTGGGGGGGAAAATCCTAAAAAAATATTAATAGGAACATGCTACAAGCCCCCCAACATTAGTGACCCGCAGGAAACTCAACTACTAATCCAAATAGGTAAGGCTGCTAATAACAGTGTTTTAATTATGGGAGATTTTAACTACCCTGGTATAAACTGGGCCAATGAAACTAGTAATTCAGCTAAGGGGGATAGATTTTTTAATGTTCTCAGGGATAACTTCTTGTCACAATTAATAGAGGAGCCAACTAGGAGTAAAGCTATATTGGATTTAGTGCTATCAAACAATACAGATATAATATCAAACATAGAAGTCAAAGAACATTTGGGTAACAGTGATCATAACATGGTCACATTTGAAATCTCTTTTCATAAGCAGTGTCTTAAAGGTTTAACTAAGACTTTTAATTTTAAGAAAGTAAAATTCATCGACTTAAGGAAATCATTAAATAATATAAATTGGGACAATGTATTCTCTATTAAAAATACAGAGGATAAATGGTTAATATTTAAAACTTGGTTAAATAAAAATACATATCAACAAATACCATATGGTTATACAAATCAAAAATCAAAGCCAATGTGGCTAAATAAAAAGGTGTTAAGAGAATTTAGGAAAAAACGTAGGGCATTTAAATTATTCAAAGAAAATAGTACAGACTCAACATTCCATATTTATAACGAATATAACAAAGCATGCAAAAAAGCAATCAAATTAGCCAAAATTGAAAATGAAAAATTAATTGCAAAGGATTCTAAGTCTAACCCTAAGGTTCTTTAAGTACATAAACAGCAAAAAATCTAAGAAGGACAATATAGGCACATTAAAATGCACGGAGGGTAGCATGATAAATAATGACAGGGAGAAGGCTGAGGTACTAAACCAGTTTCTTTCTTCAGTATACACAAGAGAGGAACCATTGGATGATACTTTGGAACAAAATAGAACATGCCAGTCCATACCATTCACTGGGTTATGTTTAGAGGATATCAGGAAAAAACTGGATAATATTAAGGTAAATAAAACTCCAGGCCCATATGGAATACACCCAAGGGTGTTAAGGGAACTTAGCACTGTTATAGACAAATCACTACTCTTAATTTTTCAAGACTCATTATCCTCATGCATGGTACCCCAGGATTGGCGTAAAGCTGATGTGGTGCCACTCTTCAAAAAGGGAAGCAGGGATGATCCAGGAAGCTATAGACCAGTTAGTCTGACATCAATAGTGGGGAAAATATTTGAAGGGATTATAAAGGATTACATTGATGAGCATATTCGTGTAAACAATATTATGAGTTCTAATCAGCATGGTTTTAGGAGAAATAGATCATGTCAAACTATTCTAATTAGATTCTGCGAGGAAGGAAGTAAAAATATAGATAAAGGGGAATCAGTTGATGTGATATACTTAGATTTTGCAAAGGCATTTGATACAGTGCCACATGAGAGATTAATGCACAAAATTAAGGGACTGGGAATAGCTGAAAATGTTAGCTCATGGATAAATAACTGGATAAAAGTTAGGGAGCAACGAGTAGTAGTAAATGGATCATACTCAGATTAGATTAATCAGTGGAGTCCCCCAGGGATCAGTACTGGGCCCTGTTCTTTTTTAATATTTTTATAAATGACTTGGAGCAAGAATTAAATAGTGACATCTCTATTTTTGCAGATGATACTAAGTTAAGTAAGGTCGTTAGGTCAGAGTAGGATGAACTTTCACTACAAAGGGATCTGCAAAAATTAGAAGTATGGGCAAGTAAATGTAAATTTAGATTTAATACGGGAAAATGCAAGGTTCTACATTTTGGAAGTAAAAATAAGCAGGTAACGTATTTTTTTTAAATGGGACAAGATTTAGCCAAACAGAGGAGGAAAGAGATTTGGGAGTAGTAATAGATAACAAGCTAAAGATGGGTACACAATGCAGGGCAGTGGCCTCAAAGGCTAATAAGATAATAGCATGTATTAAAAGAGACCTTGATTTAAGGGAGGAAGGCATAATTCTGTCACTATATAAAGCCCTGGTAAGACCTCACCTTGAGTATGGAGTGCAGTTCTGGAGACCGATAGCAAAGAAAGATATTGCAGAACTAGAAAAAGTTCAGAGAAGGGCCACAAAGCTAGTAAGGGGATTGGAGAATTTAACCTATGAGGAGAGGATAGCCAAACTGGGTCTGTTTTCTTTAGAAAAAAGGCGATTGAGAGGTGACATGATTACTTTATATAAATATATTCAAGGCCCATATACAGAGATGGCAGAAGCTCTGTTTATTCCAAGAAAATTGTTTCTGACAAGAGGTCACAATTTAAGGTTGGAGGAAAGGAGATAAAGGGGGGTAGTTATCAAGCCGTCAACCTCAAATACGCTGGAATTCCGCAGCGTATTTGTGGCGAGCCTGATTCGCCTTAGTTATCAAAGGCTAGAGACCGGAAAAAGTAGAATTTTGTGACGTAAGCTTCGATCCGCCGGATTCAGTCCGACACAGATCGATTCTTACATCACTCCAGATGTTCTGCACACAAGTGCGGCACAATCTGACTACTTTTGCTAATTATCAAAAAACTAGCAGGTACACTCGGCACTTTTCCGGCCCAGCGTACCTGGTTTTCAATCCGCCGCCCTGGAGGCGGCGGATCCCATAGGAATCAATGGGAGTCTGACCATAGCGAAAGTTCATGTTCGCTGCTGCCAGATATCCTATTGATTCCTATGGGAGATGTCTGCACGGTCTGCACCTAACACCCTAACATGTACCCCGAGTCTAAACACCCCTAATCTGTCCCCCCTACACCACCGCAAGCTACTCTATACATATTAACCCCTAAACCGCCGCTCCCTGACCCCGCCGCAACTATAATATATGTATAAACCCCTAAACCGCCGCTCCCAGACCCCGCCACCACCTACATTATACCTATTAACCCCTATCCTGCCCCCCCATACCGCCGCCCTCTATAATAAAGTTATTAACCCCTATCCTGCTGATCCCACACCTCGCCACAACTAAATAAATAGTTTAACCCCTAAATCGCCGCTCCAGGACCCCCCCTACACCTATAATACATTTATTAACCCCTATCCTGCCACCCCTACACCGCCGTCACTGTAATAAAATTATTAACCCCTAAACCTAAGTCTAACACTAACCCTAAAACCCCCCTAACTTAAATATTAATTAAATAAATCTAAATAATATTTCTCTTATTAACTAAATTAATCCTATTTAAAACTAAATACTTACCTTTAAAATAAACCCTAATATAGCTACAATATAAATAATAATTATATTGTAGCTATCTTAGGATTTATTTTTATTTTACAGGCAACTTTGTATTTATTTTAACTAGGTACAATAGCTATTAAATAGTTATTAACTATTTAATAGCTTACCTATCTAAAATAAAGAGAAATTTGACTGTAAAATAAAAACTAACCTAAGTTACAATTACACCTAACACTACACTATACTTAAATAAATTATTCCTATTTAAAACTAAATACTAACCTGTAAAATAAACCCTAAGATAGCTACAATGTAATTAATAATTACATTGTAGCTATTTTAGGATTTATATTTATTTTACAGGTAACTTTGTATTTATTTTAGCTAGTTAGAATAGTTATTAACTAGCTATTCTAACTAGCTAAAATAAATACAAAGTTACCTGTAAAATAAATATAAATCCTAAAATAGCTACAATGTAATTATTAATTACATTGTAGCTATCTTAGGGTTTATTTTACAGGTAAGTATTTAGTTTTAAATAGGAATAATTTATTTAAGTATAGTGTAGTGTTAGGTGTAATTGTAACTTAGGTTAGTTTTTATTTTACAGGTAAATTTTTCTTTATTTTAGCTAGGTAGCTATTAAATAGTTAATAACTATTTAATAGCTATTGTACCTAGTTAAAATAAATTGAAAGTTACCTGTAAAATAAAAATAAATCCTAAGATAGCTACAATATAATTATTATTTATATTGTAGCTATATTAGGGTTTATTTTAAAGGTAAGTATTTAGTTTTAAATAGGATTAATTTAGTTAATAATATAAATATTATTTAGATTTATTTAATTAATATTTACGTTAGGGGGGTTTTAGGGTTAGTGTAAGACTTAGGTTTAGGAGTTAATAAATTTATTACAGTGGCGGTGGTGTAGTGGGGGGCAGGATAGGGGTTAATAAATTTATTATAGGTGGCGACGGTGTAGGGGGGCAGATTAGGGGTTAATAAGTTTAATATTGGTTTAGGGTTTAAACTATTTATTTAGTTGCGGCGAGGTGCGGGATCAGCAAGATAGGGGTTAATAACTTTATTATAGAGGGCGGCGGTATAGGGGGGGCAGGATAGAGGTTACTAGGTATAATGTAGGTTGCGGCGGTGTCCGGGAGCGGCGGGTTTAGGGGTTAATACATTTATAAGAGTTGCGGCGGGGTCTAGGAGTGGCGGTTTAGGGGTTACTAACTTTATTTAGTTGCGGGAGGCTCCGGGGACGCCGGTATAGGGGGTAGAACAGTGTAGTTTAGTGTGGGTGCTTAGTGACAGGCTAGCAATAAAGCTGTCAAAAAGCCGAAGAGCAGCGAGATCGGATGAGTGATAACTCTCACAGTCCGCTGCTCATCGCCCCGTACTTGGTGCCCGGCTTTTTGACAGCTTTTTTGATAACTTAGGCGAAATTTTGCAGGTCCATGGCGGCGAAGGTAGGCGAGCTTAGGCGGGCGTATTGGACCGGCGAAGGCAGGTAAAGTAGACACATTGATAACTAGGCCTCAATGGGGCATATCTATCAAGCTCCGTACGGAGCTTGAAGCCCCGTGTTTCTTACAAGCTTTCAGGCTCGCCAGAAACACCAGTTATGAAGCAGCGGTCTAAAGACCCCTGCTCCATAACCTGTCCGCCTGCTCTGAGCAGACGGACAGACATTGCCGCAATTCAACCTGATCGAGTACGATCGGGTTGATTGACATCCCCCCTGCTGGCGGCCGATTGGCCGCGAATCTGCAGGGGGCGGCATTACACCAGCAGCTCACGTTGCTGAAAGGTTTATCTAGGGAAGCTCAGGAGCAGCAGAGAACCTTGGTTTTAGCTGTTGATTAGTGGCTGCATATATTTATTGATTGTGATTGGCTCGCCCATGTGCTCAGTAAGAAACCATAAGTGTATTGCTGCTCCATCAACAAATGATACCAAATTAGATAAAAGAAGTAAATTAGAAAGTTGTTTAAAATTGTATTCTCTATCTGAATCATGAAAGAAAAAAAATGGGTTCCATGTCTATTTAAGCCATATATTATTTGTTCTATTTCTGACACAGCCATATGTAATACTCAGTACGCATACTTATAATAAATAATATAATGTTTAAAGATGGGAAGTAAACCATAAAACATTCTCTTTTTTTCACACAAATTTGCATAGAAATGTGAAACTACATTTCTAACAACCATTCAGGTCTATCTGTTTTTTATTCTATCACCTTCATGAAAACATTGATGTAATACTATGGGGGGTAGTTATCAAGCCGTCTACTTTTCTGGCTTCGCCGGCCCAATACGCCCGCCTAAGCTCGCCTACCTTCGCCGCCGCGGACCTGAAAAAATACGCCTAAGTTATCAAGTAAAGCTGTCAAAAAGCCGCGGGGCGATGAGCAGCGGACTGTGAGAGTTATCACTCATCCGATCTCGCTGCCCTTCGGCTTTTTCCCAGCTTTATTGCTAGCCTGTCACTAAGCACTCACACTAAACTACACTGTTCTCCCCCCTATACCGGCGCCCCCGGAGCCCCCCGCAACTAAATAAAGTTACTAACCCCTAAACCGCTGCTCCTAGACCCCGCCGCAACTTTTATAAATGTATTAACCCCTAAACCGCCGCTCCTAGACCCTGCCGCAACTCTTATAAATGTATTAACCCCTAAACCGCCGCTCCCGGACACCGCTGCCACCTACAGTATACCTAGTAACCCCTATCCTGCCCCCCCTACACCGTCGCCCTCTATTATAAAATTATTAACCCCTATCCTGCTGATCCCGCACCTCTCCGCAACTAAATAAATAGTTTAACCCCTAAACCGCCGCTCCATGAACCCGCCGCAACCTATATTAAACCTATTAACCCCTATCCTGCCCCCCCTACACCGTCGCCACCTATAATAAATTTATTAACCCCTAATCTGCCCCCCCTACACCGTCGCCACCTATAATAAATTTATTAACCCCTATCCTGCCCCCCACTACGCCGCCGCCACTGTAATAAAATTATTAACCCCTAAACCTAAGTCTAACCCTAACCCTAACGCCCCCCTAACTTAAATATTAATTAAATAAATCTAAATAAATTAACTCTTATTAACTAAAGGTAATCCTATTTAAAACTAAATACTTACCTTTAAAATAAACCCTAATATAGCTACAATATAAATAATAATTATATTCTAGCTATCTTAGGATTTATATTTATTTTACAGGTAACTTTCAATTTATTTTAACCATGTACAATAACTATTAAATAGTTATTAACTATTTAATAGCTTACCTAGCTAAAATAAAGAGAAATGTACCTGTGAAATAAATCCTAACCTAAGTTACAATTACACCTAACACTACACTATACTTAAATAAATTATTCCTATTTAAAAATAAATACTTACCTGTAAAATAAACCCTAAGATAGCTACCTTAGGATTTATATTTATTTTACAGGTAACTTTGTATTTATTTTAGCTAGTTAGAATAGTTATTAAATAGTTATTAACTATTTAATAACTACCTAGCTAAAAGAAATACAAAATTACATGTAAAATAAATCCTAACTTAAGTTACAATTAAACCTAATACTACACTATCATTAAATTAATTAAATAAACTACCTACAAATAACTACAATTAAATACAATTACATAAACTAACTAAAGTACAAAAAATAAAAAAAGCTAAGTTACAAAAAAATAAAAAAATAAGTTACAAACATGTTAAAAATATTACAACAATTTTAAGCTACTTACACCTAATCTAAGCCCCCTAATAAAATAACAAACCCCCCAAAATAAAAAAATGCCCTACCCTATTCTAAATTAAATAAATTTCAAAGCTCTTTTACCTTATCAGCCCTTAAAAGGGCCATTTGTGGGGGCATGCCCCAAAGAAAACAGCTCTTTTGCCTGTAAAAGAAAAATACAACCCCCCCCAACATTAAAACCCACCACCCACATACCCCTAATCTAACCCAAACCCCCCTTACAAAAACCTAACACTAATCCCCTGAAGATCATCCTACCTTGAGTCGTCTTCACTCAGCCGAGCCACCGATGGAACTGAAGAGGACATCCGGAGCGGAAGAAGTTAATCCTCCAAGCGGCGCTGAAGAAATCTTCCATCTGATGAAGTCATCATCCAGGCGGCGCTGAAGAAAAGTCTTCGATCCGGCCGATGTCATCTTCAAAGAGGCGCTGAAGAGGTCTTCTATCCGGGCGAAGTCATCTTCCAAGCCGGGTCTTGAATCTTCCTTCCTCCGACGCGGAACCACCTTCTTCACCGACGGACTACGACGAATGACGGCTCCTTTAAGGGACGTCATCCAAGATGGCGTCCCCTCAATTCCGATTGGCTTATAGGATTCTATCAGCCAATCGGAATTAAGGTAGGAAAATCTGATTGGCTGATGGAATCAGCCAATCAGATTCAAGTTCAATCCGATTGGCTGATCCAATCAGCCAATCAGATTGAGCTCGCATTCTATTGGCTGATCGGAACAGCCAATAGAATGCGAGCTCAATCTGATTGGCTGATTCCATAAGCCAATCAGATTTTTCCTACCTTAATTCCGATTGGCTGATAGAATCCTATCAGCCAATTGGAATTGAGGGGACGCCTTCTTGGATGACGTCCCTTAAAGGAGCCGTCATTCGTCGTAGTCCGTCGGTGAAGAAGGTGGTTCCGCGTCGGCAGAAGGAAGATTCAAGACCCGGCTTGGAAGATGACTTCGCCCGGATAGAAGACCTCTTCAGCGCCTCTTTGAAGATGACATCGGCCGGATCGAAGACTTCTTCAGCGCCGCCTGGATGATGACTTCATCGGATGGAAGATTTCTTCAGCGCCGCTTGGAGGATTAACTTCTTCCGCTCCGGATGTCCTCTTCAGTTCCATCGGTGGCTCGGCTGAGTGAAGACGACTCAAGGTAGGATGATCTTCAGGGGATTAGTGTTAGGTTTTTGTAAGGGGGGTTTGGGTTAGATTAGGGGTATGTGGGTGGTGGGTTTTAATGTTGGGGGGGGTTGTATTTTTATTTTACAGGCAAAAGAGCTGAACTTTTTGGGGCATGCCCCCACAAATGGCCCTTTTAAGGGCTGGTAAGGTAAAAGAGCTTTGAAATTTATTTAATTTAGAATAGGGTAGGGATTTTTTTTATTTTGGGGGGGTTTGTTATTTTATTAGGGGGCTTAGATTAGGTGTAAGTAGCTTAAAATTGTTGTAATATTTTTAACATGTTTGTAACTTATTTTTTTATTTTTTGTAACTTAGCTTTTTTTATTTTTTGTACTTTAGTTAGTTTATGTAATTGTATTTAATTGTAGTTATGTGTAGGTAGTTTATTTAGTTAATTTAATGATAGTGTAGTATTAGGTTTAATTGTAACTTAGGTTAGGATTTATTTTACAGGTAATTTTGTATTTCTTTTAGCTAGGTAGTTATTAAATAGTTAATAACTATTTAATAACTATTCTAACTAGCTAAAATAAATACAAAGTTACCTGTAAAATAAATATAAATCCTAAGATAGCTGCAATGTAATTATTAATTACATTGTAGCTATCTTAGGGTTTATTTTACAGGTAAGTATTTATTTTTAAATAGGAATAATTTATTAAAGTATAGTGTAGTGTTAGGTGTAATTGTAACTTAGGTTAGGATTTATTTCACAGGTACATTTCTCTTTATTTTAGCTAGGTAAGCTATTAAATAGTTAATAACTATTTAATAGTTATTGTACATGGTTAAAATAAATTGAAAGTTGCCTGTAAAATAAAAATAAATCCTAAGATAGCTAGAATATAATTATTATTTATATTGTAGCTATATTAGGGTTTATTTTAAAGGTAAGTATTTAGTTTTAAATAGGATTCATTTAGTTAATAAGAGTTAATTTATTTAGATTTATTTAATTAATATTTAAGTTAGGGGGGCGTTAGAGTTAGGGTTAGACTTAGGTTTAGGGGTTAATAATTTTATTACAGTGGCGGCGGCGTAGTGGGGGGCAGGATAGGGGTTAATAAATTTATTATAGGTGGCGACGGTGTAGGGGGGGCAGATTAGGGGTTAATAAATTTATTATAGGTGGCGACGGTGTAGGGGGGGCAGGATAGGGGTTAATACACTTAATATAGGTTGCGGCGGGTTCAGGGAGCGGCGGTTTAGGGGTTAATACATTTATTATAGTTGCGGTGGGCTCCGGGAGCGGCGGTTTAGGGGTTAATATGTATAGAGTAGCTTGCGGTGGGCTCCGGGAGCGGCGGTTTAGGGGGTAATAACTTTATTTAGTTGCGGCGGTGTAGGGGGGGTCAGATTAGCGGTGTTTAGACTCGGGGTACATGTTAGGGTGTTAGGTGTAGACAGCTCCCATAGGAATCAATGGGATGTCTGTCAGCAGCGAACTTGTACTTTCGCTATGGTCAGACTCCCATTGATTCCTATGGCATCCGCCGCCTCCAGGGGTGGCGGATTGAAAACCAGGTACGCTGGGCCGTAAAAGTGCCGAGCGTACCTGCTTGTTTTTTGATAACTAGCAAAAGTAGTGAGAATGTGCCGCACTTGTGTGCGGAACATCTGGAGTGACGTAAGAATCGATCTGTGTCGGACAGAGTCCGGCGGATTGATGCTTACGTCACAAAATTCTACTTTTGCCGGTCTCGAGCCTTTGATAACTAAGGCGTATCAGCCTCGCCACAAATACGCTGCGGAATTCCAGCGTATTTGAGGTTGACGGCTTGATAACTACCCCCCTATATCCTTAGGGTATTTTATAACCTGAAAAATAATCTATGTAATTTCAGGAGAAAAAAAATAACATTTAATATTTTATAATAATATATAACACTTTCAAAATAAATAAAATAAAATGTGTTTTATAACTGCTTTATTTTTGTTTTAGTAACTAAATTAATCTCAATTTGTGGACTGACTATTAAATCAGCCTTCTTTTGGCATAGAGTTACGTGGGGATTATAGAAAGTGTTAAAAATATATAAAATAAAAACTGGGGACAGAGAGAAAATGCAAAACAGGAGCTTCAAAGATGCAGGCATTTCTCAACTGTCAACTTACATGGATAAAACTGTTTATATTTGATCCATGTTGCTTAGGGCATTGTACGGCTGAAATGAAACTTCTTTAAATCCTGGAAAAATACAACTTAATTAATGTTACACTTTAAATCTCTAAAACTAGAGGTGATTCAACGAACTGATAAAATCCATTCAATATATTTTTCTATTTCAGTTTCTCACCCCAGGGATTTGGAGAGATGTATGTCTCTCAGGAGACAACTAGGTCTTTTTAACTGCAGCAAATGGTCTATGCCACCTTTTCACTGTGTGTTTAACATGTTTTTAAAGGGATATTGTTCAAATAAATCTATCAAGCATATGAAAAGCAGTATTGAAGTATATTCAGTATATATTGGCATCTACTTATCAAGCCGTCAACTTACTTGCATTCGACGGCACTAATACGCTCACCTAAGATTGCCTAACATCGCTGCCGCGGACCTAAATACCCTCTCCAAAGTTACCAAAAAGCTGTCAAAAAGCCGCGCACCAAGTACGGGGCGATGAGCAGCGGACTGTTGTTAACTAACAGTCATCGATCTCGCTGCTCTTTGGCTTTTTCCCAGCTTTATTGGTACCCTGTCACTAAACACCCACACTATACTATACTGTTTTACCCCTATACCGCCGCCCCTGGAGCCCACCGCAACTCTAATAAATGTATTAACCCCTAAACAGCCGCTCATGGACCCCGTCGCAACTAAATAAATTGTTTAACCCCTAAACCGCCGCTCCAGGAGCCCATCGCCACCTACATTATACTTATTAACCCCTAATATGCCCCCCTTACACCGCCGCCACCTACATTATACTTATTAACCTCTAATCTGCCCCCCTACATCGCTGCCACCTACCTACATTTATTAACCCCTAATCTGCCGCCCCCAACATCGCATATTAATGTGTTAAATCCTAAACCTAAGTCTAACCCTAACCCTAACACCCCCTAACTTAAATATAATTTAAATAGACTTTATTTTTATTTTACAGGCAAGTTTGTATTTATTTTAACTAGGTAGAATAGTTACTAAATAGTTATTAACTATTTACTAACTACCTAGTTAAAATAAATACAAATTTACCTGTAAAATAAAACCTAACCTAAGTTACAAATACACCTAACACTACACTATAATTAAATTAATTCCCTAACTACCTACAATTGAATTAAATACAATTAAATTAAATAAACTAAATTACGAAAAAATCAAAACACTAAATTACAGAAAATAAAAATCAAATTACAAGATTTTTAAACTAATTACACCTAATCTAATCCCTCTAACAAAATAAAAAAGCCCCCCCCCAAATAAAAAAAGCGCTACCCTACACTAAATTACAAATAGCCCTTAAAAGTGTCTTTTGCGGGGCATTGCCTCAAAGTAATCAGATCTTTTACCTGTAAAAAAAAAGTACAAATCCCCCCCAACATTAAAACCCATCACCCACACAACCAACCGTACTCTAAAACCCACCCAATACCCCCTTAAAAAATCCTAACACTAACCCCTTGAATATCACCTTACCGGAGAAGTCTTCACCCAACCGGGCCGAAATCCTCAACGAAGTCGGCAGAAGTGGTCCTCCAGATGGGCAGAAGTGGTCCTCCAGATGGGCAGAAGTCTTCATCCAGACGGCATCTTCTATCTTCATCCATCTGGCGCGGAGCGGCTCCATCTTCAAGACATCCGACGCGGAGCATCCTCTTTATCTGATGTCTTCTTGAACAATGACGGTTCCTTTAAGTGACGTCATCCAAGATGGCATCCCTTCAATTCCGATTGGCTGATAGAATTCTATCAGCCAATCGGAATTAAGGTAGGAAAAATCCTATTGGCTGATGCAATCAGCCAATAGGATTGAGCTTGCATTCTATTGGCTGTTCCAATCAGCCAATAGGATTTTTCCTCCCTTAATTCTGGAGGACCACTTCTGCCCGTCTGGAAGACCACTTCTGCCGGCTTCGTTGAGGACTTCGGCCCGGTTGAGTGAAGACTTCTCCCAGTAAGGTGATCTTCAAGGAATTAGTGTTAGGTTTTTTTAAGGGGGTATTGGGTGGGTTTTAGAGTAGGGTTGGTTGTGTGGGTGGTGGGTTTTAATGTTGGGGGGGATTTGTACTTTTTTTTACAGTAAAAGAGCTGATTACTTTAGGGCAATGCCCCGCAAAAGGCCCTTTTAAGGACTATTTGTAATTTAGTTTAAGGTAGGGCTTTTTTTTTATTTTGGGGGGGGGGTTATTTTGTTAGGGGGATTAGATTAGGTGTAATTAGTTTAAAAATCTTGTAATTTGTTTATTATTTTCTGTAATTTTAGATAATTTTATTTAATTTTATTTAATTGTTTTTAATTTAGGGAATTAATTTAATTATAGTGTAGTGTTAGGTGTAATTGTAACTTAGGTTAGGTTTTATTTTACAGGTAAATTTGTATTTATTTTAACTAGGTAGTTAGTAAATAGTTAATAACTATTCTACCTAGTTAAAATAAATACAAACTTGCCTGTAAAATAAAAATAAACCCTAAAATAGCTACAATGTAACTATTAGTTATATTGTAGCTATCTTAGGGTTTATTTTATAGGTAAGTATTTAGTTGTAAATAGGAATAATTTAGTTAATGTTAGGAATATTTATTTAGATTTATTTAAATTATATTTAAGTTAGGGGGTGTTAGAGTTAGGGTTAGACTTAGGTTTAGGGGTTAATAAATTTAATATAATGGCGGCGATGTTGGGGGCAGCAGATTAGGGGTTAATAAATGTAGGTAGGTGGCGGCAGTGTAGGGGACGGCAGATTAGGGGTTAATAAATGTAGGTAGGTGGCGGCAGTGTAGGGGGGGCAGATTAGGGGTTAATAACTTTATGTAGGTGGCGGCGGTGGCGGGGTGGCAGATTAGGGGTTAATAAGTATAATGTAGGTGGCGGCGGTGTAGGGGGCAGCAGATTAGGGGTTAATAAGTATTATGTAGGTGGTGGCGGTGTAGGGGGCAGCAGATTAGGGGCTATTAAGTTTAATGTAGGTGGCGGCGGTGTAGGGGGTGGCAGATTAGGGGTGTTTAGTCTCGGGGTACATGTTAGGGTGTTAGGTGTAAACATTACCATAGGAATCAATAGGATATCGGGCAGCAGCGAACATAAGCTTTCACTGCTTTCAGACTCCCATTGATTCCTATGGTATCTGCCGCCTCCAGGGCGGCGGATTGAAAACCAGGTATGCTGGGCCGGAATAGTGCCGAGCGTACCTGGTAGAATTTTGTTAACTAGCAAAAGTAGTCAGATAGTGACGTAAGCATCGATCTGTGTTGGACTTTGCCAGGCGGATCGTATGTTACGTCACAAAATTCTACTTTTGACAGTCTGTAGGGTTTGATAACTAAGGGGAATCAGGCTCACCACAAATACGTTGCGGAATTCCAGCGTATTTGCGGTTGACGGCTTGATAAGTAGATGCCATTGTGAGTAAATAAGTGATAGGTATAAATTGTTCTATTGCAAATGTATCCAAATACAGCAGCATCAGTTTTCATACTGACGCTCATTGGCTCCTGAAACTCTTCTGGTGGAAAAGGGCCCAGCACCGTAAGCCTCTGAAAAGATAACATTGGTTTATTTAGGACAGGGATATGCATTAAACAAAAAATTATACATTCAGAAATCCCTTATAAAATTGACTAAATGTTATTTTAAGAAACTTTCGGCTAGATTACGAATTGTGCGTTAGGCTGAAAAAGCAGCGTTAACAGGTCTTAACACTGCTTTTTCACTACCGCTGGTATTACGAGTCTTGCAGGTTTAGGGGCACCGCACACTTCTTTGGCCTTACCGTAAAACGACTTACGTAAACTTCGTAAAGTCTTTTTTCTATGGGACTTCCATAGCACCGGTATTACGAGTCTGTCCTGGGAGTACAAAAAGTGAGCAGTACACCCTCTACCTCCAAGATCCCTTATGCATTTTAAAGTCAGTAGTTAAGAGTTTTATGGTACAACGCCGTAACATAACACTCATAACTAAAGTGCTAAAAAGTACACTAACACCCATAAACTACCTATTAAACCCCTAAACCGAGGCCCTCCCGCATCACAAACACTAAAATACATTTTTAACCCCTAATCTGCCGCTCCGGACATCGCCGCCACTAGAATAAACATATTAACCCCTAAACCGCCGGACTCCTGCCTCGCAAACACTAGTTAAATATTATTAACCCCTAATCTGCCATCCCTAACATCGCTGCCACCTACATTATTCTTATTAACCCCTAATCTGCCACCCCCAACGTCGCTGCCACTATTTTAAATTTATTAACCCCTAAACCTAAGTCTAACCATAACCCTAACACCCCCTAATTTAAATATAATTTAAATAAATCTAAATAAAATTAATATTACCTAAATAATTCCTATTTAAAACTAAATACTTACCTATAAAATAAACCCTAAGCTAGCTACAATATAACTAATAGTTACATTGTAGCTAGCTTAGGGTTTATTTTTATTTTACAGGCAAGTTTGTATTTATTTTAACTAGGTAGAATAGTTATTAAATAGTTATTAACTATTTAATAACTACCTAGCTAAAATAAATACAAATTTACCTGTAAAATAAAACCTAACCTAAGTTACAATAACACCTAACACTACACTACAATTAAATAAATTAACTAAATTAAAAATTGGAACAGCCAATAGAATGCAAGCTCAATCCTATTGGCTGATTGGATCAGCCAATAGGATTGAACTTCAATCCTATTGGCTGATTGCATCAGCCAACAAGATTTTTTCTACCTTTATTCCAATTGGCTGATAGAATTCTATCAGCCAATCAGAATCTAAGGGACGCCATCTTGGATATCGTCACTTAAAGGAACCGTCATTCAGTAAGAAGATTCCAGATGAAAAGGATGCTCCGCGTCGGATGTCTTGAAGATGGAGCCGCTCCACGTCGGATGGATAAAGATAGAAGATGTATGGATGAAGACTTCTGCCCGTCTGGAGGACCACTTCGCCCGGCTTGGATGAAGACTTCTCCCGGCTTCGTTAAGGACTTCAGTCCGGTTGGATGAAGACTTCTGCCGCTTCCTTGAGGATGGATGTCCGGTCTTCAGAACAGTAAGTCGATCTTCAGGGGGTTAGTGTTTTTTTAAGGGTGTATTGGGTGGGTTTTATTTTTAGGTTAGGGCTTTGGGCCACAAAAGAGCTAACTGCCCTTTTAAGGGCAATGCCCATCCAAATGCCCTTTTCAAGGCAATGGGGAGCTTAGGCTTTTTTAGTTAGTATTTTATTTGGGGGGTTGGTTGTGTGGGTGGTGGGTTTTACTGTTGGGGGGTTGTTTGTATTTTTTTTTTTACAGGTAAAAGAGCTGATTTCTTTGGGGCAATGCCTCGCAAATGGCCCTTTTAAGGGCTATTGGTAGTTTAGTTTAGGCTAGGGATTTTTTTATTTTGGGGGGCTTTTTTTATTTTGATAAGGCTATTAGTTTAGGTGTAATTAGTTTAAATATCTTGTAATTTGTTTATTCTTTTCTGTAATTTAGTGTTTGTTTTTTTCGTGATTTAGCTAATTTAATTTAATTTATTTAATTGTTTTTAATTTAGTTAATTTATTTAATTGTAGTGTAGTGTTAGGTGTTATTGTAACTTAGGTTTGGTTTTATTTTACAGGTAAATGTGTATTTATTTTAGCTAGGTAGTTATTAAATAGTTAATAACTATTTAATAACTATGCTACCTAGTTAAAATAAATACAAACTTGCCTGTAAAATAAAAATAAACCCTAAGCTAGATATAATGTAACTATTAGTTATAGCGTAGCTAGCTTAGGGTTTATTTTATAGGTAAGTATTTAGTTTTAAATAAGAGTTATTTAGGCAATAATATAAATTTTTATTTAGATTTATTGTAATTATATTTAAGTTAGGGGGTGTTAGGGTTAGACTTAGGTTTAGGGGTTAATACGTTTAGTATAGTGGCGGCAACGTTGGGGGTGGCAGATTAGGGGTTAATAAATGTAGGTAGGTGGCGGCGATGTTAGGGACAGCAGATTAGGGGTTAATATTTAACTAATGTTTGGGAGGCGGGAGTGCAGCGGTTAAGGGGTTAATATGTTTATTATAGTGGTGGCGATGTCCAGAGAAAATTGGTGTACTCCAAATGGGCACACACGTGAGAGCACACGTCGTTGCGAGTGGTCGCATTTTTCGCTATTTTTCACAAAATCCACGTGAGCGAATCCACGGGCAACAACTAGTATATATGTATATATATATATATATATATATATATATATATATATATATATATATATATATATATACATATATATATATATCAGTATGTATAATAATTTTTAATAATTGTGATTACTAGAAAAGATTCAAAATTCTGAGAAGAGCTGCCTGTAAATAATTTTCTGGTGGATTGGAATTTACAAATGCAGAGTATTGGTGAAGTTAAAGAATTCAAAAACCCTGGATAATGACTTGATAAATAGGGATTATATTAGTTTTCTAATCCATTGGAATGGCCTTGAATTTGAAACTTGTAAAATAATTAAATCAAGAAATATACAGAGCACCACAACAACATGAATTAAAACAGAAGAAAATATATCATTGAGTAACATTTCTATTTTACCTGTTTGCTTCACTTTCATTGACGGCTAAATGAGTGGATGCATTAAAATGTTATTATCCCAGTTAGCCCTCAAACTTCACTCACCATGGGAAGAGTATTAGCTGAAAGTATTTTATTTCCCTTTTGAACCATGAGCTTCATAAAACATTTCAAAAGATTTGGTTAATTGATGTCTGTGGATATTCAGCCAGTATACATACATAAGGAATAAAGCATCTCCCTATTTTCATGCCTATTCTAAATGGCAACAATGGCACGCAAACTGTAATTCATGTGTATTGTATTAACAACAACATATAGACCATATAAACAAGTCTAACTTGCATGACAACTATGTAAGAGTTTGGATCATTGTGTGAAGTTTGCATAGCTGCAAATAAAACTTTGTAACTTCATGGGAAAACCATTTCAAAGCATGTAATTTTGTATTTTTGTTTTCTAACCAAAAAAGTAAAATTGGTGTAAGGAAGATTTGTAAAATAATATCCAAATTCTATTCAAATATTTTATGGAAAGCAAATGTTTATAACTGAGAGATCAGATATTGTAACCCAGTATATTGCACTAAATAAAGCATTAACAGTCATGACTAGGTGTGTGATTAGGAAACTTTTTATATCAGTTATTTTGCAGTAATGGGACAACCAAAGCATGAATGCACTGACATTGCGCTCAGAGACCACTAATAGGTCAGCTATTGATTACTGTATAATGGGTTTTATTCTATGTTCCTAATTTATTGCAGATAATAAAATTATCTTGAAATGGAGTAATATTTTGAGTACTGTGTAATGGGGATTATATTATTGAATGAGAAGTGAGTGCTCTTAGTAATGCTTCTTTTTCTTTTAACTTATTTCTAATCTATTTGACATTGAGCAACCCCCACACAATTCAGTATTGCTTGGATATAAAATAGTTAAAGGGACAGTCAACACCAGAATTTATGTTGTTTAAAAGATAGATAATCCCTTTATTACCCATTCACCAGTTTTGCACAACCGACACAGTTATAATAATACACTTTTTACCTTTGTAATTTCCTTGCATCTAAACCTCTGCAAAAGGCTCCCTTATTTCAGTTCTTTTGACAGACTTCTGAATTGATAAATAACAGAGGGGCACCTCATGTGTGCATCAGTGTATCAAGATAAATCAATCAAACAGATAATGCCAAATTGATACTCACATTTAACCCAAGTACACTTATGTACTAGTAGACGCAGGCTGGTAACTTGGGGTATACCGGCTAACCCTCTCAAGGTGATGTCCTCACAGATTTTTCTGGTAGAAAATTTAACCAAAGTACACTTATGTACTAGTAGAGAAAAGTGTTGTTTTATACAAGCTTTGGTTTAGCACCTTCTTTGAACAGTCACATCTCTGTTTTCTGACGTTCGATAATCACTGAGTGTGGTGAGATCATTCTGCATTGTTCATCCATCACCTGGAGAGGGTTAGCTGGTACACCCTAAGTTACCAGCCTGCTCCTACTAGTACATAAGTGTACTTTGGTTAAATTTTCTACCAGAAAAATCTGTGAGGACATCACCTTGAGAGGGTTAGCCGGTACACCCCAAGTTACCAGCCTGCGTCTACTAGTACATAAGTGTACTTTTGTTAAATGTAAGTACCCATTTGGCATTATCTGTTTGATTGATTTATCTTGATACACTGATGCACACATGAGGCGCCCCTCTGTTGTTTCTCATTTCAGCAGTTTCTACCGGATAAGTCTGTGAGGAGGAGAGCAGCCGCTGTTTGGTGCCTAACTAACATGGTTGGATCATCTGATCATATTTGATTTACCAAACCATCATTGATTTGACAACAAAACACGGGTACTCTTTGTTGGGACTGTATCCACCTGTGATCATTGGATTTTATGGTTTGAATAACACACTATAATATTATACATTAATATCTTTGTGTTATATCAAATGCTTGGTATATAAGGTGTATTATATCAGTTAACATGTAATTGTTTCTTTTGATAGACTTGCATTTTAGCCAATCAGTACTGACTACTAGGTAACTCCACGTGTGTGAGCACAAGGTTATCTATATGGCACACATGAACTAACACCCTCTAGTGGTGAAAAAGTGTCACGATGCATTCAGATAAGAGGCGCCCTTCAAGGTCTAAGAAATTAGCATATGAGAATAGGTTTAGCTTTCAACTAAGAATACCAAGAGAACAAAGCAAAATTGGTGATAAAAGTAAATTGGAAAGCTGTTTAAAATGACATGCCCTATTTGAATCATGAACGTTTATTTTGGACTTGCCTGTCCCTTTAAAGATGGGATCATCAGTAATTTGTATACTACATAACATTCTGTATTTGACTAAATACTAGATGTGCAGAGCGAAAAATTTATTTTGGATTTTTTCAAACGTTCGGTTAGGTTAACTTTTGTCCACGCAATCATTGGGGGATATTTATCAAAGGTCTGTCGGACCTGATCCGACAGTGCGGATCAGGTCCGCCAGACCTCGCTGAATGTGGAGAGCAATATTCTCTCCGTATTCAGCATTGCACGGTGCAACGCTGCCCCCTGTAGATTTGCAGCAAATCAGCCGGCAGCAGGGGGTGGTGTCAATCAACCCGATCGTACTCAGGGCCAGAAACACAGGGTTTGGACAAATATTGGATTTGGGTTTGTTATAGTTATTTCCAAAGGGATCAGATAATAATGAAAATGAATATTTCCAAAAATCCTACATTATAGGATTCAAACTATTAAAAGAAACTATATTTCAATGTTACAAGAACATACAACTCATGTATGACTAAAATCCAGAATTTAGTGCCTGACTGGATGTCCCTAACATCAGGCATTAGTAATAATATGGCAGGATTAGATAGGGGACGATGGACACATGAATGTTCACACCCCCTGTACATCATTAGAAACAAAAGAGCTTATTAACCAAACAGTAAAACTCCCCGCCCCATTCTTGCATCTTTTTTGCTGTTAAACTGCATGAAAGATGAACAATTCAAATTTTTCAAGCAATCATTTTTTTTTGTCTGATTCATCCAGTAATGTATTTGGCTGTTTTGTATATCAAACGTCTGGACGAATCAGCAATATCAGACATATTTGCATATCTATCTATCTATCTATCTATCTATCTATCTATCTATCTATCTATCTATCTATCTACTTATGCTTATTGTGACGCCATTCAGAATAATCACATCAACATTTTATTTTTTTTGTTTAAACTTGTAAAACCAGAAGATTTTTTAAATGTATGATAGACAATTATGGAGTGCATTACCCGTTAACCATTTGCTATAATATATTGTCACGATTCAGATGGAAGATACCTAAGATGCTTTTCTAAGAAATAGATGGCATTACTTAGGCATGGTTTGTCAAGCATTACCACTAAAAGCACGCTAAACACCTTTTTGAAAAGTGTTAACCCATCAATAAATTACAAGTAAAAGATTCCATTTTAAGAATCGATTAGGCCATTACAATTACTTTTTGTCACAGATAAGGCAAATGAAATAAATGGAATTGGTACTGAGCATCAACCAAACAACCCCCCCCCTTTAGAAAAAGACCCCAATTGATAAAGACAGCAAAGTGCACACTATTTCATATCCTAATTCTCTATAATGTTTAATTACAACAAGCAGACAAATAAGTCCAATGGATAATTTATATCAGATACACAAAAGTAAAAATATTGAAAATGATGCTGGTCAAGGGCAATAGTCTGTCCTGATTTAAATAAAGATTGCTATTAGTATTATTATTATTATTATTATTAATAACAATATTAGTATTATAATTTATTTGTAGAGCGCCAACAGATTCCGCAGTGCTGTAAAGATAATTATAATACGCAATGGTAGTATTTATAGGAGACATATGGGTAGAGGACCCTGCCTGCACTGTTGTAAATCAGCTCTCATAAAGGTGTATCTACAGAATAGCTGGGCTTGTAGGCTTACATGTTAAGGGGGTTCAAAGGAATGACAAAAGGAGGAGGAGAGGAGCTGAGGTAAGAAAAGGTTTATTGCAAAGCGAGGCAGATAGTTCCACAAAACAGGGCCATTCTGGAGAAGTTCTGTAGATGGGAATGTGGGGAGGTAACAAGAGAGGAAGAGAGAAGGAGGTTGTGCATAGAGTGAAGGGGATGGGAGGGAGAGCGTCTAAAGACAAGGTCTGAGGTAACTCATGTTTTAAATTAATCTATATTTTCCACAAGATTATAAAATGTTTTCTGACTTGTGATAACTGTAGTGTTGATAACTAGGAAAATATGTTTGAGGATTGGAGTAAGAGTAGGAGTGAGGGAAGTCAGTAGTTGTGAGGGATAAAGGAGACAAGTAGTGAGGTGAGATCATAATATAATGGCAGAAACTTCATCCTTAGTAATAGGGACAAAATAGTTAAATTTGTGTCTTTCTGGGTTTTGAACGTTTGCAACCAGTTGAGGGTGGTGGAGACTGTTAATATGTTGAGAGATTAATTTATAATGGACTCAATTTTGTTGTTAAATTTGCTGGCAAAATTTTAGCTGAGAAGGATATTGAAAGTGGAGAACAAACTTTTGGGTTTGAAGAAAGAGTAGAGATAAGAGAAGAGACATAGACCTCTAGTTATCAATGTGTCTACCTCAAATACGCTGGAATTCCGCAGCGTATTTGTGGCGAGGCTGATTCGCCTTAGTTATCAAGCCCTAGATACCGGCAAAAGTAGAATTTAGTGATGTAAGCTTCGATCCGCTGGACTCAGTCCGACACAGATCGATTCTTACGTCACTACAGATGTTCCGCACACAAGTGCGGCACAATCTGACTACTTTTGCTAGTTATCAAAAAACTAGCAGGTATGCTCGGCACTTTTCCGGCCCAGCGTACCTGGTTTTCAAACCGCTGCCCTGGAGGCGGCGGATCCCATAGGAATCAATGGGAGTCTGACCATAGCGAAAGTTCATGTTCGCTGCTGCCAGACATCCCATTCATTCCTATGGGAGCTGTCTACACCTAACACCCTAACATGTACCCCGAGTCTAAACACCCCTAATCTGTCCACCCCCTACACTGCCGCAACTTAATAAATGTATTACCCCCTATACCGCTGCTCCTGGACCCCGCCGCAACTATAATAAACTGATTAACCCCTAAACCGCCACTCCCGGTCCCTGCCGCAACTATAATATATGTATTAACCCCTAAACCGACGCTCCAGGACCCCGCCGCCACCTACATTATACCTATTAACCCCTATCCTGCCCCCCTACACCGCCGCCACTTTAATAAAATTATTAACCCCTATCCTGCCCCCCCTAAACTGCCGCAACTCTAATAAAATTATTAACCCCTAAACCTAAGTCTAACACTAACCCTAACACCCCCCTAACTTAAATATTAATTAAATAAATCTAAATAATATTTGTCTTATTAACTAAATTAATCCTATTTAAAACTAAATACTTACCTTTAAAATAAACCCTAATATAGCTACAATATAAATAATAATTATATTGTAGCTATCTTAGGATTTATTTTTATTTTACAGGCAACTTTAAATTTATTTTAACTAGGTACAATAGCTATTAAATAGTTATTAACTATTTAATAACTACCTAGCTAAAATAAAGAGAAATTTACCTGTAAAATAAAAACTAACCTAAGTTACAATTACACCTAACACTACACTATACTTTAATAAATTATTCCTATTTAAAACTAAATACTTACCTGTAAAATAAACCCTAAGATAGCTACAATATAATTAATAATTACATTGTAGCTATTTTAGGATTTATATTTATTTTACAGGTAACTTTGTATTTATTTTAGATAGAGGGCGCGATCCGATATACGGCGTAGTTTGCGGCGCAAGCGAGGGAACCCGCGTCGCCCGCAGTTTCAGCTTGCATCTCGAGCTATCCAATAAACGGCGCCGTCAGATGCTAACGTGCCGTAAGTCGGATAAACCAGTGATGTCCAGAAATCTGCGCAAGTACAAATTTCTGGTGTCGCCAGTGACTTACGCCATGTTAGAAACTGCCGGCGCCTACAAAACCTGACTAAAGTATGAAATCACCCGCACTGTCTAACACGCCTCCCTAACATAGCCCGACACGTCTAACCCTCTATCCGCTATCCCCCCTCACTATCCTAACAATAAAATATGTATTAACCCCCTAAACCGCCGCTCCCGGACCCCACCACCAGCTATATTAAATCTATAACCCCCTAAAGTGAGCCCCTACCCCGCCGACATCTACCTTACCTACCCCCTAAAGTGAGCCTCTACCCTGCCGCCATCTATTTTAAAATTATTAACCCCTAATTTAATCCCCCTACCCCGCCGCCATCTATATTAAATTATTTAACCCCTAAAATACTAAACTATCCCTACTACTAAACCTAAGTCTAACCCTACAAATAGCGCTAAAAAAGGGCTTTTTGCGTGGCATTGCCCCAAAGTAACAGCTCTTTTGCCAGCCCTTAAAAGGGCTTTTTGCGGGGCATGCCCCAAAGAATTCAGCTCTTTTACCAGCCCTTAAAAGGGCTTTTGGCGGGGCTTTGTCACAAAGTAAACTGCTCTTTTGCCTACAATCTACATCCCCCTACACCGCGGCCACCTATAATAAATGTATTAACCCCTAATCTAATCCCCCTACACCGCCGCCAGCTATATTAACTATATTAACCCTAATTATATTAGGGTAAATATAGTTAATATAGTTATTATATTATATATATTAACTATATTAACCCTAATTATATTAGGGTTAATATAGTTAATATCGTTATTATATTATATATATATATTAAGTATAATAACCCTATCTAACTCTAACATCCCTAACTAAACTCTTATTAAGATAAATTTAATATTAATATTTTTAATTAAAATATTCCTATTTAAATCTAAATACTTACCTATAAAATAAACACTAAGATAGCTACAATATAATTAATAATTACATTGTAGCTATGTTAGGGTTTATATTTATTTTACAGGTAAATTGTTAATTATTTTAACTAGGTATAATAGCTATTAAATAGTTATTAACTATTTAATAGCTACCTAGTTAAAATAATTACCCAATTACCTGTAAAATAAATCCTAACCTAAGTTACAAATACACCTACACTATCAATAAATTAAATAAACTACAAATATCTATCTAAAAATACAATTAAATAAACTAAACTAAATTAAAAAAACAAACAAACACTAAATTACAAAAAATAAAAAAAAGGTTACAAGATTTTTAAGCTAATTACACCTATTCTAAGCCCCCTAATAAAATAATAAAGCCCCCCAAAATAAAAAAAATTCCCTACCCTATTCTAAATTAAAAAAAGTTCAAAGCTCTTTTACCTTACCAGCCCTTAAAAGGGCTTTTTGCGGGGCATGCCCCAAAGAAAACTGCTCTTTTGCCTGAAAAAAACCCCACAATACCACCCCCAAACATTACAACCCACCACCCACATACCCCTAATCTAACCCAAACCCCCCTTAAATAAACCTAACACTACCGCCCTGAAGATCTCCCTACCTTATCTTCACCACGCCAGGCCGAACTCCTCATCCGATCCGGGTGATGTCTATCCAAGCGGCAAAGAAGAAGTCTTCATCCCGGCGATGTTTTTATCCAAGCGGCAGCAAAGTCTTCTTCCATCCGGCAGCATCTTCCATCAAGCGGCATCTTCAATCTTCTTTCTTCGCTCCACCGACGCGGAGCATCCATCCCGGCCGACGACTGAACGACGAATGAGGTACCTTTAAATTACGTCATCCAAGATGGCGTCCGTCGAATTCCGATTGGCTGATCTGAACAGCCAATAGAACGCGAGCTCAATCTGATTGGCTGATTGGTTCAGCCAATCGGATTGAACTTGAATCTGATTGGCTGATTCAATCAGCCAATCAGATTTTTCTACCTTAATTCCGATTGGCTGATAGAATCCTATCAGCCAATCGGAATTCGACGGACGCCATCTTGGATGACGTCATTTAAAGGTACCTCATTCGTCATTCTGTCGTCGGCCGGGATGGATGCTCCGCGTCGGTGGAGCGAAGAAAGAAGATTGAAGATGCCGCTTGATGGAAGATGCTGCCGGATGGAAGAAGACTTTGCTGCCGCTTGGATAAAGACATCGCCGGGATGAAGACCTCTTCTTTTCCGCTTGGATAGACATCGCCCGGATCGGATGAGGAGTTCGGCCCGGCGTTGTGAAGATAAGGTAGGGAGATCTTCAGGGGGGTAGTGTTAGGTTTATTTAAGGGGGGTTTGGGTTAGATTAGGGGTATGTGGGTGGTGGGTTGTAATGTTGGGGGTGGTATTGTGTGTTTTTTTCAGGCAAAAGAGCAGTTTTCTTTGGGGCATGCCCCGCTAATGGCCCTTTTAAGGGCTGGTAAGGTAAAAGAGCTTTGAACTTTTTTTAATTTAGAATAGGGTAGGGAATTTTTTTTATTTTGGGGGGCTTTATTATTTTATTACGGGGCTTAGAATAGGTGTAATTAGCTTAAAAATCTTGTAATTTTTTTTTAATTTTTTGTAATTTAGTGTTTGTTTGTTTTTGTAATTTAGTTTAGTTTATTTAATTGTATTTTTAGATAGATATTTGTAGTTTATTTAATTTATTGATAGTGTAGGTGTATTTGTAACTTAGGTTAGGATTTATTTTACAGGTAATTGGGTAATTATTTTAACTAGGTAGCTATTAAATAGTTAATAACTATTTAATAGCTATTATACCTAGTTAAAATAATTAACAATTTACCTGTAAAATAAATATAAACCCTAACATAGCTACAATGTAATTATTAATTACATTGTAGCTATCTTAGGGTTTATTTTATAGGTAAGTATTTAGATTAAATAGGAATATTTTAGTTTATAATATGAATTAGATTTATTTAATAAGAATTTAGTTAGGGGTGTTAGGGTTAGATAGAGTTAATATAGTTAATATAAATACTATAGTAACTATATTAACCCTAATATAATTAGGGTTAGTATAGTTAATATATATAATGTAATAACTATATTAACTATAATATACTTAGGGTTAATATAGATAATATAGCTGGCGGCGGGGTAGGTAGATTAAATTAAGGGTTAATAATTTTAATATAGATGGCGGCGGTGTAAGGGGCTTACATTAGGGGTTAAAACTATTAATATAGGTGGCGGCGGTGTAGGGAGGGCAGGTTATAGGGCAAAAGAGCTGTTTACTTTGGGGCAAAGCCCCGCAAAAGGCCCTTTTAAGGGCTGGTAATAGAGATAATTATTTTAGGGGGATTAGATTAGGGGTTAATAATATTAATATAGATGGCGGCGGTATAGGGGGATTAGATTAGGGGTTAATAATTTTTATATAGGTGGCGGCGGTGTAAGGGGTCAGATTAGGGGATAGATAAGGTAGATGGTGGCGGTGTAAGGGGTTCACATTAGGGTATAGATCAGTTAGATGGTGGCGGTTTTAGGGGCTCACAGTAGGGGGTTAGTTTATGTAGATGGCGGTGGGGTCCGTGAGCGGCGGTTTAGGGGTTAAACACTTTATTAGGGATTGCGGCGGGGGATCGCTTTTGACAGGTAGATAGACATTGCGCATGCGTTAGGTGTTAGGTTTTATTTAGCAGATCGCGGTTGACAGGTAGATAGACATTGCACATGCGTTAGGTGTTAGGTTTATTTAGCAGCTAGTTTAGAGAGTTACGGGGCTCCAATAGTCAGCGTAAGGCTTCTTACGGCTGCTTTTTGTGGCGAGGTGAAAATGGAGTAAGATTTCTCCATTTTCGCCACGTAAGTCCTTACGCTGTATATTGGATACCAAACTGCGCTGGTTTGGTATACCTGCCTATGACCCAAAAAACTACGGGCGACGGCAGAAATATACGCGCGTAACTTCTAGGTTACGCCATATATAGGATACCAAACCAGCACAAATATTGGCGTCGCCTGCTTTTTGCGGGCGACGATTTTTATCGGATCGAGCCCAGAATAGTTATTAAATAGTTATTAACTATTTAATAACTACCTAGCTAAAAGAAATACAAAATTACCTGTAAAATAAATCCTAAATTACAATTAAACCTAACACTACACTATCATTAAATTAATTAAATAAATTACCTACAAATAACTACAATTAAATACAATTAAATAAACTAACTAAAGTACAAAAAATAAAAAAAAGCTAAGTTACAAAAAAAAAAAAAAAAAGTTACAAACATTTAAAAAAATATTACAACAATTTTAAGCTACTTACACCTAATCTAAGCCCCCTAATAAAATAACAAAGCCCCCCAAAATAAAAAAAATTCCCTACCTATTCTAAATGAAAAAAGTTCAAAGCTCTTTTACCTTACCATCTCTTAAAAGGGCCTTTTGCGGGGCATACCCCAAAGAATTCTGCTCTTTTGCCTGTAAAAGAAAAATACAACCCCCCCAACATTAAAACCCACCACCCACATACCCCTTATCTAACCCAAACCCCCCTTAAATAAACCTAACACTACCCCCCTGAAGATCATCCTACCTTGAGTCGTCTTCAGCCAGCCGACCCACCAATGGAACCGAAGAGGAGATCCGGAGCGGAAGAAGTCATCATCCAGGCGGCACTGAAGAAGTCTTCGATCGGATGAAGTCATCATCCAGGCGGCGCTGAAGAAGTCTTCCATCTGATAGAAGTCTTCATCCATGCGGCGTCTTCAATCTTCATCCATCCGGAGCAGAGCCATCTTCAGACGAGCCGACGCGGAGCCATCCTCTTCTTCCCGACAACTAATGACGAATGGATATTCCTTTAAGGGATGTCATCCAAGATGGCGTCCCTTCAATTCCGATTGGCTGATAGGATTCTATCAGCCAATCGGAATTAAGGTAGGAAAAATCTGATTGGCTGATTGAATCAGCCAATCAGATTGAAGTTCAATCCGATTGACTGATCCAATCAGCCAATCAGATTGAGCTATCATTCTATTGGCTGTTCCGATCAGCCAATAGAATGCGAGCTCAATCTGATTGGCAGATTTTTCCTACCTTAATTCCGATTGGCTGATAGAATCCTAATTGTAACTTAGGTTAGGATTTATCCTAATTGTAACTTAGGTTAGGATTTATTCTGATTGGCTGATAGAATCCTAATTGTAACTTAGGTTAGGATTTATTTTACAGGTAATTTTGTATTTCTTTTAGCTAGGTAGTTATTAAATAGTTAATAACTATTTAATAACTATTCTAACTAGCTAAAATATATACAAAGTTACCTGTAAAATAAATATAAATCCTAAAATAGCTACAATGTAATTATTAATTACATTGTTGCTATCTTAGGGTTTATTTTACAGGTAAGTATTTAGTTTTAAATAGGATTAATTTAGTATAGTGTAGTGTTAGGTGTAATTGTAACTTAGGTTAGTTTTTATTTTAATTTTTTTTTAAATTTCTCTTTATTTTAGCTAGGTAGCTATGAAATAGCTAATAACTATTTAATAGCTATTGTACCTAGTTAAAATAAATTGAAAGATGCCTGTAAAATAAAAATAAATCCTAAAATAGCTACAATATAATTATTATTTATATTGTAGCTATATTAGGCCTAGATTTGGAGTTCGGCGGTAAAAGGGCTGTTAACGCTCCGCAGGCTTTTTTCTGGCCGCACCATAAATTTAACTCTGGTATCGAGAGTTTAATCAAATGCTGCGTTAGGCTCCAAAAAAGGAGCGTAGAGCATTTTTACCGCAAATGCAACTCTCGATACCAGAGTTGCTTACGGACGCGGCCGGCCTCAAAAACGTGCTCGTGCACGATTCTCCCATAGGAAACAATGGGGCTGTTTGAGCTGAAAAAAAACCTAACACCTGCAAAAAAGCAGCGTTCAGCTCCTAACGCAGCCCCATTGTTTCCTATGGGGAAACACTTCCTACGTCTGCACCTAACACCCTAACATGTACCCCGAGTCTAAACACCCCTAACCTTACACTTACTAACCCCTAATCTGCCGCCCCCGCTATCGCTGACCCCTGCATATTTTTTTTAACCCCTAATCTGCCGCTCCGTAAACCGCCGCAACCTACGTTATCCCTATGTACCCCTAATCTGCTGCCCTAACATCGCCGACCCCTATATTATATTTATTAACCCCTAATCTGCCCCCCTCAACGTCGCCGACACCTGCCTACACTTATTAACCCCTAATCTGCCGAGCGGACCTGAGCGCTACTATAATAAAGTTATTAACCCCTAATCCGCCTCACTAACCCTATCATAAATAGTATTAACCCCTAATCTGCCCTCCCTAACATCGCCGACACCTACCTTCAATTATTAACCCCTAATCTGCCGAGCGGACCTCACCGCTACTATAATAAATGTATTAACCCCTAAAGCTAAGTCTAACCCTAATACTAACACCCCCCTAATTTAAATATAATTTACATCTAACGAAATAAATTAACTCTTATTAAATAACTTATTCCTATTTAAAGCTAAATACTTACCTGTAAAATAAATCCTAATATAGCTACAATATAAATTATAATTATATTATAGCTATTTTAGGATTAATATTTATTTTACAGGCAACTTTGTAATTATTTTAACCAGGTACAATAGCTATTAAATAGTTAAGAACTATTTAATAGTTACCTAGTTAAAATAATAACAAATTTACCTGTAAAATAAATCCTAACCTAAGATATAATTAAACCTAACACTACCCTATCAATAAAATAATTAAATAAACTACCTACAATTAACCTAACACTACACTATCAATAAATTAATTAAACACAATTGCTACAAATAAATACAATTAAATAAACTAGCTAAAGTACAAAAAATAAAAAAGAACTAAGTTACAAAAAATAATAAAATATTTACAAACATAAGAAAAATCTTACAACAATTTTAAACTAATTACACCTACTCTAAGCCCCCTAATAAAATAACAAAGCCCCCCAAAATAAAAAATTCCCTACCCTATTCTAAATTAAAAAAGTTACAAGCTCTTTTACCTTACCAGCCCTGAACAGGGCCCTTTGCGGGGCATGCCCCAAGGATTTCAGCTCTTTTGCCTGTAAAAAAAAACATACCATACCCCCCCCCAACATTACAACCCACCACCCACATACCCCTAATCTAACCCAAACCCCCCTTAAATAAACCTAACACTAAGCCCCTGAAGATCTTCCTACCTTGTCTTCACCATACCAGGTTCACCGATCCGTCCTGGCTCCAACATCTTCATCCAACCCAAGCGGGGGTTGGCGATCCATCATCCGGTGCTGAAGAGGTCCAGAAGAGGCTCCAAAGTCTTCCTCCTATCCGGCAAGAAGAGGACATCCGGACCGGCAAACATCTTCTCCAAGCGGCATCTTCAATCTTCTTCCATCCGGTGCGGAGCGGGTCCATCTTGAAGCAGGCAACGCGGATCCATCCTCTTCTTCCGTTGTCTCCCGACGAATGACGGTTCCTTTAAGGGACGTCATCCAAGATGGCGTCCCTCGAATTCCGATTGGCTGATAGGATTCTATCAGCCAATCGGAATTAAGGTAGGAATTTTCTGATTGGCTGATGGAATCAGCCAATCAGAATCAAGTTCAATCCGATTGGCTGATCCAATCAGCCAATCAGATTGAGCTCGCATTCTATTGGCTGATCGGAACAGCCAATAGAATGCGAGCTCAATCTGATTGGCTGATTGGATCAGCCAATCGGATTGAACTTGATTCTGATTGGCTGATTCCATCAGCCAATCAGAAAATTCCTACCTTAATTCCGATTGGCTGATAGAATCCTATCAGCCAATCGGAATTCGAGGGACGCCATCTTGGATGACGTCCCTTAAAGGAACCGTCATTCGTCGGGAGACAACGGAAGAAGAGGATGGATCCGCGTCGCCTGCTTCAAGATGGACCCGCTCTGCACCGGATGGAAGAAGATTGAAGATGCCGATTGGAGAAGATGTTTGCCGGTCCGGATGTCCTCTTCTTGCCGGATAGGAGGAAGACTTTGGAGCCTCTTCTGGACCTCTTCAGCACCGGATGATGGATCGCCAACCCCCGCTTGGGTTGGATGAAGATGTTGGAGCCAGGACGGATCGGTGAACCTGGTATGGTGAAGACAAGGTAGGAAGATCTTCAGGGGCTTAGTGTTAGGTTTATTTAAGGGGGGTTTGGGTTAGATTAGGGGTATGTGGGTGGTGGGTTGTAATGTTGGGGGGGGGGTATGGTATGTTTTTTTTTACAGGCAAAAGAGCTGAAATCCTTGGGGCATGCCCCGCAAAGGGCCCTGTTCAGGGCTGGTAAGGTAAAAGAGCTTGTAACTTTTTTAATTTAGAATAGGGTAGGGAATTTTTTATTTTGGGGGGCTTTGTTATTTTATTAGGGGGCTTAGAGTAGGTGTAATTAGTTTAAAATTGTTGTAAGATTTTTCTTATGTTTGTAAATATTTTATTATTTTTTGTAACTTAGTTCTTTTTTATTTTTTGTACTTTAGCTAGTTTATTTAATTGTATTTATTTGTAGCAATTGTGTTTAATTAATTTATTGATAGTGTAGTGTTAGGTTAATTGTAGGTAATTGTAGGTAGTTTATTTAATTATTTTATTGATAGGGTAGTGTTAGGTTTAATTATATCTTAGGTTAGGATTTATTTTACAGGTAAATTTGTTATTATTTTAACTAGGTAACTATTAAATAGTTCTTAACTATTTAATAGCTATTGTACCTGGTTAAAATAATTACAAAGTTGCCTGTAAAATAAATATTAATCCTAAAATAGCTATAATATAATTATAATTTATATTGTAGCTATATTAGGATTTATTTTACAGGTAAGTATTTAGCTTTAAATAGGAATCATTTATTTAATAAGAGTTAATTAATTTCGTTAGATTTAAATTATATTTAATTTAGGGGGGTGTTAGTGTTAGGGTTAGACTTAGCTTTAGGGGTTAATCAATTTATTAGAATAGCGGTGAGCTCCGGTCGTCAGATTAGGGGTTAATAATTGAAGTTAGGTGTTGGCGATGTTAGGGAGGGCAGATTAGGGGTTAATACTATTTATGATAGGGTTAGTGAGGCGGGTTAGGGGTTAATAACTTTATTATAGTAGCGCTCAGGTCCGCTCGGCAGATTAGGGGTTAATAAGTGTAGGCAGGTGTCGGCGACGTTGAGGGGGGCAGATTAGGGGTTAATAAATATAATATAGGGGTCGGCGGTGTTAGGGGTAGCAGATTAGGGGTACATAGGGATAACGTAGGTGGCGGCGCTTTGCGGTCGGAAGATTAGGGGTTAATTATTTTAAGTAGCTGGCGGCGACGTTGTGGGGGGCAGGTTAGGGGTTAATAAATGTAATACAGGGGTCGGCGGGGTTAGGGGCAGCAGATTAGGGGTACATAAGTATAACGTAGGTGGCGGTCGGCAGATTAGGGGTTAAAAAATTTAATCGAGTGGCGGCGGTGTGGGGGGACCTCGGTTTAGGGGTACATAGGTAGTTTATGGGTGTTAGTGTACTTTAGGGTACAGTAGTTAAGAGCTTTATGAACCGGCGTTAGCCAGAAAGCTCTTAACTCCTGCTATTTTCAGGCGGCTGGAATCTTGTCGTTAGAGCTCTAACGCTCACTTCAGAAACGACTCTAAATACCAGCGTTAGAAAGATCCCATTGAAAAGATAGGCTACGCAAATGGCGTAGGGGGATCTGCGGTATGGAAAAGTCGCGGCTGAAAAGTGAGCGTTAGACCCTTTAATCACTGACTCCAAATACCAGCGGGCGGCCAAAACCAGCGTTAGGAGCCTCTAACGCTGGTTTTGACGGCTACCGCCGAACTCCAAATCTAGGCCACTGGGTTTATTTTAAAGGTAAGTATTTAGTTTTAAATAGGATTAATTTATTTAATAAGAGAAATATTATTTAGATTTATTTAATTAATATTTAAGTTAGGGGGGTGTTAGGGTTAGTGTTAGACTTAGGTTTAGGGGTTAATAATTTTATTACAGTGGCGGCGTTGTAGGGGGGGCAGGATAGGGGTTAATAAATTTATTATAGGTTGCGGCGGTATAGGGGGGGCAGGATAGGGGTTAATAAACATATTATAGGTGGCGACGGTGTAGGGGGGCAGATTAGGGGTTAATAAGTTTAATATAGGTTGCGGCAGGGTCCGGGAGCGGCGGTTTAGGGGTTAAACTATTTATTTAGTTGCGGCGAGGTCCGGGATCGTCAGGATAGGGTTTAATAACTTTATTATAGGTGGCGACGGTATAGGGGGGGCAGGATAGGGGTTACTAGGTATAATGTAGGTGGCGGCGGTGTCCAGGAGCGGCGGTTTAGGGGTTAATACATTTATAAGAGTTGTGGTGGGGTCTAGGAGCGGCGGTTTAGGGTTTAATAACTTTATTGAGTTGCGGGGGCTCCGGGGGCGCCGGTATAGGGGGTAGAACAGTGTAGTTAGTGTGGGTGCTTAGTGACAGGCTAGCAATAAAGCTGTCAAAAAGCCGAAGAACAGCGAGAGCGGATGAGTGATAACTCTCACAATCCGCTGCTCATCGCCCCGTACTTGGTGCGCGGCTTTTTGACAGCTTTATTGATAACTTAGGCAAAATTTTGGCGATCCGCGGCGGCGATGGTAGGCGAGCTTAGGTGGGCGTATTGAACCGGCGAAGGCAGGTAAAGTAGACACGTTGATAACTACCCCCCATAATCTTGCTTAGAGAGGTTAAGGGCAGAATAGTAGAAGTTGAATATGAACTTGTAATGAAAAAAAGTCAGCTAAACACAGAGACGTTCTCCAATATCCAATTTCTATAACATTTCAGCAAATTGCTGTACTTGGTAATATTAGCCTAGTTGCCAACACTATAATGTGTAAAAAAACTTAAAAAAACACAAAACTGTCTTATGAAAAATATAAATATGGCTGCAATTAGCAATTCCAGAACTAGCACCTCAACATAAATAACCATCAATTGCCAAAACATGCACTTTGCAGATTAGTACACGATCTTAGTGTAAAGTAATATAAAATACAAAGTACAAAGTGTAAATGAAGCAGGGCTGTCATGTCATGCAGTGCTATATTGCACTCCTTCACATACAGAAAAGCAGAGAACACCCCTTAGAGAAATAAAGCAAAATATGCCTGTCTAAAATCTGAGAAATCTCACAATGCTGGAGGTTTCCTCATTTTTGTTTTAGCATTTAGGGAGTTTAGCCCCTGTGAAGTCTGCACTTCAGTTTTTTTTCCAAGCAGGAGACACTATGACCCCACAACACAAAAACCCACGGAATCCACCACTTAATACACATCCGCAAACCTCTGTATGGTTTCAAGATTGACACAATTTTTCTATTTCAGATTTTAAAAAATGTATTTTTAAATTTGCACAATAAAAGCAAATCTGGTGACATGTAAGTCTGGTAAATTCAGATTTATCTGTAATATGTTTATATACTTTACAAGTGCAGGCTAAATTAATCTTAGAAATATATGTGTGTGTGTGTATATATATATATATACCGGTATATATATATACCGGTATATATATATATATATATATATATATATATATATATATATATATATATATTTATACTGTATATATATATATATATATATATATATATATACACACACTAGAGAGATTGCCCTTTCAAATGAGGACTCACTTGTCACTCAAAAATGTGGGGGTAGATAAGGTCTTTGTTAAAGCTCCCTCAGAGTAAACAGAACTGTAAGTACTGCTGCAGGTTAGTGAAATTTTTATGGTGAGCCACCCAAGCTTTAGACTTAATAACAAAGAAATCCTTGCATTTGCGGGGACTTCCTTGTTCCCTTTAACATCATGTAAATGGTGATTTCAGTGGGATTCCTGCCTTCAGCCAGGGGTTGAGAAGGAGACTACCGTATCCTTAAATGGCTGCAGGGATTTAATGCAGATGACAATAGCGTGTGGTCAGGCACCCTGAAGGGGTTAAAGCACCTGTCCAAAGTCATCATGACTTAATCAACTCTCAATCAAATTATTGTTCTATGATTAGGAACAAATGTAATTTTAGAATGATTTTGAATCTACAGTGATCTGAGTATTTAATTTGTCTTTACAATTCAGGCTATTTATGTAAGAGATCTGATTTTTTCAGTTTCAGGAATCAGAACAAACTGAATGACTGACTACAGAATGTTAATAACAGCACCATTTTATTATGTTCTCTAAGAGTAAACCATTACTGTTTTTCAGTAATGAAAATATATTTCTTTAATAAAGGGAATGCAGAAATGTAAGAATTCACAGATCTATATGGGTAATTAAACCTATTTCGTACTAGGTGACCAGCCAGAACTGTGAGTTTTTCCAGTGGCACATGGGATGTTTACCCACTTAGGAGTGGCATCCAATTCCTTATTTTGCTGTATCTAGGGAAAGGGCAACTGTCTGTGTCACCTTTGAATGGAAAGTTTTTGGCTAAACAATTTTTTAAGAGGACAAAAACAAAAAACTTTTTTCCCCCTTTTGGTTCAGTTTGAGCATGCAATTTTAAGAGACTTTTCAATGTATTTTATTATTAAACAGTGTTCTCTTGGTATTGTGTACTGAAAAGCATTTCTCAGAAGGATCAGGAAAAGCAATGCAATGCTGGGAGCTAGCTGGGGATTGGTGAACAAACACATATGCCTCTTGTCATTGTCTCACCCGATGTGTTCAGCTAGCTCCTAACAGAGGATTGCTGCTATGGAGCTGACCAGGGGACTCTGGATACATCAACATTACAAAATGGGTTATTTTAGTCTTCATTGAAATTATATAAGTTGTAAACAAAAAAAATATAATAGTCTTTTTTTCACTTCCACTTTAATGCACTACTGAGCTTTTCTTAATTGTGAAAAATCACTTTTTTAACAGCTAAATATGCAAAAAACGTATTACTACTGTAATGCATATTCCTAAGTGGGACAGAATGCTAAAGTCAATACATATATGGATGTTGCTACATTTCACACCAGATTGTTTTTCTTTTTAGAAAAGATATTGATTTTTCTTGTGCACTTTATTTCTCCTCTGTGACTTGAGGGGATTGCTATTGATGGATCCTCTTTATGACCTATACATCTAAAAGGCTTTGATATCGCAATCTAATATAGAATGTTTTATCTATTTTTTTGTAAAATAAAAGATTTGTTAGAATTTGGGATGGACTTTTTCATATAAACAAATGTATATGTCTATTAAACAACCTGATAATGGGGCATATTTATCAAGCTCCGTACAGAGCTTGATGCCCCTTGTTTGGCTCGCCGGAAACAGAAGTTATGACCGCTACTCTATAACTTGTCTGCCTGCTCTGAGGCCGCGGACAGAAATCAACCCGATCGAATACGATCGGGTTGATTGACACCCCCTGCTAGCGGCAATGATAAATGCCAACGGCGTATGCTGTCGGCATTTATCGATGTGTATCGGACATGATACGCTACTTCGTATCATGTCCGCTCGCACATTGATAAATATTCCCCAATATCTGATCTGATTTTTAGTTTTCATATGGTAAATTGATTCTTTCTCATTAATTAAACTGATGTGGACTTTAGGCGCTACAGCTGTCAAACCCGATTTATACCTATTACCAAAACCATATTTTCAGCATCTTATTTAAACTGGTTCACTTGCTATATTATTGAGTTGTTTCACATCTCTACGACCTGAGGTTGCTGAAGATTAAAAAGGGAATTAAAAAAACAAATAAAAGCTATGGCCTCAATCCGATATAAATCGTCGCCCGCAAAAGCCGGCGACGCCAAATTTTGCGCTGGTTTGGTATCACATATGCGGCGTAACATAGAAGTTACGCTCGTATATTTCTGCCTTCAGCCGTAGTTTTTTGGCCCATAGACAGGTATACCAAACTAGCGCAGTTTGGTATCCAATATACAGCGTAAGGACTTACGTGGCAAAAATGGAGAAATCTTACTCCATTTTCACCTTGCCACAAATTGCAGGCGTAGTAAGCCTTACGCTGTGTATTTAACTCCCTAAACTAGCTGCAAAATAAAACCTAACACCTAACGCATGCACAATGTCTATCTACCTGTCAACCGCGAACTGCAAAATAAAACCTAAAACCTTAAATAGGAATAATTTAGTTAATATTATTAATATTATTTAGATTTATTTTAATAATAATTAAGTTAGGGGTGTTGGAGTTAGATAGGGTTAATATAGTTAATATATATAATATAATAACTATATTAACCCTAATATAATTAGGGTTAATATAGTTAATATAGGTGGTGGCGGTGTAGGGGGATTAGATTAGGGTTTAATATATTTAATATAGGTTGCGGCGGTGTAGGGGGATTAGATTAGGGGGTAATATATTTATTATAGGTGGCGGCGGTGTAGGGGGATTAGATTAGGGGGTAATACATTTATTATAGGTGGCGGCGGTGTAGGGGGATTTAAATTACAGGCAAAAGAGCTGATTACTTTGTGACAATGCCCCGCAAAAAGCCCTTTTAAAGGCTGGTAAAAGAGCTGGTTACTTTGGGGCAATGCCCCACAAAAGGCCTTTTTAAGGGGTGGTAATAGAGCTGGTTACTTTGGGGCAATGCCACGCAAAAAGCCCTTTTCAGGGCTATTTGTAGGGTTAGACTTAGGTTTAGTGGTAGGGAAATTTTAGTATTTTAGGGGTTAATAAATTTAATATAGGTGGCGACGGTATAGGGGGATTAGATTAAGGGGTTAATAAATTTAATATAGGTTACGGCGGTGTAAGGGGGATTAGATTAGGGGTTAATAATTTTAATATAGGTGGCGGCGGTGTAGGGGGCTCACATTAGGGGTTAATATAGTTTAAATAGGTGGCGGTGGTGTAGGGGGATCATATTAGGGGGTAATATAGTTTAAATAGGTGGCGGCGGTGTAGGGGGATCATATTAGGGGGTAACATAGTTAATGTAGGTGGCGGCGGGGTAGGGGGCTCACATTAGGGGGTAAAACATTTAATGTAGCTAGTGGCGGTGTAGGGGGGTCAGATTATGGGGTAATATAGGTAATGTAGCTGGCGGCGGGGTCCGGGAGCGGCGGTTTAGGGGTTAATATATTTATTTTTAGGAGTGAGAGGGGGGATTGCGGATAGAGGGGTATACGTGTCGGGCTATGTTTGGGAGGCGTATTAGACAGTTAAGGGTTATTTTATAACCCGTAACTGTTTCTAAAGTGCCGTAAGTCACTGGCGACTCCAGAAATTTGTACTTACGCAGATTTCTGGACATTGCTAGTTTGTCAGACTTACGGCACTTTACATTCTGATGGCGCCGTATATGAGATAGCACGAGTTGTGAGCTGAAACTACGAGCGGCGCAGGTTTCCACTCTTGCGCCAAAACCTGCGCTGTATATTGGATTGCGCCCTATGTTGGCTGGTATTGCCCATATAAAAACATAAGAACACAAATGGATACCGCTCCATTAATACTCTCAGTTGACAAAAAGTAGTTAATTTGCAGCATATCTATTTATATTTTGATATTTTAAGAGGATATCTCTAGCACTGAAGTTTAAGATAATTTTAGACATAAACAAACACACAAGCAGTGCGCTCTATCATGTCCTCACCGCATATGGACAGCACTTCCGGTATTCGGCACGCAGGAGAGCGGGGATGACATCACAGTCACATGAACCAGTAGGGAACAGAAGCGTATCCGTCCTATACGCTAGACAAGTAGAGGATCCAATGCAAAAAGTAGTAGTTCCAATGCCGGTTAAAAGTAGAAAGTTCCTTTATTGTAATGCACATTAAGAACACCAACGAGCACAGTACAGTTTAGCTAAAGCACAGCACAAACTGACCAGGACTCAGATAAAATACATATCAAAAGGGAGGAAAGCTGCGCTCCTTATGCAGCAGACATGTTTCGTGCTTGCCAAGCACTTGTTCACTGCTTAGATAATAAGATAATTTTAGTGAGGCTTTTTAGTGCCCTCTCTTACATATTCTTTATCACATTTTTAAATGTAAAGACAGCTAAAGGAACAGCATGGGACTGTAGCAACCTAAGGGTTAAGGCTAGAATGAGTGAGATAGGAGAAGAGGGCTGGGTGTAGAAGCTAGTGCAACATTGTTGCAAGTGTATTGACGAGTCCCTGGCCTTACCTTAAAATGAGCTGCACGTAGCTTCCTGTCCCTCTTTTTCCTTGAAGCCTGAAGCAGAGACCCCTTTTTTCTTCGCTTTGGAAATCCTAGGCCTCGTCCAATCCAACATCATGCATCATTCCAGAAGATCTGTTTTGCCTCCAGTACAGTTCCAGGAGCTGCAGTTTGCATCACCTGCAAGGAAAAAGCAAGATAAGCAGATAAGTAACCTGGAAATAGATGATGATATTGAGGATACTATTGTACCTACACAGTATACACATATCAAGACAACTACCACTAACCCTCATGCACCCCTTGGCCTAATTCAGCCACCTCATGCCACTGACATGAGCAGTGTGTCTGTTCCTCTTGCTACTAGCTTACCTGGCATTGTTCCTGAGTCTCCAGTTAACCCAATAATACCTACAATTCCCATATCTATGGTCAGTCCTGTCATTGGTGGTTCAGGAGATTCAGCGCCTTCAGGGCCACATGGGGACCAAATAGTTGGTTTAATTCCCCTTCCTCCCCCTTCTAACAAGGTAGGAACACTCTATGACGGCTGCTGGTGAGTCACACGTTTTTACACATGTTAGAACTGACTCTGCTGATTCCTCACTGTCCGAATCTGATTCGGATAGTGACACGTCTTTGGGTTTAAAGGGGAAGGGACAAAAACGTATGTATAGCATGGTAAAAAAAATGTAGCGGGAGTTTCAGTCAGGAGCCTTTAAACAGTCCGCCCCTGCCCCATCCTCAATAACTCCGGTAGTCGATCAGTTAACCCCTGCTAATACCCTTGTGCAGCGTCCCCCCCATTAGTGCTATCCCTGAGTGCAAGGTTGCCTTGCACGGGGATACCATCCCCACTTACATCCCGTCACTTCATGCCCATTTGAATGCCAAAACTATTCGGAAATTCAGCAAGGGAAATATGTAAATGTCTTCAAATTATCTCCCGAAGCTTACAAGCAGAAGGAAAATAGTTCTGATGGCACAGGTCCCAAAAGGTTTAAACGCCCAGAGACATTCGAGGAATGGCTTATTTGCTTTAGAGTCTTTGCCTCGTGTTACCTAGAGAAGTACCACAGTCAGAATCATGCAGTATTAAAATACACGGATTCTATTCACTGGATTCAGAGGAAGTTCAGTGATGGAGCCTGGAGGGATTATGATTCATAATTCAGGCGTAAGATGGCTGGGAATCCAAGCCTTACATTTGACTGCACAGACACTCATCTGTGGCAATGCCTTGGTCCTCAAAGTTCTCCCTCCTCCTCCAGCCCTCAGTCCTTTCATAGCCAAAATGGTATGCATAGAAATGCCTCATGCTGGGCATTCCAAGAGAACAGGTGTGATAAGGGAGGTGCCAGTAGTTACTGACATACTTGTAAGTTCTGCAGGGGCCCCCACCCAGGGTGTGATTGCAGGAAAAAAGAGAGTGCAAATAATAGGCCCCAACCCAGAAACACTACTGTCCAGAAAGGCTCCCTCTCCAGTGAGGGTGCACGCCCTTGAACCTTGGCTGCGTCTTTACCCCGACCACCAGGCTGCTGATTTGCTCTTGGACAGTTTTTCACGTGGTTTTCAGATCCCTGTATCTTCAAAAATCAGGGGTTCAGATAACTACCGTAACCTGCGTTCGGTGTACCAATACCCTCAGGTAGTAAAAGACAAGTTAGTAAAAGAATAGAACCTGGGGGATATGATTGGCCCCTTTCCCCATCCTCCATTTGGCAACTTTATTGTGTCGCCTTTAGGAGTAGTCACTAAGAAGGAGCAAGGGAAATTTCGCCTAATACAGCACCTCTCCTATCCCAAGGGAAGTTCAGTGAACAATGCCATTCATCCTGAGCTTAGCTCCGTGCGCTATCAATTTTTCAACAGCACGCTGGAGCTAGTTAAGGGAGCCGGGAGAGGTGCTCTGTTGGGAAAATTGGATATTAAGTCTGCTTTTCGCTTGTTGCCCCTTCACCCTTCAGCCTTTCCACTTATGGGATGTAAGTTTGATGGTGGTTTCTACGTGGATCGCTGCCTTCCTATGAGTTGTGCCATTTCTTGTGCACTATTCAAGAAGTTTGGCACTTTTCTACATTGGGCAGTGGCCGTATGGTTGGCAGGGATCCCGTAGCACACTACTTAGATGATTTCTTGATAGTCGGTCAGGAGGGGTCGAATTACTGTCTAGGTGTGATGAATGCAATGCGCAGGCTCATGTCCCACTTCGGTGTTCCCCTCACAGAGGACAAATCGCAAGGTCCTTGCACCTGTTTAACATTTTTGGCTATTGAAATTGATACCGTAAACATGATATGCAGTCTTCCTTTAGATAAGGTGCAGGGTATGCTGGAGGCGGTTCAAGCGGCTGTTTCGTCTAAATGTATTACCTTAAAGCAATTGCAGTCCCTCCTTGGCCTTCTTAACTTTGCCTGCAGAGTTTTTCCTATGGGGAGGGTTTTTAATCGTAGGTTGGAGAGTAAACTTTGTGGAAGAGTTAACCCATTGGAAAAAATTTACATCTCATGGGGCATGCTAGCTGACCTAAAAGTCTAGGAGTCTTTTCTAAAGAACTTCAATGGCACTCTTTTTTGGCACTCTGCTCCTATTTCTAGCCAGCTTTTACACCTTTTTACTGACGCGGCTGGGTCTTGGGGTTATGGGGCATATTTTTGGGGGGCATGGAGTGCGGGCCCTTGGCCTACAGAATGGAAGGATAGAGGGTTAACTCGCAATCTCATGCTCCTTGAAGTTTTTCCCATAGTCTTGGCCGTTGAGCTCTGGGGGAAGCAATTTGCAAACAGAACGGTTGTCTTCTGGACGGATAACCTGAGTGTCGTGCATGCTGCTTTTCGGCCACCTCAGCCGCAGTGGTTTGCTTGTTACGGCACTTGGTGTTATGCTGTCTAGAACTTAACATTCAGTTTCAGTCTCAGCATGTCCCTGGTGTGAATAATGTAATTGCTGATGCGCTATCGAGGTTTGATTGGGTGACATTTAAGCACCTTGTGCCCCATGCTGCTAGAGTGGGCTTACCCTGTCCCGGTTTCCTTTGGCAGCTTCTAAACCCTGGATATCCCTGCTCCCTTTAATACGTGCCTCTCTAGCCCCATCCACTTGGTACTCTTACTTGAGGTTGTGGAAGGAATGGGACATGTTTTGTCAGGACAGGGAGGTGGAAGCAGCTGAGGCATCGCAAGTAACCTTGTATGATTGGCTGGTGAGTCTGTGAAATAACGGTGCCCGGCAAGGTGCCATTCATTCTCGCCTGGCAGCTTTAAGCTTTTTCTACTGCAGACTTTCCCTACCCGATACTACTAACTCTTTCTTTGTTCGCCAAGTGGTAAAGGGCTGGGGTCGTTCTCAACCGCAGCAAAAGGATGTTTGGGAACCAATCACCCACGACCGCTTGCAGAAGTTGGTTAGTGCTTTAGAAGCCGTATGCTTTTCTCCATATGAAATTCTTTTGTTTCACACAGCTTTTGTACTGGCATAGTCCGCGGCTCTTCGTATAGGCGAACTAGTGTCCCCTTCTAAGCAGCATGCCAACAGAGGTGTTCAGCTCCAGCATATCAAAGCATCCCCAGAGTCATTATTGCTTTTTATCCCCCGGTCTAAAACAGATCAACAAGGTAAAGGTCTTTGGATGACCATTCATAAGACGTAGGGCAGCTGTTGTCCTGTGCTATTAGTTAATAAGTTCTTTGGAATCCGCCCCAAGATTTCAGGTTCTTTCCTCATACATGAGGATGGTACATCATTATCCCAGTATCAGTTCCAGAGGGTTTTCGGCTCGAACGGCTCCTCTGGCCGGCCTTGATCCTTCAAAAATTGCTCCACACTCCTTCCGCATAGGCGCAGCGACAAATCCGGCTCTGTCAGGTGCTTCAATCGACTCAAGCGCTTAAGCCAGTGGCTCTACCAAATATAAAGGCTATGTTCGCCCAATCGTTTAATGTTGTTTGTTAACTGGTTACAGTTACTAACGCTGTTTGTTTTTTCAGGAGTACCCCCACGCTAGGCGGATATGGATCATGGGTCATTCGTACGTGCATTAGGCGTCAATTCGTTCCCTATCCTTTCCTGAGGGCCAAAACCTTGGGTTCCCCTCTTCCAGAGCATCAGGTGGTTAGGTGAGAGGGGGTGTGTTGGCCTAGACTCCCCTCCCTTTTATCCGAGGCCCTGGTATGTTGGGGTAAACTTCATATTGTCATTTTGCATTTAGGGGGCAATGACTTAAGTTCCCTTCGGTCCTGCAACTTATAAAAATTATGCAGGCTGATATTAGCTGGATCAGTACTTGTATTCCCAATGTTATTCTGGGCTGGTCTAATGTCATTCCAAGACTAGAATGGAGGCACATGTCATCCCATAGTGCAGCGTACAGGGTAAGGAAGAAAATTAATTCTACCATCAGTAGAACTGTCACAGAGCAGGGAGGTTTCGTGGTCAGACACGATGACTTAACGGCCGACAAATCAGAATATTAAAGGAAAGATAGGGTTCATTTACAGAATGTAGCCTTAGATATATTTATTCAGGATATTCATAGGTCTCTTGTTCCCTTTCTGTAAGTCAGGTTGTGGTTTATGGTGGCGGCAAGTATATCATCTGAGATGCTATCTTGTGGCGGGAGGTAGCAGCCCTGTTTCGTGGAGAGGGTGAACGGGGGGAGTGATGACCAATCTAAAGATGGGAGGGGCGGATAGCCTCAGGTGCATATGAGGTGCCCCTCCTTCCCCTCGTTGGTTGGTCACATGATCTCAGCAACCCCTTAGTAGCATCTCCGTTGAGCAGAGGGAACCCTCCCTCTGCTGCAGTTTCCATTTTGGGCCGTTGACCTCCAGTAGTGCTGGGTTAGTTAGCTCTTGCTTGCCGCCATCTTAGCCTTATCGGTTCTATAGTTATGTTTATTAATATTTAATAAAAAATTTTAACCTGTGACGGTTGAAAATTTCCCATAAAGAAGTTGTTGTGTCTTTATTTATTATTATTATAGTTATACCTAATTTAGGAGTTAAGTTTATGTATATGTTATTATTCCCTCTCTGCTGGTAACGAGTGGTAAGCCTTTAATCCCTTAAGGAATGGCATCTTGCATCTCTGTCAAAAGTATTGTCTCGACTGTTTACACTTTTTAGCGCCCTCTCATACACATTTTTTCACTTTTTACAAACTGATAACCTTGTGACGATGCTACTTAAGAGAGTGGTTTACATGCCCCTAGTGCACACCTTTTTTATATTATTTATTTGGTTACTTTGCAGCGGGTAATAATCAGCATGTATAAAAATGGCTACTACAGCATGTGCAATATGCTGTATTCCAGATAAATCAGTAACTCACTGGTCACATTTCTGTATATTTGTAGGGATACATTGACTATTTGCAGAAACATTTTAGGGCCATTAAACTCAAAATGTAACAATGTATAAAATGAATCATTAATGAAAGTATAAAATTATTGCAATATGCATTCATTATTTATTTTCCTGATCTTTTCAGTTAAATACATCCAAAAATTGTGCTTGTTCCATTTTCTACCCAGCAGGCTTGGGTTATTACTGTGATCTACTTTTCTGTGAACTAGTGTTTTTCTCCCCCACTTCCTTACTTTGGTGCCTATTTATCAAATGTCTGTCTGACATGATCCGATCAGCGGATCATGTCCGACAGACATCGCTGAATGTGGACAGCATTACGCACTCTACATTCAGCATTGCACCAGCAGTTCTTGTGAACTGCTGGTGCAACACCGCGCCTGCAGATTTGCGGCCAATTGGCCGCTAGCAGGGGGCGTCAATCAACCCGATCATATTCAATCGGGTTGATTTCTGGTGATCGCTGGGCGTCTCCTCAGAGCAGGCGGACAGGTTATGGAGCAGCGGTCTCTGGACCGCTGCTTCATAACTTGGGCTCGCCAGAAACACGGGGCTTCGAGCTGCATATGGAGCTTGATAAATAGGCCCCGTAGTCTCTCTAGTCATTTGCTAAGCATTCGTTGCAGTAGCAATGGACATACAAGGTAGATAGGGAGTAAAACCTATGGGGCCAGATTACAAGTGGTGTGCTAACACATTTTTTTATTCCCTCAATAACTGCACTCAAAGTAAATTTTTAACTCGGCTGGGTTAGAAAGTATATTACAATTTAAAAGTAAGAAGTTATCGTGCAAGAGAAACCCAATGAGGGCTAACTTCAGGACTTCGGATATCGTTAACACGTTAAGTTCTTATCCCCATAGACTTCAATGGAGTGCAATGTTAAAAAAAAATCTAAAACATCACCCGTGCGCTAAGTTAACACTGTGTTAGACCAACTGCACTAATGCTGGAGGAATTTATGCATATTTTATATAACATTCATTTTATTTTTAAATATTATTAAACTTTATTTCTAAAGCTCCAACATATTCTGCAGTGCTGTCCATGGGTATGATTCATTTAAATAAAACAATGTCAATAAAACTTGTAAGAGAAAATACAAGATTTGAAAAACAAATACAGGAGGAATTGTGGGACCTGTTCCTGTGGGAACTTACAATCTAGAACAGTAGGAGGGTGAGAAACAGGAGGTGAGGACTGCAAGGGTGAGAATGATGTTAATACAGCATTAGATGAGGGTAGGTGGAATTCATTTGTTACTGAGTTGTGTGGTAGACTTCCCTGAATAAAAATGTCTTTAGAGAGCGTTTAAAATAAGGCAGATTAGGGGAAAGTCTGACAGTGTGAGGGAGAGCGTTCCTGAGGGTAGGTGCTGCACGAAAGAAGTTCTGCAGTCTAGCATGGGAAGAAGTGATAATCGAAGATGCAAGGAGCAGTTCATTGTTGGATATTAGTGTGCAGGCTGGAGAATATTTGTTGATTAGTGAGGATAGGTATTGGAGAGCAGCGTTGGTAAGGGCTTTGTAGGCCAGGGTGAGAATTTTGAATTAAATTCTGCTGTGAATGGGGAGCCAATGAAGGAACTTACAGAGAGGTGCAGCAGCATCGGGAAAGGTTGATTAGCATGGCAGAGACATCTCTCTTTCTCTCTCTCTTTCTCTCTCTATCTCTCTCTCATGTTTCATCTATTCTGAAACACACTTTAAATAAAAGGCAAATATCATCATACTATGTATTATTGATGTTCCAAGTAGATGCACTCCATATAACACTGTTCATAAATGCCATGGTACTATATAATGAATCCCAGTAGCATAGCAAAAATAAGCACTCATTGGTCTTTATAATAAAACTTCACATTTAATGTCTAAAATTTAAAAACAGAGCATAACATTTCAAGGCCACATTGGTCCCTTTGTCAAATGCAGATACAATCCAAAAAAAATCTTACCTAATATCACCTAACAAACACTCGCCTTATATACCCATAAGTGATTAACAACATATCCTCCCCAGCTGGTAAAGCTCCAATGCCATCTGCGTTCCACGGAGCACATTGTGGGCCGGTTTCATCCCAGTGACGTCATTACTATGTGTCAGTCACTGCCTAATGCCGTGTGGATGCTACCACGTAGCTCATGACAACTGTGAAAACAAACCAACGTGTCAGAGAACACATGCACGACACAACCATCTGCAGTAGTGCCGTGCATGTGAAATTCTCATATTGCACTAAACCGGATCACAAAACATCAAACAGGGAATATACAAAAATAGAATAAAAACAATAAGAGACCTATACTATGGGCATCCCATATCGATACTGTCTGAATATTAAGGATACCATATTACACTTTATTCTAATAGTCATACTTCATAGCGCTCAAGGAGTATGGTAGAAAACATTTTGTACTGAGGTGCCTGAGCATGACAAGCATAATCCTCCTTCAGTCTAGGAGAAATAACATCACAGTTAACATAAGGCTGTGACGAACCAAGGTTAACTAACCCTGCGCCAGTCACTTGTTTGGTACAGAAAGGGTTATCAGATCCCTTTTACTGTCACAATCTAGCCACACCAGGCAAGCTTGTGATTTAGTTCAGTGGGTGCAAGGGTTAACAACACTCTCTAGTCTGTACTAGACTTAAAATAAATGCCCCAAACTCCCCTTTAATGCCACCCACACTAAACTAACTATGCTGCCACAACTTATGATTTATTAAAGGGAAAATCCTAAGAAAAAACCCAGACTTACACATTAACTCTCAGAATACAATTTAGCAGAAAATAACCTAAAATATACAGTTCTAATACTCCAGTCCTTTCAGTAATGTGGTTCAATTATTAGACAAAGGCCAAAGCTTAATAAAGGAATTATTTATTATGCCAAAAATATTATGCACAATGCATTATTTATAAAAAGTTGTTACAAATAAAATTACACACAGCAAACAGGTTAAAATAAAATGAAGAAAATAACAGACCTAATACTTTCCTAGCTTATAAGTCTGCCCCAGGGAGATGGGCAAGAGAAGATGGTCACTCACGCTGTAGCAGTCTCCCATGTAGAATGAACAATCTTATTTTTAAAACGCAAGATTCTTATACATATTTTCCAGAGATCAAGTTGCCTGACCACACCCCCCTGGGCAGGGGCTAAAACCCCCATATTTTTATGACCTTCAATAAACTAAGTATTTGCCTGAAAAAATAGAACCCATTATAATTTATGCTAGGTAAATCTATTTTCATATATGCAGACAGGCACTCTCTTAGTTTCATTGGGAGAATCAAGTTGATTTCAAATATGACATAGTTGCCATTTTTTCCTTCATTTAATGTCCTAACATGTTTTAAACACATATCTACATTGTACCAATGTCCTTTTATTGACCTCGTCAGGATATGGGACTGAGGCCCTGTTTTGTATCATGCCCTCTGCTGACAGTTTGACTGGCTTTATGACTCAATGCATACACAATAACATTTGATGGAATGGGCCTTAGAAACTATTTATGAGGGGTTCTGGCACATAAAATAGAAATCATGTGCTTACTTAACACAGCACACAGTTTTTCTTAAAAAAACAAATAACTGTTTTTAGTTCACAAACTAAACAGAATTAACCCCTTAGCAGCTAAATCCTGAGGTATTCGTGACAAGGCGTGCCAGTCCAATGTAATCACATATGTAAATAACATATAGAAATAACCAGATCAAGTCTCCAGCTGATATAATCAGTCCCTTATCCTCTCATCCCAATGATAAACCAGTATAGCTTACTAGGATGACAGAAGAGAGAGTGGTGTAAGTCTACAGGGGTCAATGGGTTTCATTGTTTTCCAAAGAAAGGGGTGAAATCCAATATAGCGTTCAGGCCCTTAGGAGCCACAGTATCTAACATATATATATATATATATATATATATATATATATATATATATATATTTATATCTAAGTGCAACAATTTTTGTGCTCTGTTACTCCCCCTCTGCAGTGGTGGTAGGTGGTCGATCAGCATGGTCTTAAGGCTTGATAAATTGTGTTTATATCGTGCAAAATAGCAAGCTACTGGTTGATCTGAATCGCCCTTATTTATGGCCTCCCGGATGGAAAATCTATGATTAGCCATACGTTCACGGAAGGTGGTGGTCGTTTTTCTGACGTAAACCAGTGGACACGGGCAGATGAGTATATATATATCACATAATAACTTGTGCATGTCAATCTGTGATTGATTTTGTACCTCTTGTTGGAGTGTGGATTTTGAAATGTTGATCCACTCTGCATACTGTGGCATGTGGTACAGTCTCCGCATCTAAAACATCCAAATTTTGTAGGCTTAAGCCAGCAGGTTTTTGGTAACAGCATACAGGGTCCGTATCTACCAGTAGATCTCTCAGGTTGCTCGCACAACGTTATGCCATCCTAGGAGGTTGCATTTTATTGAATGGGAGACCCCTGTCATTCCTTATTAGTTCCCAGTGATCTCTTAATGCCGAACTCATCCTAGTGTGTGTCGTATCGAAAGTGATGATGAAATTCAACCTGTCATTCTTAGTGGATACTATACTTTTGTCACTCAATAACTCCTCCTGTGTTCTAGCAAGAACCTTAGTCTTGGTATCATGTACCACATTAGGATCATATCCACGGGCAATGAGTTTCTTCCAGTGGAGGCACCTACATTTGTGCACCTCCGCACGTGAACCCCCAGGCAAGAAGAGAAGAAAAAAAACTTTTTTGCTGAATAAAATATAACTTTTCCAATAGCCCCCTATTGGAAAAATTATATTTTATTTTTAAACCCAAAAATTCAAATCCAGACGTTTTTTGTAAAAAATAAAATAAAAAAAAAATGAATGAATGAAAGTTTTTTTTTAATCCGCACGTGCAGTAGTGCCCTATCATGCCTGTCACAGTGATCTATGTATTCACTGCAGGCGTCGCTCCCAGCCTCAAAGCCATTCCTATACAGGCTTAATCGCACAGGCTGAACTGTGCGAGTGGGGACGTGTTTACTTCAGCCTGTACCACACGCATACGTCATCATGGCCCCCTCAACGGCACGAAAAACTCATTGTGGAGATAGCCGAGACTGAGACAGAGCAGACTTGAGAATATAAAAACTAAAGAATATATCCGTTATTTGCTTCAAAATTACCAGATCTGATAGACAGATTAGAGGGAGTGGAGGAACTTGTGCAGAATTTTTTTTTTTTTTAAATTAGCTCCTTTATTCTGAATTGTGATTCTCATTCTGAAAGAGGCTGCATGCCTGGGGCCCTGAACAGTTAGTCAGAGTCAGACAGCAACAACAAAAATACTTAGTTTTACTTTGAATTAGCAGATACTTAGACAGATTTGAGAAGGACTAGGGAGTGTCGGAACTTGGGAATATTTTTTTTTAAAAAAAAAACAATTTGATTTATTTATTCTGATTCTTCTGAGAGAGGCTGCCTCTCTCAGATAGACAGATTAGAGTAGGGAGTGGAGGAATTTGGGAATACATTTTTTTTAAACAATTTGCTTTATTAATAACTGATTCTGAGCTATTTTAACTGTATAATTATTATAAATTATAATTATAACATCAGATTTATTTTACCTACAAGTTATATATTTGATAACAACCGCAAAACTACTTACCTACATGTTGTATATTTTATAACAGCTGCAATGCTACTTACCTACAACTTATATATTTGATAACAACCGCAAAACTACTTGCCTACTAGTTTTAGTAGTTGACCGTTGACAGCTGTCATGGCTGCTGCCTGCTGTAATTATACTAGTTAAAAGTATTTTAGTTTAGAATTATTAGCAGATAGCAGAGAGTCTCAGAGTTGTTAAAACAATTATATATATTATAACAGCAAAGCTACTTACCTACAAGTTATATATTTCATAACAACTGCAAAGCTACTTACCTACAAGTTATATATTTTATAACAGCAAAACTACTTGCCTAAAAGTTTTATATTTTATAACAGCAAAACTACTTGTCTAAAAGTTATATATATTATAACAGAAAAACTACTTGCCTAGAAGTTGAAAAAATAAGCGAGAAATATTTAGTGGTGTTAATATGCTTAATACGAAATAATAATAACCATTGCTGAATCCAATTAATTAGGACCGGACCTTATAGGTTCTTTCTTGGTAAAGTCCTAAGTAGCTCTGTGGATCAAAGTTTCCTTGGCTAAAGCTTAGAGGGAATAAAGCGTATAATCCTTCTGACTTAATACAAAAGTCCATGTAGCACTTAGCACAACACAGCAGCAACAGTTCGCGTATAAAATTTTCAAGCTCAGCAGGTATGCACTCACCACTTCAGTCGTTTGGCGTGAATCCTCTGTGGGCTGATATCCGATATCCCTCTTCCTTTCGTTCACAGAAGCAGCGTTCCTGCAGAGGCGGTGATCCGTTTCCTCATGCACGCTGTTTGTGGCGTACCACGTGACGAGGGATCAGCCAATCCTAGGACAGCCAGGGTCCTTCCTTGATGACGAGTCAGATGGGTATTGCCAGTAAGCGTATCAATCACGCCAGGCAAAGGCAGCAAGTGGCGGTGATCTGTTTCCTCATGCACGCTGTTTGTGGCGTACCACGTGACGAGGGATCAGCCAATCCTAGGACAGCCAGGGTCCTTCCTTGATGACGAGTCAGATGGGTATTGCCAGTAAGCGTATCAATCACGCCAGGCAAAGGCAGCAAGTGTATGTATAACCCCTCAATAAGGGAACACTAATAAACTGCTAGATCCAGTAATCATATTGTAAAACACAGTATCAACATACTATGTAGTCCCAAAACTGATATAGGGTGTGCATACCTCGTAGAGAGCTTAGAAATGTAAAAAATTAGGAGCAGTGATCCATAAAAGGCAAATAGTTGAGCTTCATATAAAGGAGTGGAATCCCCACATTCCACTATAAATACAAAAAAAAGTTCCAAAGTGAAGCAGCAGTTAAAAAGTTTAACAAATCCTTTATTCCTTTAAAACACAGCAAGGGCATACAGCAACATGGAGGTGGTTCAAGCAAAAAGACTCTGACCGGTTTCGGTCATATTGACCGTAATCATAGAATAACACCTGTTAGGGGGTGCTCCCTTTTATGCTAAACACTCCATATTCATTGGTTAAAAACATGAAATGTACTGCTAATCACCTTAACCCTGTGCATACCAAATTTCCTATAGACATAGATAGGGAATAGTACAGGACAATATATACATTAATAAATAAATACAATGTTTACAAACAGTGAATACAAAATAGAAAGTGCAATCTGAGAGGATAGTACAAGAAGGCAGGATATTAGTATAAATGTCTAAGACAATAGGACTGTAGAGTTAAGTAAGTTATTTAACTTTATAACAAAAACAGTTGTATTAACAAGCTCATCACAGTCCCATAAGGTATATTCATTAAATATGATAAAAACCAAACAGCAAAGAAACTTGTGAGATAGTCTAACCACTCTCATATTTCAAAGAGGCAGAGAAAAATATCTAACTGTCTCTTAGTATGTAGACAATTGACAAACAGAAATAAAGTTGGAAATGAATGTGAGAATGTACATAGACAAAGCAATAGAGAAGAGTAAATGTTCAATTATTTTCAGATAGTTCTAAAATAATCAACCAGATAAACAATAACCCTAGTGGTAGTTGGCTAAAAACTCTATCGAAACGTACATTAAGAAGTAGAGATAGCCACTAAACTTACATGGAAATTATTGATTTATCTATGTGTTTAACCCTTGTAGCTCAATAATAATAAATGTATATTAAGCTCTTTTGCCTATTAGAGAGATCTCTTATGTTCACTGATCTAAAGAGGAGTACTTTTATATAAATACAAAGTGTTTGTCTATTTATTTCTGCCAGTAATTTATAATATCATATTCTGAGTTGTACCCGAGTGGTAGCAAACATTGAGTTTTAAAAATCCAATACGTCTCTTGTTTGCACAGTATAGATAACTTATCACCACCCCTAGGTGGTGTGGTAATCTGTTCTATAGCTTGCCATTTAAAAGAAATGACATCCTGGTGATGAAAATCAATAAAATGGGCAGAAAGCGCTGAACAAGGACGTTTTTTGGAAATATAAGAGAGATGTTCTCTTATTCGTTTGCCTACTTTTCTGGTCGTTCTCCCTGTGTATTGTTTCTTGCAAATAGAGCACTCAATTATATAGATCACAAATGTACTTTTGCAATTGACACAGCCTTTAGTATTAAATTCTTCTCCTGTTACATGGGACTTAAATGTTTGAGAAACATTTATATGGTCACAAGAGGTGCAGACTCTCTTACCACACTTAAATGTGCCATTATGTTTCAACCAGGATGATCCTGATTGCTTGTCACTCCTTAACATACTCGGGGATAGAATGTTACCTAAGGTCACATTTCTTTTTGGGACAAACATACATCCCTGTTCAACTGTGTCTCTTAGTTCCTTGTCCCCTCTTAGTATAGGCAAATTCTTTTTAATGATTTTGCAAACATCATCATATTGAGCTGAATATGAAGTAATAAACTTGAGTCTATTTTGTGAATCAGTAGAGTTGGATGTTGATTTTTCCAATGCATTGGCCCTACTGATATCCTTAACTTCAAAAAATGCTTTGTCTATGACTTTGGTTGGGTAACCCCTTTTTTGCATTCTCATTTTTAAATCTTTGCTCTCCACCCGAAACGCACTCTCATAGGTGCAGTTTCTCTTAGCCCGCAGGAATTGACTTTTCGCAATTCCTTTGAACACAGGTTTTGGATGACAGCTGCGAGCATGTAAGAGACTATTGCCAGAGATTGGCTTCCGGTAGAGAGCAGAGATAATGGTTCCTTCCTTAGCATCACCTGTGAGGGATATGTCAAGAAAATTGATACTCTTTTTTTGCCAATCATAGGTAAATTGTAAACCCACCCTATTGTCATTAAGGGTAGCAACAAAATCTTTGGCAGCTGTAGAGTCGGAAGACCACACAATCAGTAGGTCATCAATGAACCTGACATATTTTATTATATGCTCACACAGGGCGATACTACCTCCATAGACGTGACCCCTCTCCCACCAACCCATATATAAGTTGGCATAGGAGGGGGCAAATTTAGCCCCCATAGCGGTGCCACGTCTCTGGAGGTAGTAAGTCCCCTGAAACATAAAGAAATTATGTTCCAATAGAAATCTCACGATTCTTACAATCAGATCTTTAGATTGATCTGGGAGATCAGTGAGCATATCCAGGAAAAAACTCACGGCCCGCAGACCCTGGGTGTGAGGGATAGAGGAGTACAGGGACACAGCATCAATAGTGAGCCAACTGTACTCCTCCATCCAAGTCACTGACTCCAGGGTCTGCAGCGCATGGGAAGTGTCCCGTATATAACTAGGTAACAAGGAAACCATGGGCTGTAAAAAATCATCTATCCATTTGGATAGTGGTTCCATTAGGGAACCTATACCAGCCACTATAGGCCTCCCCTTAACCTCATGTAAGCTTTTGTGGACCTTAGGGAGGTGGTGGAAGATGGGTGTCACTGGATCAGTAACCATGCAATGGTTGGCTGTATCCTGATCCATGAGACCCTCCTCCACCACCTCATCCAAAAGATGCGACAACTCTTTAGAGTATATCGCAGTTGGATTCCTAGGAAGAACAATGTAAGTGTCCGAATCTCCAAGCTGTCTTAGAGCTTCATTCACATAGTCAAGCTTATTCATGACTACTACACTCCCACCTTTGTCGGACTGTCTAATCACAATTTCTTCATTCTTTTGTAGTTTAAGTAGTGCTTCTCTTTCCTTGATAGTCAGGTTAGATGGTCTGGAGTGTGAGGAATCACTAAGTTTGGTTAGATCTTCAATCACCCTCTCATGAAACACTTCCAGAATTTTACCTCTAGCCTGAGTAGGATAGAATTGTGATTTGCTTTTAAGTTTAGATGTAGTCTTTTGGATCTGTGAGGAATCAATTCCACCACTTTCCATCCTAAGGTCTTCAAGTGTAACCAATGCACATGTATATAGTGGAATGTGGGGATTCCACTCCTTTATATGAAGCTCAACTATTTGCCTTTTATGGATCACTGCTCCTAATTTTTTACATTTCTAAGCTCTCTACGAGGTATGCACACCCTATATCAGTTTTGGGACTACATAGTATGTTGATACTGTGTTTTACAATATGATTACTGGATCTAGCAGTTTATTAGTGTTCCCTTATTGAGGGGTTATACATACACTTGCTGCCTTTGCCTGGCGTGATTGATACGCTTACTGGCAATACCCATCTGACTCGTCATCAAGGAAGGACCCTGGCTGTCCTAGGATTGGCTGATCCCTCGTCATGTGGTACGCCACAAACAGCGTGCATGAGGAAACAGATCACCGCCACTTGCTGCCTTTGCCTGGCGTGATTGATACGCTTACTGGCAATACCCATCTGACTCGTCATCAAGGAAGGACCCTGGCTGTCCTAGGATTGGCTGATCCCTCGTCACGTGGTACGCCACAAACAGCGTGCATGAGGAAACGGATCACCGCCTCTGCAGGAACGCTGCTTCTGTGAACGAAAGGAAGAGGGATATCGGATATCAGCCCACAGAGGATTCACGCCAAACGACTGAAGTGGTGAGTGCATACCTGCTGAGCTTGAAAATTTTATACGCGAACTGTTGCTGCTGTGTTGTGCTAAGTGCTACATGGACTTTTGTATTAAGTCAGAAGGATTATACGCTTTATTCCCTCTAAGCTTTAGCCAAGGAAACTTTGATCCACAGAGCTACTTAGGACTTTACCAAGAAAGAACCTATAAGGTCCGGTCCTAATTAATTGGATTCAGCAATGGTTATTATTATTTCGTATTAAGCATATTAACACCACTAAATATTTCTCGCTTATTTTTTCTACTTATCCCTAAATAGTGGTGTTTAAATTCCTTCTGTTTTTTGGTTTAGGAGAACAATATTGTTAAATGTATGATTCTTAAACATACACCATAAAGGCTCAACTGTATTCCATATGCACTTAAGTGCTATATTGTCTATATACTAGTGGACATTTGTGCATATTATATATTTCATTAAACAACCAGGACTTACTCAACATGGATAATACCCATACATACAAGGACATTGATGAAGACAATTTGGATTGTTTAGATCTAGAGGATGTCTTTAATTGTGACACACCCAATATTAAACTGGGAGATTTATTTCAAGACTTTGAATATCTAAAGCTTAAAGAACAAAGACTAAAATGGGATAAATGGATACTAACTAAGTATTTGGGTTTGAAAATGATTCCTAGGGGCCTTAGGCTCAACAAGTTTCCTACCTATGATATTAAAGATCAGCAATATATAGATAGATGGAATCAAGCACTTACAGAGTGTTCTTTGAAATTAATTTCTCTTTTAATAGAGTATAAGGATGTTTTATTGTGTGAAACGAGAACCAAAATTGCAAATATTGAACTAGAAATGTCTAGATTTACTAGCTGTGAGATTTACACAAAATTTGATAACATTTATAAACAAACTATAGAGGAATCAAAAAAATTGGTCATACAAACTAAACATACTAAATTCCTTAGGGATCAAAAGGACTATTCTCTAGGAATTGTTTATGTATGGAGGCGTAAACAGAGAAATAAGTCATGGTATAATCAGTCAGACAATGAGGAGTTGCAATATAGCAATAAAACAAACAAGAACAAGAATAGAAGGCGCAGATACAAACGAAATAATCACACAAAACAGGATGCAAACCAGGAAACTGCAAGTAACCTTAAAAAGGTGACATTTTCTGATTCAGAAAATGACCTCACAGATGAGGACCGATTTGCATCCAGCTTTGAGTGTATATCAGGGGATGAGGCCCTCTCAGAAATAGAGGAATCAGTTAACTCTATAACTATTTCAAATTCAGGAACCAATACACAAAAAGGCATTCTGAAGACACACACTGAACAGGGAGCTAGAACTAAAACCAGTGCCCCTTCACAAAGTCATTTTCAAACGCAGAAATCTAACTCCCAGGTTTTTCAAGAGGTCCCCAGACAATTCCAGGGGGGAGGGGGTGGAGTCACCGCAGTAACAACAAAAAATATCAAGGAAACAGCAGAGAAACCGAGATATCCACTCAGAAGGAAGAACACCAAGACAAAAAAATACCAGTAAATACTGTGATTAATATTTCTAGCTACCAGCTTACTGAAATTGAAACCAGACTTCTCAATTTGGGTTTGGGCTTTGTCCCTTCTAGAAATTTCAATCTCTTTCAGACCATATTAGATCTGAATAAACTGATAAGAGATTTAACTTTGAGAAAGTTCTATGGAGACAAAGCACACCAAATATCAGAAGTTATTATCCCCCCTACACATAATACTAATGCTGAATACACATCATTTGAAGATACATGTGCATTGGTTACACTTGAAGACCTTAGGATGGAAAGTGGTGGAATTGATTCCTCACAGATCCAAAAGACTACATCTAAACTTAAAAGCAAATCACAATTCTATCCTACTCAGGCTAGAGGTAAAATTCTGGAGGTGTTTCATGAGAGGGTGATTGAAGATCTAACCAAACTTAGTGATTCCTCACACTCCAGACCCTCTAACCTGACTATCAAGGAAAGAGAAGCACTACTTAAACTACAAAAGAATGAAGAAATTGTGATTAGACAGTCCGACAAAGGTGGGAGTGTAGTAGTCATGAATAAGCTTGACTATGTGAATGAAGCTCTAAGACAGCTTGGAGATTCGGACACTTACATTGTTCTTCCTAGGAATCCAACTGCGATATACTCTAAAGAGTTGTCGCATCTTTTGGATGAGGTGGTGGAGGAGGGTCTCATGGATCAGGATACAGCCAACCATTGCATGGTTACTGATCCAGTGACACCCATCTTCCACCACCTCCCTAAGGTCCACAAAAGCTTACATGAGGTTAAGGGGAGGCCTATAGTGGCTGGTATAGGTTCCCTAATGGAACCACTATCCAAATGGATAGATGATTTTTTACAGCCCATGGTTTCCTTGTTACCTAGTTATATACGGGACACTTCCCATGCGCTGCAGACCCTGGAGTCAGTGACTTGGATGGAGGAGTACAGTTGGCTCACTATTGATGCTGTGTCCCTGTACTCCTCTATCCCTCACACCCAGGGTCTGCGGGCCGTGAGTTTTTTCCTGGATATGCTCACTGATCTCCCAGATCAATCTAAAGATCTGATTGTAAGAATCGTGAGATTTCTATTGGAACATAATTTCTTTATGTTTCAGGGGACTTACTACCTCCAGAGACGTGGCACCGCTATGGGGGCTAAATTTGCCCCCTCCTATGCCAACCTATATATGGGTTGGTGGGAGAGGGGTCACGTCTATGGAGGTAGTATCGCCCTGTGTGAGCATATAATAAAATATGTCAGGTTCATTGATGACCTACTGATTGTGTGGTCTTCCGACTCTACAGCTGCCAAAGATTTTGTTGCTACCCTTAATGACAATAGGGTGGGTTTACAATTTACCTATGATTGGCAAAAAAAGAGTATCAATTTTCTTGACATATCCCTCACAGGTGATGCTAAGGAAGGAACCATTATCTCTGCTCTCTACCGGAAGCCAATCTCTGGCAATAGTCTCTTACATGCTCGCAGCTGTCATCCAAAACCTGTGTTCAAAGGAATTGCGAAAAGTCAATTCCTGCGGGCTAAGAGAAACTGCACCTATGAGAGTGCGTTTCGGGTGGAGAGCAAAGATTTAAAAATGAGAATGCAAAAAAGGGGTTACCCAACCAAAGTCATAGACAAAGCATTTTTTGAAGTTAAGGATATCAGTAGGGCCAATGCATTGGAAAAATCAACATCCAACTCTACTGATTCACAAAATAGACTCAAGTTTATTACTTCATATTCAGCTCAATATGATGATGTTTGCAAAATCATTAAAAAGAATTTGCCTATACTAAGAGGGGACAAGGAACTAAGAGACACAGTTGAACAGGGATGTATGTTTGTCCCAAAAAGAAATGTGACCTTAGGTAACATTCTATCCCCGAGTATGTTAAGGAGTGACAAGCAATCAGGATCATCCTGGTTGAAACATAATGGCACATTTAAGTGTGGTAAGAGAGTCTGCACCTCTTGTGACCATATAAATGTTTCTCAAACATTTAAGTCCCATGTAACAGGAGAAGAATTTAATACTAAAGGCTGTGTCAATTGCAAAAGTACATTTGTGATCTATATAATTGAGTGCTCTATTTGCAAGAAACAATACACAGGGAGAACGACCAGAAAAGTAGGCAAACGAATAAGAGAACATCTCTCTTATATTTCCAAAAAACGTCCTTGTTCAGCGCTTTCTGCCCATTTTATTGATTTTCATCACCAGGATGTCATTTCTTTTAAATGGCAAGCTATAGAACAGATTACCACACCACCTAGGGGTGGTGATAAGTTATCTATACTGTGCAAACAAGAGACGTATTGGATTTTTAAAACTCAATGTTTGCTACCACTCGGGTACAACTCAGAATATGATATTATAAATTACTGGCAGAAATAAATAGACAAACACTTTGTATTTATATAAAAGTACTCCTCTTTAGATCAGTGAACATAAGAGATCTCTCTAATAGGCAAAAGAGCTTAATATACATTTATTATTATTGAGCTACAAGGGTTAAACACATAGATAAATCAATAATTTCCATGTAAGTTTAGTGGCTATCTCTACTTCTTAATGTACGTTTCGATAGAGTTTTTAGCCAACTACCACTAGGGTTATTGTTTATCTGGTTGATTATTTTAGAACTATCTGAAAATAATTGAACATTTACTCTTCTCTATTGCTTTGTCTATGTACATTCTCACATTCATTTCCAACTTTATTTCTGTTTGTCAATTGTCTACATACTAAGAGACAGTTAGATATTTTTCTCTGCCTCTTTGAAATATGAGAGTGGTTAGACTATCTCACAAGTTTCTTTGCTGTTTGGTTTTTATCATATTTAATGAATATACCTTATGGGACTGTGATGAGCTTGTTAATACAACTGTTTTTGTTATAAAGTTAAATAACTTACTTAACTCTACAGTCCTATTGTCTTAGACATTTATACTAATATCCTGCCTTCTTGTACTATCCTCTCAGATTGCACTTTCTATTTTGTATTCACTGTTTGTAAACATTGTATTTATTTATTAATGTATATATTGTCCTGTACTATTCCCTATCTATGTCTATAGGAAATTTGGTATGCACAGGGTTAAGGTGATTAGCAGTACATTTCATGTTTTTAACCAATGAATATGGAGTGTTTAGCATAAAAGGGAGCACCCCCTAACAGGTGTTATTCTATGATTACGGTCAATATGACCGAAACCGGTCAGAGTCTTTTTGCTTGAACCACCTCCATGTTGCTGTATGCCCTTGCTGTGTTTTAAAGGAATAAAGGATTTGTTAAACTTTTTAACTGCTGCTTCACTTTGGAACTTTTTTTTGCCTAGAAGTTATATATTTTATAAGAACCGCAAAGCAACTTACCTTAAAGTTATATATTTTATAGCAGCAAAACTAATTGCCTACGAGTTATATATATTATAACAGCAAAATTACTTACCTACAAGTTATATATTTTATAACAGCAAAACTAATTGCCTACAATTTATATATTTTATAACAGCAAAACTACTTGCCTACAAGTTACATATATTATAACAGCAAAACGACTTACCTACAAGTTATATATTTTATAACAACCGCAAAACTTGACTTGTGCATGGCGGAAAAATTTGTTTCGATTCGGATCGTTTCGGATGTTTTCGAATTTCGGTTCGGATCGATTCGAATTCGGAAGAATTTGAATGCATTCATTTCAGATTTGTTTTGGATTCATTCAGATTCGAATAAATTCGGCTGGATTCGGTTCGATTCGGAAATTCAGAATTTCGGTATGTGTTAGGTGGGATGTGCTGTGTATTAGACTAGTATTATGTACTGTATATTAGGTGTAATCCATAGCAGAGTGATATAACCTAATATACTGTACAATACTAGTGTTACCCATGGCCATCCGAATCTACCGAATAAATCCGAACTAATTCGGATTTATTCGGTAGAATCGGTACTACCGTAATTCGGAAATTTGAATCGATCCGAATCTCCGAATTTAACAAATTCGGCCAAATTTCGATTTGTTCTGAATCGAAACCCACATGTCTACGCAAAACTAAGTAGCTAAAAAGCTATATATCTTATAACAGCAAAGGACTGTTCTTTATATGTAAACTAACAGTTAAGATGGCATTTAGTAAAATCAGTTTTTCTGAGCTAAAGCAATTACATTTTTCAACGTTGCCCATGGAAAGAAAAATTGAAATTAAAATGCTCAGGCCAACACCTAGGCTTAACTTTATCCAGGTGACAAAATGTAAAACTAGAGATTTCAAAAGAGAATTTAAACCCAAGGTATATGATAAATATCCATGGATTTGTGGCTTTGAATTATCTAACAGGCTCTTTTGTTTTTATTGTCTCCTGTTTGCAAAACAAAGTGGTGATTCAAGTTGGGTGAGTTATGGTGTCGCCGATTTATCACATTTAAGTAAAAAAATAAATAAACATAATTGCTCCCAATCACATTTAAACTCCACATTAGAGTTTAATTTTCTAGGAAGGTTGATATTCGCTTGACAGTGCATATCGTTTGAATGTTAAAAAACATAATGAGCAAGTAACGAAAAATTGTTATGATCTTTCCAAAATAATTAATTGTATTCTATTTGGTGGCGCATTTGAGCTTGCACTTCAAGGATATGATGAACGCAATGATTCATTAAATCCAGGCGTTTTCCGAGGTCTTATAATCTTCTCAGTAGAACTTGATGCATTTCTAAAAGAACATCTCACTAGTGCCACTGTTTTTAAAGGAACGTCAAAAGAAACTCAAAATGATTTATTAGACTGTATGCTTACTGTTTGCCAAAACCAAATAAAAAATTAAATCTCAAATGCAAGTTTTGTAGCAGATGAAATTATTGATGTTTCATCTGCCTTCCAATTGGTTGTTGTTTTTCGATACATTATAGGTAACGGACAACCGGTTGAGAGATTCTGGTAATTCACTAATCCAGCTGGACATGATGCAGAATCTATAGCTAGATGTATTCAAGCTACTTTGGAAAAGGTTGTAGAGAAATGGATATCCCAGAGTTATGACGATGCAAGCATGATGAGTGGTCAGCATGCAGGTGTTCAGGCTGTAATTAAACGTACCTACAAGAATGCACATTTTGTGCATTGCTACGCACATCAGCTCAATTTGATTGTCAGCCAAGCAAGCAGTCAGAATCAACAAGTTCCAGTATTTTTTTCAAACCTAAGTGACATCTGTAACTCGCCAAAAAGGATAGCTATTCTAGATGAAACTGTTAGAAGAAGGATACCTCATGGTTCAGCCACCAGGGGGAATTTCAAGTCGAACCGTCAATACAGTGTTTGAAAACAGGGAACAGATAATTGAATGCATGGAGAAAATAGAGTCAGCATCGAAACAAGTTGTAGCAATAAATCAAGCAGGGGCTATTCAGCGTATGTTAGAAGACTCGGTATTTGTGTTTTGGCTTACAGTTTTTCACAATATTATGCCGCATGTAGATGTGTTATACAACCAACTTCAGAAAACACTAACAGATGCAGCACTCATTCGAAAACATGTTAACACTTTCCAGCAGACAATAGAAAGAGAAAGGAAAAGAATGGACACAGTGACCATGACGATATCAGAAACAGAGGAAACATCAACGAAAAGAGAAAATATTCACATTACTCAAACTTTGGCAGCTAAAGAGATATGCAATGTTATCACGAATCAAGTAAAAGATAGATTTTCTTTTATAACTCACTACTCGGCTGTTTCTTCTCCAAGCTGAAAAATTTGCGGATTATGAGAATTTTTTTCCAAATCAGCTTCTTGACCAAACATCAGCTGTTTATCCCATATTACAGAAAGATCGCCTGAGAACTGAACTAGGAGTAATTTACAGAAGACCAGATTTCAGAAATATGAATGGTGCCATTAGTCTTCTACAGTTTGTAATAGAAAATAACTTAATCACTACTTTCTTGGAGACCTACAAACTATTGCAAATTATTTTGACTATTCCCATGACAACTTCTGAGGCTGAGAGATGTTTCTCAATTCTAAAACGAGTTAAGACATTTCTAAGGCGCACCATGACTGAGGAAAGACTGACCGCTCTAGCCATGCTCACAATTGAAAAAAAAAAAGATAAATGACATGCCTAAAGTCAACAAAAATGTTATTGATTTATTTGCCTCAAAAAAAGACAGGCGGATTGACTTAATTTACAAATCTTGCACTTGAGTTATCAACATTCTGTTTTAATGTTTACCTTTGAAGTAAATTAGTAAGCACTAGTGTAATAAAATCTTCTTTTGTAGAAAGTAAAATGTTGGTGTATTTATCTTAATGTTGCCACCAATTATATTATTGTATTTATTAATAATTAATAACAATCATAAAATTATCGTCAGCAATATCTCCAATTAATACAGTAGATGCCAAAATATGGATTACTAATTTAATAGCAAAATTAGCAAATAAATCCTTAGATTATACTAAGTCTTAGTTTAAATTCAATAAGCCTAATGGAATTTCCAGAATGATATAATTCACTATTTGGCCTAAAATAGTCTTATAGTACTTCAAATAATCAACCAGAGATTTCACACGATCAGTTCAACATATACCAATTAATATCAAATTAAATAAATTCAATCTAATCACAATAATATATGCAATTTGTAAAATATATAACAGTAGCTTTGGTTTAGCCTAATGAAAATGAAAATACTAAATCCTTCCTTCTTAATAATACATTTACTTAGCACTAATATAATTATGTATGGACTACACAGGTCTATGAAATATCAATTATAACTATATATTACACCTTTAAATACAGTGTCATGAATTCTCCGTTCATCGCCGTGTCACCGCGGCTCCCGGAGCTTCTCAGTGTGGATGACGTCACGTCGCTTAGCAACGTGACGCATCCTCTGACACACCCCTCTGTATTCGTCACCGCTCCTGCCTTTAAACTCCGGCGGGAGATCGTACTCGGGGCCTGTTTGTTTGATTCCCCGGCATCTGTGAGTACTTGAATATATTGCTTCTCTTGTGTACCGACTTCTGCCTGCCTGACCTAGCTCTTGTCTAATCCCTTCTACTGTTGTTTGAATACCGACTCCTGCCTGCCTGACCAAGCTTTTGCCTTACCCTATTACTGTTATTTGGATATCGACTACTGCCTGCCTGACCTAGCTTTTGCCTGATCTCTGCTTCTGATTTTTGGATACCGACTTCTGCCTGCCTGACCTTGCTTATGCCTTATCCTTAAACCTTCTCTTGGATATATATCTTCTTGTTTGTTACAAGCCTGCTTAAAGGGACATTTACTTTTACAAGCTGCAAAAGAGAACTTTGTCTTTTTGTTTGTTACAAGCCTGCTTAAAGGGACATTTACTTTTACAAGCTGCAAAAGAGAACTTTGTCTTTTTGTTTGTTACAAGCCTGCTTAAAGGGACATTTACTTTTACAAGCTGCAAAAGAGAACTTTGTCTTTTTGTTTGTTACAAGCCTGCTTAAAGGGACATTTACTTTTACAAGCTGCAAAAGAGAACTTTGTCTTTTTGTTTGTTACAAACCTGCTTAAAGGGACATTTACTTTTACAAGCTGCAAAAGAGAACTTTGTCTTTTTGTTTGTTACAAGCCTGCTTAAAGGAACAATTATTATTTCTTGAAACCTATCTTGTCTGTTTCCTGAGTGGGTCACGTCCTGGTTATTTCTCAGTGTGCTAGCGTGTGTTTTTCTATTCACACTAGCAGTTGGGTTACACCCCGGACTGATTCCTATACGGCTGACATTACAAACAGGCCAAAAATGGACCCCACTGAATTATCCATGGCCGTGGCCCACCAGGGACAGTTACTAGGATCTCATGCCACTCACTTACAATCCCTGGACACTAAACTTGATCAAATAACTGCTTTATTACAAAATTTGGTTGCTACTACACCTCCCAATCCTAATCCTAATGAGGCATTACCCCCTTCGATTTCAAACAACCAGTCTCAGGTACAACTGAGTCCCAGGATACCCCTTCCAGATAAATATGATGGGAATCCTGAAGAATGTAGGGGCTTTCTCAATCAATGTCGTCTCCATTTCCGAAATAGCCCTACTCTGTTTGCTACTCCCTCTTCTAGAATAACATTTCTTATATCCTTAATGAAAGGAAAAGCTTTGGCTTGGGTATCACCTTTGCTTGAAAAGAATGACCCTATACTTCTGGATGTTGATACTTTTCTCTCTGTATTTTCAAATGTATTTGATAAACCTGGAAGGTCATCCGCTGCTGAAGCTACTCTCTTGGATTTACGTCAAGGTAGTCAACCAGTTTCTCAATATGCAATTGAGTTCCGCACCCTGGCCTCTGAAACTACCTGGAATCAGGGAGCTCTTAGAGCCGCTTTTCGTAAAGGACTTTCGGAGCGTCTCAAGGATGAATTGGTGTATCGGGAGCTTCCAGAATCCTTGGAAGCCTTAATAAATCTTTGTATCAGTCTCGACGCCAGATTTCGTGAACGCCAACAAGAAAAGGATAGAACACAGAGGTCATCATCTCGAACTCCTTTTCGTTTGGCTCCTCGTTTTTCTAATCCAGTCACTCCTGCCTCTCCTACTCCAGATCAGGCTGAACCCATGGAAGTGGGAAGTATAAAATTAACAGAGACTGAACGCTTGAGAAGACGTTCTCTTGGCTTGTGTTTGTACTGTGGCCTTAAAGGGCATTTATTAAGGGATTGTCCTACCAGGCCAGTAAAAGCCAGGGCTTAACTCTAGTCCGGGGAACTGGGTTAAGCCAAAACAGTAGTCATTCCCTATACAAGAAACTTTTTGTTCCAGTAACCCTTCAAACCGGACATAGTAAGATTCATACCCAAGCTCTTATCGACTCTGGTGCTGGAGGAGTGTTCATTGATTCCACATTCGTCTCTACTCACTCTATACCTTTACTAAAGAAAGAGTATTCAATTTCAGTTTCTACGGTCAGTGGAGATCCATTGGGTTCCGGATACATTCAGTTTGCTACTCAACCTTTACTTCTCACTGTAGGAATACTTCATTCCGAGACAATCTGTTTCGATGTCATTCCCACTCCTCAATTTCCCATTATCTTGGGACTACCCTGGCTCCAAGTGCATAATCCTACTTTTTCTTGGACTTGTGGCGAACTCACCTCCTGGGGATCTACATGCCTGACTAAATGTCTTCAAAAGATCACCAAGTTACCACTCACTATTGCTCTCACAATCGAAACTCCCGATTCTCTACCTATGCCTTATCATGATTTTGTGGATGTTTTCTCCAAAAAGGAAGCTGAACGTCTTCCTCCTCACCGCCCTTTTGATTGCCCCATTGATCTCCTTCCTGGGGCTACCTATCCTCGAGGCAAGACATATCCACTTTCTAAACCTGAAAACGTGGCTTTGGAAGAATATATTAAGGACAATCTGGCTAGAGGATTTATTCGACCCTCCTCTTCCCCTGTAGGGGCTGGTTTCTTTTTTGTAGGAAAGAAGGATGGTGGATTACGACCCTGTATTGATTACAGAGGATTAAATCAGATTACCATCAAGAACAGTTATCCTCTACCCCTTATTCCTGAACTTTTTACTTATCTTCAGGGAGCTACTATATTTACTAAACTTGATCTACGTGGTGCATACAATCTTATCCGTATACGACAAGGAGATGAATGGAAGACTGCTTTTAACACTCGATTTGGGCATTACGAGTATTTGGTCATGCCTTTTGGGCTATGCAATGCTCCAGCGGTTTTTCAACATTTTGTGAACGAGATCTTTCGTGATTTTTTGAATATTTTTGTCATCATATACCTTGACGATATCTTGATTTTTTCTCAAAGTCACCAAGATCATGTGCACCACGTCAGGAAAGTACTTCAACGTTTAAGAGATTACCATCTGTTTGCTAAACTGGAGAAATGTTCTTTCCATCAAAAATCCATACCCTTTCTGGGTTATGTAATATCGGCATCTGGATTTGAAATGGATCCTACTAAACTTTCTGCCATCTTGGAGTGGCCTAGACCTGATTCTCTGAAGGCTTTGCAACGTTTTCTGGGCTTCGCCAACTATTACAGGAAGTTCATCAAGAATTTTGCTACTATTACTTCTCCCCTTACTTCTCTCACCAGAAAGGGGCAAAATTGCAAAAAGTGGCCTCCTGAGGCTATAGAGGCTTTTGAGTCTCTCAAAGAAGCTTTTTCTTCTGCACCTATTCTCCGTCACCCAAATCCAGATTTTCAGTTTATCCTGGAAGTTGATGCTTCTTCTGTTGCTGCTGGAGCTGTTCTCTCTCAACGAATACCAGAGACTGGAATGATTCATCCTGTTGGATTTTTCTCTAAAAAATTCACTCCTTCTGAATTTAACTATGACGTAGGCAATAAAGAGTTGCTTGCCATTAAAATGGCCTTGGACGAATGGAGGCATTGGCTGGAGGGTACTTCTTTGCCGTTTACCATACTCACTGATCATAAAAACCTTCTTTATCTCCAAACGGCCAAACGATTGAATTCCAGGCAAGCACGCTGGTCGTTATTTTTCTCCCGGTTTCACTATAATTTGTCTTACATACCTGGTTCAAAAAATATTAAGGCAGACGCCCTTTCCAGACAATTTCAAGATACCCCAATTCCTGAATCTGGTACCATTCTCCAACCTCATGAAGTCATAGCCCAGCTAACAACTTCTTGGTTACAAGAATTACAGTCCGCTCAAAGGAATCTTCCTTTGTCCTGTAAACCTCCTGATGGTTTACTCTTTGTTCCTGAACGCCTTCGTTCCAAGCTTCTATTTTGGGCTCATGATAGTCCCCTTTCTGGACATCCTGGTATCAGTATCACCATTCGAAATCTCAAACAGCATGTCTGGTGGCCTACTCTCTCTCAAGATGTTAAAGATTACGTCTCAGTATGCACACAATGTGCCATAAATAAGACTCCTCACCAACTTCCTTCTGGGTTGCTCCAACCGTTGCCCATACCTCATCAGCCTTGGACGCATATATCCATGGACTTCATTACCGACCTTCCTTTGTCATCTGGAAACAACACTATTTGGGTAGTGGTCGACAGGTTCACTAAGACTGCTCATTTTGTTCCCTTACCAGGATTACCGTCTGCTAAAAGACTTTCTGAACTTTTTATTTTGCATATTGTAAGAATCCATGGATTTCCTCTGGATATTGTTTCAGATAGAGGGGTACAGTTCGTTTCCCGATTTTGGAGGTCACTTTGTAAACATTTTGGAACTTCAATTTCCCTGTCTACTTCTCATCATCCACAATCTAACGGCCAGACTGAAAGGGTAAATCAGTGTCTTGAAACATATCTCAGACATTATGTGGATCATTTTCACTCTAACTGGACTTTTTACCTTCCTTTGGCTGAATTGGCTCATAACGCCCGGTATAATTCCTCCCTTCAGACATCTCCTTTTCAGGCGGCTTACGGATTTCAGCCCAGAACATTTCCTTTGCATACTTCTTCCACAGAAAATCCTGCTTCTGATCTTTCTGCCCGAAGATTAACTCGACATTGGCGAAGAATACATCGTATCCTCTCTGTAACTTCTAAACGTTACAAGTTCTTTTCAGATCTTCGACGGAAGAAGGCTCCCAAGTATCGTCCTGGCGATAAAGTTTGGATTTCCTCTCGTTTTCTTCGCCTGAAACAACCTTCTACCAAACTGGGACCACGATACGTGGGTCCTTTCCGAATACTGGGTCAAGTGTGTTCCACTGCTTACCGAGTGGCTTTACCTAAGACTCTCAAAGTCCATCCGGTATTCCACGTTTCTCTTCTAAAACCCATGATGTCCAACAGGTATTCTAAACCCCTTTCTAAACCTCCACCTCTGTTTGTCCATGGACATCCTGAGTTTGAGATCAGTCATATTCTGGATTCCAAACTCCGTGGCAAGAAATTGTATTATCTCATTCATTGGAGAGGTTATCCAGTCACGGAACGTTCCTGGGAGCCAGCTCATCAAGTAAATGCTCCTGCTTTAATAAAGGCCTTCCACAAGTCTCATCCTGCTAAACCTGGTCCTATTCCCCGGAGGGGTTCTTGAGGAGGGGGGTGCTGTCATGAATTCTCCGTTCATCGCCGTGTCACCGCGGCTCCCGGAGCTTCTCAGTGTGGATGACGTCACGTCGCTTAGCAACGTGACGCATCCTCTGACACACCCCTCTGTATTCGTCACCGCTCCTGCCTTTAAACTCCGGCGGGAGATCGTACTCGGGGCCTGTTTGTTTGATTCCCCGGCATCTGTGAGTACTTGAATATATTGCTTCTCTTGTGTACCGACTTCTGCCTGCCTGACCTAGCTCTTGTCTAATCCCTTCTACTGTTGTTTGAATACCGACTCCTGCCTGCCTGACCAAGCTTTTGCCTTACCCTATTACTGTTATTTGGATATCGACTACTGCCTGCCTGACCTAGCTTTTGCCTGATCTCTGCTTCTGATTTTTGGATACCGACTTCTGCCTGCCTGACCTTGCTTATGCCTTATCCTTAAACCTTCTCTTGGATATATATCTTCTTGTTTGTTACAAGCCTGCTTAAAGGGACATTTACTTTTACAAGCTGCAAAAGAGAACTTTGTCTTTTTGTTTGTTACAAGCCTGCTTAAAGGGACATTTACTTTTACAAGCTGCAAAAGAGAACTTTGTCTTTTTGTTTGTTACAAGCCTGCTTAAAGGGACATTTACTTTTACAAGATGCAAAAGAGAACTTTGTCTTTTTGTTTGTTACAAGCCTGCTTAAAGGGACATTTACTTTTACAAGCTGCAAAAGAGAACTTTGTCTTTTTGTTTGTTACAAACCTGCTTAAAGGGACATTTACTTTTACAAGCTGCAAAAGAGAACTTTGTCTTTTTGTTTGTTACAAGCCTGCTTAAAGGAACAATTATTATTTCTTGAAACCTATCTTGTCTGTTTCCTGAGTGGGTCACGTCCTGGTTATTTCTCAGTGTGCTAGCGTGTGTTTTTCTATTCACACTAGCAGTTGGGTTACACCCCGGACTGATTCCTATACGGCTGACATACAGCTTCAATTTAACTCTTGCAATAAAGAATACCATTGCCATAAATTATTAAATTATAACATTATTAAAAATATAAAAACATTAAACTGCTATAAAGACATTAAACTGCCAATACATTAATACCAGCTACCAATATTCCTGAGTTTCAGCTTTTCCAATCAGAATTTTTCAAAAGTCACTCATACGTGAAATCAGGTATCACTATTTTGCAAACAGGGTATCACAAACAAAGAGGTATATCACTCTCTTTCCAACAAAGAGTTGTTCAAAGTCAGGCCCCAAAACCAAAGTGTGTTTTTTTGGTGTGTCTTCCCTTCTTTGCATAGTGCTTTTGTCTGTGACAAACTCCACCTTCATTTCTAAATCATTCCAGGAAATAGTCTGTGTACACCCTTAGCTCTCATTGGCTACTGAAAATGTAGCTCTCCTGACAACCAAATACCCTTTGGCTGCATTACCTAATATCGAACACTGGGGGGCAACAATAATTGAAATGTGGTTTTATTTCTCTATAAAGTGGAAGATTCTTTAAATCCAGGAATATATATATTTTCATAAATGTACATTCAATATACTTATTATTTCTCAACTTTAATTAATCATTTGGTTAATATATATGTTATTATATAATTTAACTGAGCATGTATATTTTAAGACTAGACATGGGTATACTGAAGAGTATGGATTCTTGTATATTTAAATATTAGACCTGGTCATAATATTAAATATTATACATTATATATATATATATATATATATATATATATATATATATATATATATATATATATATATATATATATATATATATATATATATATATATACTTCCTATGGATAATATCTTAAGAGATGCACTTAAGAGTCATTTTGCAAACAGGATCGTGTTTTTATTGTCTCCTGTTTGAAAAACAAAGTGGTGATTCAAGTTGGGTGAGTTATGGTGTTGCCAATTTATCACATTTAACTAAAAAAAATAAATAAACATAATTGCTCCCAATCACATTTATACTCCCCTTTAGAGTTTAATTTGCTAGGAAGGGTTGATATTCGCCAACAACTTGTCAGTGCATATTGTTACTTTGAATGTTAAAAAACACAATGAGCAAGTAACCACTAATCGTTATGTTCTTTCCAAAATTATTAATTGTATTCTATTTTGTGGCGCATTTGAGCTTGCACTTTTGAGGACATGATGAACACGATGATTCATTAAATATTGGGGGACTTAAAAGGATTGTAATTTAATACTTTCAGTATTACTAATAATCATCTATACTATTAACTATTAAGTATTTGAATTCAATAGATTCATCATTTCATATTCTGATATTACATTGCATTTAATTAGAATTCTGTAGTGATTAATTCATTATAACGATATTTATATTTGCTTATTATCCCACTTTAATATAAATATATTCCATATTTGAAGTCATGCCTTAATAAAGTATAGGAGTATATTAAACTGTATGAAAATTAGACACAAGTCATTTCATATGAAATGTTGTCTTCTATATGCTTGCATCTGAGCTAGAAAACCTTTCCAAACGTATATGTGGATTCAGTCTTTCAAAAGTATTCTTTGTCCCATCATTTGTATATAATACAAGTGATAATTTCTTACTTTCCTGAAGATTCTGAGCATATCTGAAGTACAGAATTTTGTCTCTGTCACCCCAGGGGGCATCCTGATCTAGGTAACATGGTTATCTTGTTTGTAGAGATCTAATCTCATTAAGGGATGAAGTAAAGAATCTTTTGAAGCTTAAACTTTAACAAATGTTCCCTTTGTATTTTTTTTAGATATCCTGCCTGTGAGCTGTATTGGAGCATAACATATATATATATATATATATATATATATATATATATATATATATATATATATATATATATATATACATATATAGTATATATATATATATATATATATATATATATATATATATATATATATATATAAAATTGATATTACATTTAATAAAAAATATATTTAATATCTGAGTACATTACTTTAATACAGTGCATGGAATCATATACAGTTGTATGCAAAAGTTTAGGCACCCCTGACAATTTCCATGGTTTTCATTTATAAATAATTGGCTGTTTGGATCAGTAATTTAATTTTGATCTATCAAATAACTGAAGGACACAGTAATATTTCAGTAGTGAAATTAGGTTTATTGGATTAACAGAAAATTTGCAATATGCATCAAAACAAAATTAGACAGGTGCATACATTTGGGCACCCTTGTCATTTTGTTGATTTGAATACCTGTAACTATCTAGAACTGATTAATTGGATCACAAAATTGGTTTGGTGAGCCCATTAAGCCTTGAACTTCATAGACAGGTGCATCCAATCATGAGAAAAGGTATTTAAGGAGGCCAATTGCAAGTTGTTCTCTTTGACTCTCCTCTGAAGAGTGGCAACATGGGGCCTCAAAACAACTCTCAAATGACCTGAAAACAAAAATTGTTCAACATAATGGTTTAGAGGAAGGCTACAAAAAGCTATTGCAGAGATTCAAGCTGTCAGTGTCCACTGTGAGGAACATAGTGAGCATAGTGAGGATATGGAAGACCACAGACATAGTTCTTGTTAAGGCAAAAAGTGGCAGGCCAAGTAAAATATCGGAGAGGCAAAGGCAAAGGATGGTGAGAACAGTCAAAAAGAGCCCACAGGCCACCTCCAAAGACCTACAACATCATCTTGCTGCAGATGGTGTCACTATGCAGCGTTCAGCAATTCAGCGCACTTTGCACAAGGAGAAGCTGTATGGGAGAGTGATGTGGAAGAAGCCTTTTCTGCACACATGTCACAAACAGAGTCGCTTGAGTATGCAAACGCACATTTGAACAAGCCAGCTTCATTTTGGAAGAAGGTACTGTGGACTGATGAAACAAAGATTGAGTTATTTGGTCATAACAAGGGGTGTTATGCATGACGGCAAAAGAACACAGCGTTCCAAGACAAACACTTGCTACCCACAGTAAAATTTGGTGGATGTTCCATCATGCTGTGGGGCTGTGTGGCCAGTGCCAGTACTGGGAATCTTGTTAAAGTTGTGGGTCACATGGATTCCACTCAATATCAGCAGATGCTTGAGAATAATGTTGAGGAATCAGTCACAAAGTTGAAGTTACGCCGGGGCTGGATATTTCAACAAGACAACGACCAAAAACACTGCTGGTTCAAATGGGTGGGGCCATTTGAGGGGCGTGGTTTTCTCAAAGGTGCAGGGTCTTGTGCACCACCATCTTAAAAATTCACCAGCCGCCACTGGTTTCTTCTCCATATTATCCATCTAGTCCAACATCAATAACACCTCAGTATTGTTCCTGACCACCCGAGTGAGTTGAGAGGATATCACCCCTCTCTTCTGATGTTCGGGGTGACAACTATGTGATTCTAAAAGAGAATTTCTAACCGTAGGTTTAGAGTATAGAGATGTACCAAAGCGACATTGGGAACCCAAATTTATTTTAAAGACATTAAGGTCAAGGAAATGTATTTCATCAAATGAGAATTCCATCTTAAATTTAATAGTTGAGTCAAGAATATTTAGGTTATGTACCCAAGGTTGTAGGTCTAATAAACACCAAAAACACATCATCGATGTAGCAGGTGTAGTGTAACACATTTTGATGTAAATGTGGTTTCATAATAAACTCCTCATACCACGCCATATATAAATTGGCATATTCCGGGGCCATATTGGAGCCCATGAAGGTCCCAGAGGTCTGCAGATAGAAATCGGATTTGAATCTGAAATAATTATGGTTTAAACAAAACTCCATTAATTCCAAAATAAATTCTATGGGGGGGGGGGGGGGCTGTATATACTTCAGATTTAGACAATATAACCCTAACAGCCTGGACACCACTATGGCTCTCCACATCCATGGTCACAAATATATCATTAGGTTGTAGCCAGTTAGCAATTTTAAGGATCTTAATCAGAGTTGCAGAGTCTTTGAGGTAAGCAAAAGTATCTTTCACACTTGGTTGTAAGAAACAATCTACAAAAATAGCTATATTTGAGCAGAGTGAATCTCGTGCAGAGACAATAGGTCTCCCGGGGGGGTTCATAATAGTCTTATGGACTTTTGGCAGTAAATAAAAGACAGGTATTTTTGGGTATGAAGTAGTTAAAAAATCTAATTCTATTTCATTGATATATCCTGCTTGAAATGCAGACCTCAGGGACCGATCATTTTCAGTTTTAAATATATTTGTGGGGTTGCCCCTCAGTTTTATATATACACTATTATCATTTAACTGCCTAGTTGCCTCCATTCTGTAGTCCATAATGACAACACCACCACCATTGTCAGATGGACGAATGATGATAGTATTGTCACTCTTCAAGAGATTGCAATTTATCTTTGGTTAGATTAGAAATAGATCTAATCTCACAAGTGGTACAGTCTAAAGACAACATATTAGTAAAACTTTTGATGGAATGATTGCTATTAGGAGGATTAAAGGAGTCTTGAACCTAGTGGAAACATATTGTGCCCTATCTCCAAAGAAATCTTAGTTTAAGCTGCCGTTGCAGTTTTTGGAGATCAACAATTTTGTTAAAATAATTTATTTTAGGGATAGGAACAAAAGTCAATCCACGACTACTGCTTGGATTACAGACATACGCCTAGATTTAGAGTTCTGCATTAGCCGTCAAAAGCAGCATTAAGGGGTCCTCACGCTGCTTTTTACTGCCCGCTGGTATTTAGAGTCAGTCAGGAAAGGGTCTAACGCTCACTTCCAAGCCGCGACTTTTCCATACCGCAGATCCCCTTACGCCAATTGCGTATCCTATCTTTTCAATGATATCTTCCTAATGCCGGTATTCAGGGCCGGATTTGCCATTAGGCACAGTAGGCATGTGCCTACAGGCGCATTGCAGCAGGGGGCGCCACAGAGTCAGTGTATTTTAAAAAAAAATATATATATTTTTTTTTTTTTCTAAAAAAAAAAATCTTTAACTTTTTTTTTTCTGATTTTGTTGAGCCTGTGAATGAGTGCTTTGTTACTTTCTGTTTAATTTGTACAGTAGGCAGGGGCTAGTACTTATCAACTTTATCGGAACAGATGTGGATGTCACAGTGAGCAGAACTAGGAGACTAGCAAGCAACAACTATAGCAAGTAGCAGTAGCACGCACTGCAGTCGTCTCCTCGCGTCCTCCTAGGCTCAGGCTGACTCCCTCCCACCCCTGACTCCACCCTCGCTCCCACGGTCCACCCCTGACCCCAGAGTCCACCCTTGCTCCAGTCGGCAGTGTACAGCCTGCACAAGTGAAGTGACTGAGTGACTGACAAGTCGTCTCAGACTCCAGTCCCTGGGCCCAGGTGAGTATGCTGGCAGCTGCTCTGAGTCTGCCGTGATCGGCGCCGCGCATGCGCACCATCACAGATTAGCCACTAATTTTGTTTGGGGCTCGCCGGGCGGCGTCACGCCCACGTCTGACTGTCACGTGATGCCGGCTGCCGCCCTCTGCCTCTCAGAGTCAGAGTACTAGGCGGGAAGGTAGTGAGCTGACGTGCGTGTTCATTGCTGCTGGCCTGGGCTGGCTGAAGTTTTGGTTGCTCCTCTTTGGTCCACCTTCTGACGCTGTCGGAGCGGAGCCTGTTGCCTGCCCTGGGTCCTGAGACGGCTCAGCCTGTCTACAGCATATAAGTGAGTGTGACTAGTCTGTGAAAGTGAGTCAGTTTGACTAGACTGTCTGTGACGCATTATATTGTTAATTAACTTCCTGCTATTATCAAAAAAAATAAGACAAAAAAGAAGGGCCTAGTATTAATAAAATAATAGGCATTTCTGTTAGCTGTCACTCAGAGCATTTTTGCTTCCTTTGGATGTTTACTGGGCTCCATTATTTTTATTGGGGTTCCTGGTTTGGCTTCATTTAAAGCAGCACTGATCCATAATCCAGATACAAAAGTAATGTGTGGACCTCACAGCCCTGCAGTTCTGATAATTGTGCACTGATTCTTTCCACCTCTGTTTTGAAGAGAGATGAGTTAACTTAAGAATGCATGTAGTTTTACTATAATTTAATATCTTTAGATACGTCTGTATATTCTGTCTCTATGATGTTTGATCAAATTCTGAATTATAAATACTTAAATAAATTGTCCCCTTTACGAATGTATTTGTCTCCAAGTTAACTCAGAGTTATGATAGTCCAAATGAGCTGTCACTATAATCTCAGTAACTTCACTGTTAATTTATTAACTCTTTTAGAAACTAGATATCATGTAAAATGCATGTTCACATGGCTGCATTAGTGTAATTGGCTTTGTTCATCTCTTTTAAATCCTTGCAATGCATTTTGCCACTCTCTATCACTTGCCATTTAAACGTTCCTCAAATAAAAGAATTAGGGACATTTAGTACACATGAAATTATTGTGTGTGTATATGTTTGTGTGTGTATGTATGTGTGTGTGTGTGTATAGGTGTGTGTGTGTGTGTGAGTGTATATATATATATCTTATATGTGTCTGTAAATTCAATACTTAGAGAGGACAATGGGAAATTTATATTTTATTACTTAAAGGGACAGTCTACACTAAAATTGTTATTGCTTAAATTTTTTAGATAGTTGTCCTAAATAATATATTTTAAAAAAAGTCCTCACTTTTTTTTACTTTTTTTTGAGGGGGGAGGGGGGGTGGGGGGGGGCGCTTCAGGTTTTTGTGCCTACAGGCACCTGAGATGTAAATCCGGCCCTGCCGGTATTGAGAGTCTTGGCTGAAGTGAGCATTAGACCCTCTACCGACAAGACTCCAGCCGCAGAAAAAAGTCAGTAGTTAAGAGCTTTCTGGGCTAACGCCGGTTCATAAAGCTCTTAACTACAGTGCTCTAAAGTACACTAACACCCATAAACTACCTATGTACCCCTAAACCGAGGTCCCCCCACATGGCCGCCACTATAATAAATTTTTTTAACCCCTAATCTGTAGAACGCACACCGCCGCCAACTACTTTATCCCTGTGTACCCCTAATCTGCTGCCCCTAACATCGCCGACATCTACATAATATTTATTTACCCCTAATCTGCCCCCCCAACGTCGTCGCCACCTACCTACACTTATTAACCCCTAATCTGCCGACCGGAACTCGCCGCTACTCTAATAAATGTATTAACCCCTAAACCGCCTCACTCCCACCTCGCAAACCCTATAATAAATAGTATTAACCCCTAATCTCTGTCCTCCCAAACATCGCCGACACCTAACTTTAAGTATTAACCCCTAATCTGCCGACCGGACCTCGCCGTTACTCTAATAAATGTATTAACCCCTAAAGCTAAGTCTAACCGTAACCCTAACACCCTCTAAGTTAAATATAATTTTAATCTAACGAAATAAATTAAATATTATTAACTAAAGTCTTCCTATTTAAAACTAAATACTTACCTGTAAAATAAACCCTAATATAGCTACAATATAACGAATAATTATATTGTAGCTATATTAGGATTTATATTTATTTTACAGGTAACTTTGTATTTATTTTAACTTGGTACAATAGCTATTAAATAGTTATTTACTATTTAATAGCTACCTAGTTAAAATAATTACAAAATTACCTGTAAAATAAATCCTAACCTAAGTTATAATTAAACCTAACACTACACTATCAATAAATAAATTAAATCAATTAACTACAAGTACCTACAATTAAATAAACTAATCTAAACTACAAAAAAAAAAAAAACACTAAATTACAAAAAATAAAAAAAATTTAAAAGAATTTTAAGCTAATTACACCTACTCTAACCCCCCTAATAAAATAACAAAGCCCCCCAAAATAAAAAAATTCCCTACCCTAATCTAAATTAAAATAGTTTAATTAGCTTAAAATTCTTTTAATCTTTTTTTATTTATTGTAATTTAGTGGGGGTTTTTTTTGTAGTTTAGTTTAGTTTATTTAATTGTAGGTACTTGTAGTTAATTGATTTAATTTATTTATTGATAGTGTTAGGTTTAATTATAACTTAGGTTAGGATTTATTTTACAGGTAATTTTGTAATTATTTTAACTAGGTAGCTATTAATATATATATATATATATATATATATATATATATATATATATATATATTTATATATATATATATATATATATATATATATATATATATATATATATATATATATATATATATATATATATATATAACACAGGAATGGACTGCACTCACAGACTGGACTGGGTACACATCCTAAGTCACTGTAAACTCCACAGCCCTGAACACTGACAGAGAGCTGCACAGTTCCCAGCAACCCAGGCAGTTAACCACTGAGCAGCCTGAGTAACAGGCAAGCAGGGAAGGATTACAAACATTATCAACACAACACACAGAAAACCTGGCACTTGCCAGCAGATACACAGTAATGTTTAAAAACAAAACTGGGGGAAGTCAGTTACATTTAGCACCAAAGGATCAAGCCCAGGACCACGTCAAGGTCTCCTCCTTCCTGGGACCCTAAACCAGCACCCACACAATGCATACTTTCAAACAAACCAACTGGGAACCTCCCAGGTTTACACAGGCTTTTGTAATCTCCCCTATGTAAATACAAAACACAGGAATGGACCGCACTCACAGACTGGACTGGGTACACATCCTAAGCCACTGTAAACTCCACAGCCCTGAACACTGACAGACAGCTGCACAGTTTCCAGCAGCCCAAGCAGTTAACCCCTGAGCAGCCTGGGTGACAGGCCCACAGGGAAGCATTACAAACATTATCAACACAATACACAGAAAACCTGGCACTCACCAGCAGATACACAGTAATGTTTAAAAGCAAAACTGGGAGAAGTCAGTTACATTTGGTGCCAAAGGATGAAGCCCAGGACCACGTCAAGGTCTCTGGCAAGTGCCAGGTTTTCTTTGTGTTGTGTTGATAATGTTTGTAATGCTTCCCTGTGGGCCTGTCACCCAGGCTGCTCAGGGGTTAACTGCCTGGGTTGCTGGGAACTGTGCAGCTGTCTGTCAGTGTTCAGGGCTGTGGAGTTTACAGTGAATTAGGATGTGTACCCAGTCCAGTCTGTGAGTGGGGTCCATTCCTGTGTTTTGTATTCATATAGGGGAGATTACAAAAGCCTGTGTTACCCTGGGAGGTTCCCAGTTGGTTTGTTTGAAAGCATGCATTGTGTGGGTGCTGGTTTAGGGTCCCAGGAAGGGAAAGACCTTGATGTGGTCCTGGGCTAGATCCTTTGGTGCCAAATGTAACTGACTTCCCCCAGTTTTGCTTTTAAACATTACTGTGTATCTGCTGGTGAGTGCCAGGTTTTCTGTGTGTTGTGTTGATAATGTTTGTAATCCTTCCCTGCTTGCCTGTCACCCAGGCTGCTCAGGGGTTTTCTGTGTGTTGTGTATATATATATATAGTATATATAAAATATAATATAATATGGGGCGTGTCTGGACAGTGACTGTGACAGGTTGTGAACTCAGGAGTTCCCAGAGATATCTGTCTAATCTGCCGTTTAGACCTACAATCATGCAACTAACTTTTATACAATTAGCTGACTTGAATTATACTCTTCTTGTTGAATTTATGACCCTGGAGCACTGACCCGGATCACTGAGGTCTTAGGTAGCCTAATTGAGAGACCTCGGCACCCCCTCACCAGATAACCGGTAATGTAGTCTCAGACAGACTTAAAACTTCTTTATTACAAACTAAACAGACCCACAAAGCTTAATTATACTCTGCAACTGCAATATGGTTTTGAAGGGCAAATCTAAAAAAATTTACAGTTGAAACCTATGCTAGTATTAGAAGGATGGGAGTCTCACATGCTTCAGCTCATTGATGACCACTATTGTAGTTTGAAACAACATCTTATGAATGCGTTAGAGAGTTTGTTAACAAAACACAATACAGATAAGTCAGTGGCTCAATTATCCGAATGCTGCTCCCAGGAATTTGAGGAATGGATCTATACAAAGCTGAAGTAAGAGGTGGAGTTTCTCATGGAGCCAGTGACCCCCTTTATTACCTGCATACCAGTCATCACCTATGCCAGCCTTTTTCACCTCTGGACACTAGCCCACCTATGCTGCCATCTATGCCTACCTCAGAGAATGTGTTGCTTTACACCAGTGTGCCTTTATCTCCTTATTCTAAATGACATTTTTGTGTTGGGAGATATCATCCTATAACTGGAGTCCTGGGACATGGTGGTAGGGTCTCCAAAACAATGTTGGTACATTATCCATCTTAGTGCAATCTATCTCTCATGGACTGGCCAGTTAACTTTTTTGAATACGTTTGTGAGTACCGGAGTAGGGTAAATATAGGTATATAACGGCCACTATATGCAGCTTCTGGTTATATATGTATGTTTCCTAAGTTATTGATTTTGCTAATACAAAAAATATTTGCTCCACACTTGATGATGGACAATGGACAGTTCTGTCACCTGTACTGTTTTGAAACTATACAATTGTTTTATAATTGTCTACCTATGCCTACATAGTGTTAATCCTCATATATTTTATTATATGGGGATTAAGTAAAAATAGTTTTAGAGGGTATATAGTCTTTCTCTACTTAAATGTTTTCTAATATATGCATATTTACCTTATATGCTCACCACTTACATTTAACTATATTTGTAGTATCCCATATATAGGTTTAAGGATTATTGACTATCACTCTCCTTTCAAGTGTCTCTATCAATTGATATTTTATGAATATTTTTGTTTTAATCCTACTACATTATCTGTGGTCGGAGTGATGTGGTTTGGCTATCCCCCATTTTTCTTCCTTTTTTTGTTTTGTTTTTGAGTAGAGAATATTTAATTATGTGACCATTCTTTTTTAGTTGAACTTGTTCTTAATTCACAGCTCATGGAATTTAGTAGCATCATAGGTTGTGACTCCATCTCTTAACTAAACAGCATAGGATGTTCCCCCATTTGTATCATTGTATTATTAGATTAATATCCTTTTAACCCCCGGGGTCTTATTTATGCCAAAGTATACTCTTCTAGGCTATAAACAAAGAAGGTTCTCTTTTGGTACACCCTACCTGTATAATTATTTATATTGGTTCCAATATGAGGCTATTATATTGTATGAAAGAGAGCTTCCCGCTATACTACTGCATATAGTTGACCATATTTTATCACGCTACCTAATCCACTACACCTCATATATAGAGTGAGCGTAACTAGCAAAATACACATTAATATATCTTAAATTGTTTCTAAAATACATGGCTATCCTTCTTATGTATACTTTAGGTTTGCTCTATATTTATGTGTTCATCTTGATAGTACTACTAAGCGATTACCTATTTTGAAGCTTTCAATAATATATACAGTATATATTTGCATTGATACACTTGGCACACTTCTTTACGTTAATGATACCCTCCTGAAGAGACTTTATGACATTTTATGATCTTTAATTATCCCCCCACTTACTTGTTTTATAAGAGTAATAGGAGGTCCATGAGTGGCCTTTGACTAAGTGGGGAAGCTTTATTATTTAAAAACTAACGTCTCACTTTTGACTGACATCTCTTAAAACAGCTGTTTTGTTGTTGTAGCTACCTGATGATTAATGTATATTTTCCCTGATAATGGATAGTATGGATTTTATCATATTGTATTTTGGACTGTTCATAATCTGTTTTCTATTAAACATTTAAAAGGAAGGAAATGCCAAACTTAAATTACTCCCACTCCCCCTTGGGACATTGTTGATGACATTATCATTGACATCACTAGACTTCCACATTTTGTGCACGTTAAGTAGCGCATATTACTAGTTGAAAGTAAAAAAGTTTTCGCTTGCATGCTAACCAGATGCATCCAAAAAAACAAACTTTGAATATTGCAACCGCGTCAACATATTCCCACATAGAGTGTGAAAAGTGGAAATAATCACCCAACAAGTCATTCAAAATTGATTGTGGTTTCTCAAGAATAAACTTTTGTAACAGTATAGGTGCTGCCACTAGAGAAATGTTTTAGTGTGTGGTGTTGAAGGTTGAGCAGGAGTTTGTATGTGGGGAGAGGGGATGAGAGCAGGAGGGGGCTAAGTGCAAAGGAGAGGGGGAATAAGAAGGTGAGCAAGGGCTGGCATGTTAGGAACAGTGAGCTAAGAGGTAAGTAGGGCTGTGTAAAAAAAAAAAAGACGGGTCAGGTTAAGGAGGAGGCTGTGTGTAACAGACAGGGGGTGAGGAGGGTGCTGTGTGTGAGGTACAGAGAAGTAAGAGTGTGTGACGCAAACTGGGAACAGATGAGGTAAAGAGGAATTTGTGTTAGAGGGTGAAGAGGATAGTGAATATCAGGGAGGTGGGAAGAGATATTGAGTAGGAGACTGTGTTTGAGGAGGGAGGGCGTAAGTGATGAACAGAAGCATGTTGTGTGTGGTAGAAATTGAGGGGAGAGTGTGAGGATGGGATTGTATGTGTGTGTTCCCTTTGACTATAGAGTGATGTCACTAGTGATTACACTGATGATGTAATAGGTAATGTCACAAATAATGTCATCAATTATGTAATGTGTGATGTCATCAGTGATATCATTGATGATTTAATGCAAAGCTCCCAAAGGGGATTGAGGCAGTTTAAGTTAGAAATTTTCTTTGGTTTTAAGTGTTTGATAGAAAACCTAAATAAAATGTTGTAATTTTAGAATAAAGAGGCGGAGCTTTTTCTGGTGTAACACATTTATTTTGTGATTCTCATTTGAAACAGATAAATAACTGCTTTACTCTGGGCACTCTGGTGCTATGTCTCTAATATAAATTATTATATGCGGCGCCACATATGTAAAATCAAAATCGTGTAAAAACCGACGGTGCCGGCTTTTGCGGGCGACGCTGTATATGTAATGGAGGCCAAGGTCTCTATTGCTTTACTAACCATAGCCTTTTCATAATTCGGCCATATTGATTTCAACAGGTGGCTGCAGCGAATCCATTTAACAACCTGTTTAACTAGGCAGACCCAACAGAATATAACAAACTGACTTTATTTTGTAAACCTGTCGCCATCCATGCTAATGGAGCGAATAATACAGTTACTGCAGTTTACAATACACATTATACAAGGCCTGTTATAGCAATTGATCTGCAGAGGTCTGTCTTCAAAAACTCCATTCTATACAATATTATTTCATATTTAAATAACTCTAATAACATTTCCCATTAACTGTTATACTTGGATGCTATTCTGCCTACCTGAAACAGATAAATAACTCTGCTTTACTCTGGGCACTCTGGTGCTATGTCTCTTGACTGTATTAAGTGCTTGCTTTAGGATAACTCAACCACTGACCATATACAACATAATATAAATTATTATTATACATTCTCTTTGCCATAAACAATTGGTGCAAACATATCTGAAATTTAACAAGTCTATACAGCGTAATAAACTATTGGAGTATACAGCAAAATAATAACGTTCTGCATAACTTCCTCACAAATAAAGCATATTAAACTGAGTTATTTAAATATGAAATAATCAATTAATATGTTTATATGCCAAATCTGTTTCCTTTTTTGTATGTGTGTAAGAATCTGAAAATCAATTACTAGATTTTCAGAATTGTGTTTTTTTTTATTTTGTATTGGATATATCTTCCTAGGACATATTGTCTGGTAAAGTTTAGTGGACTAGACTGTAGGTGCAACTTAATTTTCTTGTACTGCCATATTGAGTACATTTTAAACATATCACTTATCTCTAGCATATGTTTAAATACTACAGAACGGCAATTACTTATGAAATACAATTTTTATCTATATTGACATCACAAACAAGAGTTAAAACATTACAGGACTAGGATTATAATAGGAACTCTGTATACACTACTGTAAAGAATATTGAGATGGTGGATGAAAATCTATTTTAACATTTATATATATATATATATATATATATATATATATATATATATATATATATATATACAATATCTCACAAAAGTAAGTACACCCCTCACATTTTTGTAATTTTTTTATTATAGCTTTTCATGTGTCAAAACTGAAGAAATGACACTTTGCTACAATGTAAAGTAGTGAGTGTACAGCCTGTATAACAGTGTAAATTTGCTGTCTCATCAAAATAACTCAACACACAGCCATTCATGTCTAAACCGTTGGCAACAAAAGTGAGTACACCCCTAAGTGGAAATGTGAAAATTGGGCCAAAAGTGTCAATATTTTGTCTGGCCACCATTATTTTCCAGCACTGCCTTAACCCTCTTGGGCATGGAGGTCACCAGAGCTTCACAGGTTGCCACTGGAGTACTCTTCCACTCCTCCATGACAACATCACAGAGCTGGTGGATGTTAGAGACCTTGCGCTCCCCCACCTTCCAATTTAAAATACCCCACAAATGCTCAATAGGGTTTAGGTCAGGAGACATGCTTGGCCAGTCCATCACCTTTATCCTCAGCTTCTTTAGCAAGGCAGTGGTCGTCTTGGAGGTGTGTTTGGGGTCGGTATCATGTTGGAATATTGCCCTGCGGCCCAGTCTCCAAAGGGAAGGGATCATGCTCTGCTTCAGTATGTCACAGTACATGTTGGCATTCATGGTTCCCTCAATGAACTGTAGCTCCCGAGTGCTGGCAGCTCTCACGCAGGCCCAGACCATGACACCCCCACCACCATGTTTGACTGTAGGCAAGGCACACTTGTCTTTGTACTCCTCACCTGGTTGCCGCCACACACGCTTGACACCATCTGAACCAAATAAGTTTACCTTGGTCTCATCGGACCACAGGACATGGTTCCAGTAATCCATGTCCTTAGTCTACTTGTCTTCAGCAAACTGTTTACAGACTTTCTTGTGCATCATCTTTAGAAGAGGCTTCCTTCTAGGACAACAGCCATGCAGACCAATTTGATGCAGTGTGCGGCGTATGGTCTAAGCACTGACAGGCTGACCCCCCACCTCTTCAACCTCTGCAGCAATGCTGGCAGCACTCATACGTCTATTTCCCAAAGATAACCTCTGGATATGACTCTGAGCATGTGCACTAAACTTCTTTGGTCGACCATGGTGAGGCCTGTTTTGAGTGCAACCTGTCCTGTGAAACCGCTGTATGGTCTTACCCACCATGTTGCAGCTCAGTTTCAGGGTCTTGTCAATCTTCTTATAGCAAAGGCCATCTTTATGTGGAGCAACAATTATTTTTTTCAGATCCTCAGAGAGTTCTTTGCCATGAGGTGCCATGTTGAACTTCCAGTGACCAGTATGAGAGAGTGTGAGAGAGATAACACCAAATTTAACACACTTGCTCCCCATTCACACCTGAGACCTTGTAACACTAATGAGTCACATGACACTGGGGAGGGAAAATGGCTAATTGGGCCCAATTTGGACATTTCCACTTAGGGGTGTACTCACTTTTGTTGTCAACGATTTAGACATTAATGGCTGTGTGTTGAGTTATTTTAAGGGGACAGCAAATTTACACTGTTATACGGGCTGTACACTCACTACTTTACATTGTAGCAAAGTGTCATTTCTTCAGTGTTGTCACATGAAAAGATATAATAAAATATTTACAAAAATGTGAGGGGTGTACTCACTTTTGTGAGATACTGTAATATATATATATATATATATATATATATATATATATATATATATATATATATATATATATATATTACTAATTTGCTGATGGCAAGAGTTATTAAAAGTCACTTTTGTTCAGAAATAGCCAAGTGCTGTTTTTGAAATCTTTGTATGAAAGAGTTGATGTTCTTTGTGGGCTGTCAGCCGGATGATAATTGACATACTTTCTCTATTCAAGTTTAGAAAAGCCATCTGTGTGCTTGTCAGCTCAGTGCTACAAAAGGTGCATTTTATAGGAAGAGACTTGCTGTTGGCATGTTTCCTTTATTATCAGAGGGACTTGCAAAGAAAAAGAACTACAACAAAAATATTTTGTTCACTGTTTTATTAACCTATTTTAACTTGTCAGATATAAATTGTAGCAGCTAACCTACTGATCACTTCTATAATGCTTCAGTATACTTATAATTATTTGTAAATCTATTAAGCATTTTAAAAATGTCCACCTTTTTTATTTAAAACTCAATCTTTGATAATTTGCTAAAAAAAAGAGGACTGTAACTGTAATCTATTATTGTGAAATAAAAATGAAAATATAGATTAAAGCTGTTTGTTTGCTAAAACATTTTATTTACATGGAGATTAAATAGCTACTTTATTAATGGAACAATTCTAATAGATGTTTGCACTCAATTGACCTTAGATAACTGTCTTCAGTGACTCATGCAAATGACATATTTTACCATTTATCTTATCACTGAAATTGTTAGTAAGCCTCTTAATAATTTTAGTTTCTTGCAACATTTACCCCATTAATAAAATATATTCTTAAATAGGTCTCACAATATTTCTAAGGTACTAACATTACCACACGGTACACATTTATAACCGTAATCAGCAGTATATTTAGATTATTATTAGTAAAGCACCATCACATGCTATAGCAGTGGATACATAAGTAGTGGTATGCAATAACTGTTTAGGTAAAGTAATAAAGATATGTAAAACATTCTAAACGAAATAAGTTAATACAAGAAAAGAAGGATACAGACAAAAGTGTGTGGTGGTTTGTTTCTTGGGTTTTAGTTGCAGCGGTGAGACAAGAAAGTTTACATTTTATTTGGTTGGTTAGGATGAAGACTTTCGGGGGAGAAGTGATACGCTTCTTTAAATAGGTATGTTTTATTTATTTATGTTAAAATTTATTATTTTATTTATAAGTCATGCAGTACTTTGCCTATTGTACCACATTATGCAAATATACATCGGAGCTGAAGGAAGCTCCAGCAGTCTCGGCTGTAACATTAGTGCTGAGAGTTATAGTTCCTGAGCTCATGGCATCTGTCTTCATATGGAACCGGAGCAGGATCAGAGAAGATGTGTGTGTCACCGTCTGTAAGATCATTTGCTGATGCTGGCGGGAGGTGTGGGAGGGAAACCGGAAGGCGGGTGGGCAATCCAGCAGCGTAGGGGGAGGTACTGCAAAAAAATGAAATAAAGGGAGAGGGAGGTATGGAGCGCTACACTACAGAAAAAAGGTCAAGTTGCGGGTCCCTGACTAACGATTGCCATAAGGGGAGACCACTACACTACAGAAAATATTTAAAAAAATAAAAATAAATAAAAATAAATAGACAGACAGCTGCCAGTATTAAAGATGGCCGCAAGTAGTGGGAGGTTTAGAGAGCTACTTGAGGTGGAAGGGTTGAGGAGAATAACTACATGGCATAAAAAAATAAATATAAAAAATAATAATTATAATAATTATTAAAAACAAAAACAAATAAAACTGCACATTGTCAGACTGTCTGCAGTACCTAAGATGGACGTGACCAGATGGTGGGGTTGACGGGAGGGAAGAGAGCCTGTTTGGTGAGGGTTCAGTTAGGGATCTCAGGGGAGTGTGAAGAATCAGGTGGGAGGGTAATCTTTATACTAAAGCTAAAATTAATCTTACAAGCTACCTTATTAACCTCTTTACTCCCGGGAAAAATAGAAGTGTGTTTTTTTATATGATTGCATTTGGCTGTGAAATGGTGGCCTGAACTATACCAAAATGGGCCTAGATCAATTCCTTGAGTTGTCTACTTAAAATAAAAATATATAATAAATATATAGTTTTGGCAGCTAATTAAAAAACACAAGGCTCTATTTCCATTTAGTGGAGGAGTGATAGGTAAAATCCTAAAAATTCTCTGGTATATTGGGCAAGTTCTCTGTAGCGAAGGAGTTAGAAAATTGCTACATACAAGGTTAGAGACGGTCTGATGAGTGGGGGTAGAGAGTTTTTAGAAAAATAGAAGGATCATTTAAGAAGGTATGAGGGACAGGATGAGGAGAAATAAGTAGTAAAAATAAGAGCAGAAAAACAAACTGCTAGATTACGAGTTTTGCGTTAGAATTCTATCAGCCAATCGGAATTGAAGGGACGCCATCTTGGATGACGTCACTTAAAGGTACCATCATTTAGTAAGAAGACTCTGGATGAAGAGGATGCTCCACGTCGGATGTCTTGAAGATGGACCCACTCCGTGCCGGATGGATGAAGATAGAAGATGCAGTCTGGATGAAGACTTCTGCCCATCTGGAGGACCACTTCTGCCCGGCTCAGATGAAGACTTATGCCCGTCTGGAGGAACACTTCTGCCCCATTTGGATGAAGACGTCTCCCAGTAGGGTGATCTTCAGGGGGTTAGTGTTTTTTTAAGGGGGGATTGGGTGGGTTTTAGAGTAGGGTTGGTTGTGTGGGTGGTGGGTTTTAATGTTGGGGGAGGGATTTGTATTTTGTTTTACAGGGAAAAGAGTTGATTACTTTGGGGGCAATGCCCTGCAAAAGGCCCTTTTAAGGGCTATTTGTAATTTAGTGTAGGGTAGGGCTTTTTTATTTTGGGGGGGCTTTTTTATTTTGTTAGGGAGATTTGTTTATTATTTTCTGTAATTTAGTGGGGGGGGGGTTTGTACGTTAGATAATTTTATTTAATTTAGGGAATTAATTTAATTATAGTGGTAGTGTTAGGTGTAATTGTAACTTTGTTCGTTTTTATTTTACAGGTAAATTTGTATTTATTTTAGCTAGGTAGTTATTAAATAGTTAATTACTATTTAATAACTATTCTACCTAGTTAAAATAAATACAAACTTGCCTGTAAAATAATAATAAACCCTAAGCTAGCTACAATGTAACTATTAGTTATATTGTAGCTAGCTTAGGTTTTTTTTTATAGGTAAGTATTTAGTTTTAAATAGGAATAACTTAGTTAATGATAGTTATTTTATTTATATTTATTTAAATTATATTTAATTTAGGGGGGTTAGGGTTAGACTTAGATTTAGGGGTTAATAACTTTAAAATAGTGGCGACGACATTGGGGCGGTAGATTAGGGGTTAATAAATGTAGGTAGATGGCGGCGATGTTTGGTTCGGCAGATTAGGGGTTAATTATTTTTAATGTGTTTGTGATGTGTGTGGGGGGGCTCGGTTTAGGGGTTAATAGGTAGTTTATGGGTGTTAGTATACTTTTTACACTTTAGTTAAGAGTTTTATGCTACGGCGTTGTAGTGTAAAACTCTTAACTACTGACTTTTAAATGTGGTACCAGTCTTGACAGGAGAGGGTGTTCCACTCACTTTTTGTCAGACTCGTAATACCGGCGCTATGCAAGTCCCATTGAAAAAATAGGATATGCAATTGACGTAAGTGGATTTGCGGTAAGGAGGAAACATTTATGCACATTGCATCCCTAAATCAACAGTGTGTGACATGCATGATAAAAAAAATTGCAGAAATTAAGAGATCACTTTTGAAATAATCATATTTGTAAATGTGCAAACAAAAATAATTCTGTGAATTCAAAATTGTACATTAATGATCTGGGTAGATGGCTAGATGAAGAAAAGTACTTTTAAAAGGTTGACATATGTTTGTTTGTTTTTTCCCCATTTTCCCCAACCAAGAGCACCACTTCAAATATAGTGTACAAATGTTCCCATCTGTCAGCTGCACTTATGGATTTTGAAAATGCTGTACTCTATATGGTCTTGGTGGAACCATAAGCTGTGGTACTCACACACTGTACAAACAAAGTGCCAAGTCTGTCTCACACTGTGCATAGTGGTTTAGTGCACACTCAGAAATCATCTCAAATGCTAATACTTTACTCCTTGTAATAACATTTCCCATGCTGAATTAGCACTCTGCTGTAGTACCCACTGGTGGCTGCCAAAATGTAAAAAAAAAAAAAAAAATAAAAAAAAAAAAATTTTTTTTTTTAGTTCTTGCCTCATGGGGCCCTCCTGGCCCATTGGGCCCCTGACAGGAGTCACCCCTGTCACCCCCTGATGGCGGCCCTGTATATATATATATATATATATATATATATATATATATATATATATATATATAATTAAATATATAGGTATAGATATATTTATTACCAAAAAAGCATTTATATATATATATATATATATATATATATATATATATATATATATTTTTTATGAATAAATAGGTACACATTCTTCTATGTGAAGGACACTGAAATGGGAAATTATATTTCATGTCGGGTAAGCATATTTGAGAAAACGTGATTGGATTTGTTGGACTTGTTGGGTGTTGCTTTTTTATTTTTCACTTTTTACACTCCATTGAAGTCTATGGGGAATATGTTAAAGCTGTCGCAATATCCTAAGTTCGGCTTTTTGCACGTGTTGGGTTAGCGCTTATGCGAAAATGTTTTACTTTTGACTTGTAATACATGCGCTACAGTGCTAAAAGAGAAAACTACTAACTAGTAGTAGATTACTCAACCGACAGCGCTAAAACCTTAAATCAGAACACCAAAATATAAAATAATATCAAATGATAATAATATGTTGCAGATCAAATACGGCTAACTCACAGATGTAAAATGTATCAAATATTACAATTTATTAAAATACATGAAATACGCTGATCAGACATGTATATATATATATATATATATATATATATATATATATATATATATATATATATATATATATATATATATATATAAACAAATTAAAGCCAATGTAAAAAACAATATTAAAAAACAATATTAAAAACAAGAGGGATAATTAACAGTGTTGTAAATTAACCCTGAAGAGCCGATAAGATGCACAAAAGTGTAGTATCCAAGATAGCTGTGAAGCTGGAATCAGAACCAGAAATCAGATGACTTTCATTGCGTTATTTCAACCCAGGATCGAAGACCAGAGGTTCTATTTGAGAGCGATGTCTTCCCCTTAGGCGTATCCTTGTCTGTGCGTTAACCAGCTGTATCGATGTCCACAATAATGGTACGAAGTAAGCAGTGGCTGTTAGACAGAACCTTTCTGATACGGAAGCCTTTAGAACCTTCAGGCAAGCCTTTTACTGGAACACACTTAAAGTAGCAAGTGCAGAAAGTAAAATAAAGTCCTTTTTTTCAGGGCAGTTTTTCATAAATCCACAGAAAGGAAAAAAACAGCATTTCAGCTAGGAATACATGCGATACCCAATGCACGCAAAAAGCTTACTTCTAGCGGAGTTAATGCACGAGCGGGAGCACAAACTACTGCTACACTAGTAAACTAGCCCATAGAGTGCTACACAGTGAATGGCTTTTTTAGTGTGAGCTACAGCATTGTGCCAATTTGCTGGACATAGTTCTAAGGAAAAGTCTTTTTCTCATTGATATAGGGCTCCATTCAGCAACGGCTCGACAGACAAGGGCAGACATATCTGCCCCTGTCTGTCATTGTGGCTAGCAGACAGCAATACGCTGCCCTCTGCTTGCGTATGTGATTCTCCCTGGCAGGAGAAATCTGAGAGGATTGAGAAATGCCACTTAAACATTGGTGCAGTTGGTTAAAAAGCAGTGGGCTGATGACTATCAGCTGCAGGCTCGCTCAGCCGAGGTGCTCCAAAGCTACATTTGCAGCTTTTTAAATGTAAATGTAATAAAGCATATACTCTCATCAATTCAAATCTAAATTTTACAGATACTTTTGTTGAAAGATAATGGTATAGAACCATTTAATAAGAGGTGTACTAATTACTGAGAGCTCCAACTGATCCCAAATATACCCATGAGCCTCTGGGACTGCATGCCACAAATCTCTAAGTGAATATAGTGGAGAGCTGTGATGCCACTATTTCTCGTGTCCCAGCCTCCTCCACCCATTAAGGAAAAGACAAAATAGGAAGCAGGAACATATGTGCTGGACGTGAAGCTTGTTCTAACTCTCTCCACCTAGTGAATTCTATTTATTGCAGCCATATTACAGAATACCAGCATAAGGATTTTACCCCATTAAGTCCTATTGAGGGAAATGTGTGTGTAGGGATCAACTCCCCCCAATCTCTTACTGAATGCTTATAGTCTGCTTAAAAGAGCCCAATAAAAATATATCATGAAATGTGTCCATTTGACACATTGTAAAATAAGAATACCTTTCCAAAGCAAAAGTATTATGAGTTGTGCTTTTTTATTTAAAAATCTTTCATTAATTATTTTTTTATAAAAAAAAAAGCCTCTTTCTTCTATGCACTTTTCTATGATTTTATAAAATTCTCTGTAATTCATATTCATCAAAAGTAACAAATTGAGTTATTGAATTTAACATTGCTGTCATGTGTTACATTAAAATGATTATAAAAGGTTACTATTGTAGATTATTATTTGACCGACAAATTGACTGCACTAATATTTTACCTATATCTCAACATTGTTATCAGTGGTGTGAAAGAATGGAAATATTACTTATTGATTTTGTGCTTCATTCCCTGCAGTGGTTTATCTTATGCCAATTGTTTAATTATTCTAAGTGTCATTTAACAATCAATAAATGTGGTGTGTTCAGTTTGCTCATATTGAATGTAAATCAATTGGGCAGTTTAATTAACAAGGCTAGGTTCCTGGATTATGATTTATAAATGGGTATAAGCAAATAGAAATGGCAGAACTGTATTTATATGGGTAGACTCATATTGATTTGGTCACATCATCCATGTATGTTTACCTAAAGCAATGTTTCATTCAAATAGTGAATCAAGTCAGTACCTGCAATATAAGCAGTACTTGAATTGACAAATATCTTTAACTAGTGGAAACAATCTTTATGCAAAGCTGTTCACATTGGCTGTGTTTAATTAATATTATTATTATATTTGTGCCATATTACCATTTTATTTAAATTTACATTTAAAATAACAGCTTTTGTTTAAATCACACACAATTAAAAATTAAGCATTGTTACGGCTAGATTTAGAGTTTTGTCGGTAACGACCCACGTAGCTAACGCTGGCTTTTTTCTGGCCGCACCTTTAAAATAACTCTGGTATTGAGAGTCCACAGAATGGCTGCGTTAGGCTCCAAAAAGGGAGCGTACAGGCATATTTAACACCACTGCAACTCTCGATACCAGAGTTGCTTATGGACGCGGCCAGCCTCAAAAACGTGCTCGTGCACGATTCCCCCCTAGGAAACAATGGGGCTGTTTGAGCTGAAAAAAAACCTAACACCTGCAAAAAAGCCGCGTTCAGCTCCTAACGCAGCCCCATTGTTGTCTATGGGGAAACACTTCCTACGTCTGCAACTAACACTCTAACATGTACCCCAAGTCTAAACACCCCTAACCTTACACTTATTAACCCCTAATCTGCCGCCCCCGCTATCGCTGACACCTGCATATTATTTTTAACCCCTAATCTGCCGCTCCGTAAACCGCCGCTACTTACATTATCCCTATGTACCCCTAATCTGCTGCCCCTAACACCGCCGACCCCTATATTATATTTATTAACCCCTAATCTGCCCCCCACAACGTCGCCTCCACCTAACTACACTTATTAACCCCTAATCTGCCGACCGGACCGCACCGCTATTATAATAAAGTTATTAACCCCTAATCCGCCTCACTAACCCTATAATAAATAGTATTAACCCCTAATCTGCCCTCCCTAACATCGCCGACACCTAACTTCAAACATTAACCCCTAATCTGCCGACTGGAGCTCACCGCTATTCTAATAAATTTATTAACCCCTAAAGCTAAGTCTAACCCTAACACTAACACCCCCTAAGGTAAATATAATTTAAATCTAACGAAATTAATTAACTCTTATTAAATAAATTATTCCTATTTAAAGCTAAATACTTACCTGTAAAATAAACCCTAATATAGCTACAATATAAATTATAATTATATTATAGCTATTTTAGGATTTATATTTATTTTACAGGTAACTTTGTATTTATTTTAACCAGGTACAATAGCTAAAATAGTTAAAATAATTACAAAATTACCTGTAAAATAAATCCTAACCTAAGTTACAATTAAACCTAACACTACACTATCAATAAATTAATTAAATAAAATACCTACAATTATCTACAATTAAACCTAACACTACACTATCAATAAATAAATTAAATACAATACCTACAAATAACTACAATGAAATAAACTATCTAAAGTACAAAAAATAAAAAAGAACTAAGTTACAAAAAATAAAAAAATATTTACAAACATCAGAAAAATATTACAACAATTTTAAACTAATTATACCTACTCTAAGCCCCCTAATAAAATAACAAAGACCCCCAAAATAAAAAAATGCCCTACCCTATTCTAAATTACTAAAGTTCAAAGCTCTTTTACCTTACCAGCCCTGAACAGGGCCCTTTGCGGGGCATGCCCCAAGAAATTCAGCTCTTTTGCCTGTAAAAAAAACACATACAATACCCCCCCCAACATTACAACCCACCACCCACATACCCCTAATCTAACCCAAACCCCCTTTAAATAAACACTAAGCCCCTGAAGATCTTCCTACCTTATCTTCACCATACCAGGTTCACCGATCGATCCAGAAGAGCTCCTCCGATGTCCTGATCCAAGCCCAAGCAGGGGGCTGAAGATGTCCATGATCCGGCTGAAGTCAACATCCAAGCGGGAGCTGAAGAGGTCCATGATCCGGCTGAAGTCATCATCCAAGCGGGAGCTGAAGAGGTCCATGATCCGGCTGAAGTCTTCTATCAACGGCATCTTCAATCTTCTTTCTTCCGGATCCATCTTGAAGACCTCCGACGCGGAACATCCTGCTGGCCCGACGGACTACCGACGAATGAAGGCTCCTTTAAGGGACGTCATCCAAGATGGCGTCCCTCGAATTCCGATTGATAGGATTCTATCAGCCAATCGGAATTAAGGTAGGAAAATTCTGATTGGCTGATGAAATCAGCCAATCAGAATCAAGTTCAATCCGATTGGCTGATCCGATCAGCCAATCAGATTGAGCTCGCATTCTATTGGCTCTTCCGATCAGCCAATAGAATGCGAGCTCAATCTGATTGGCTGATCGGATCGGCCAATCGGATTGAACTTGATTCTGATTGGCTGATTCCATCAGCCAATCAGAATTTTCCTACCTTAATTCCGATTGGCTGATAGAATCCTATCGGCCAATCGGAATTCGAGGGACGCCATCTTGGATGACGTCCCTTATTTTATTTAATTTATTACAGGTAATTTTGTAATTATTTTAACTATTTTAGCTATTAAATAGTTCTTAACTATTTAATAGCTATTGTACCTGGTTAAAATAAATACAAAGTTGCCTGTAAAATAAATATAAATCCTAAAATAGCTATAATATAATTATAATTTATGTTGTAGCTATATTATGGTTTATTTTACAGGTAAGTATTTAGCTTTAAATAGGAATAATTTATTTAATAAGAGTTAATTTATTTCGTTAGAATAAAATTATATTTAACTTAGGGGGGTGTTAGGGTTATGGTTAAAATTAGCTTTAGGGGTTAAAAAATGTATTAGAGTAGCAGTGAGCTCCGATCGGCAGATTAGGGGTTAATACTTGAAGCTAGGTGTCGGCGATGTTAGGGAGGGCAGATTAGGGGTTAATACTATTTATTATAGGGTTATTGAGGCGGGAGTGAGGCGGATTAGGGGTTAATAACTTTATTATAGTAGCGGTGAGATCCGCTTGGCAGATTAGGGGTTAATAAGTGTAGGTAGCTGGCGGCGACATTGTGGGGGGCAGATTAGGGGTTAATAAATATAATATAGGGGTCGGCGGTGTTAGGGGCAGCAGATTAGGGGTACATAAGGATAACGTAGGTGGCGGTCGGCAGATTAGGGGTTAAAAAAATGTAATCGAGTGTCGGCGATGTGGGGGGGGCTCGGTTTAGGGGTACATAGGTAGTTTATGGGTGTTAGTGTACTTTAGAGCACAGTAGTTAAGAGCTTTATGAACCGGCGTTAACCCAAAAAGCTCTTAACTACTGACTTTTTTCTGCGGCTGGAGTTTTGTCGTTAGAATTCTAACGCTCACTTCAGCCACAACTCTAAATACCGGAGTTAGGAAGATCCCATTGAAAAGATAGGATACGCAATTGACGTAAGGGGATCTGCGGTATGGAAAAGTCGCGGCTGAAAAGTGAGCGTTAGACCCTTTCCTGACTGACTCCAAATACCGGCGGTAGCCTAAAACCAGCGTTAGGAGCCTCTAACGCTGGTTTTCACGGCTACCGCCAAACTCCAAATCTAGGCCTTATTTTGTTGTTCAATAGGATATTTTATTTTGCTGTTGACAAGTGGAAAGTCTGTTTTTTTATTTGGGAATTATGGGGCATTTTTTTCATGTCAGCGCTGTATGCAGAGAAAGCAGTGGTAAAGAAAGGAACAGGGAGATTTAACAAATAATAAAAGATAGGAAGTTGTTGTAGAAGATGAAGATCAGTATTAGTAATTCTGCATCCCTAATATTTTACTTTATGACCATCATTTGGAATCACACAATGTTATGACCTAGAATCTCCTCAAAGTAATATTATTTAAAGGGACAGTCTACACCAGAATTGTTGTTTTAAAAGATAGATCAGCCCTTTATTACCCATTCCCTAGTTTTGCATAAACAACACAGTTATATTAATAATTTTTTACCTCTGATTTTCTTGTATCTAAGCCTCTGCAAACTGCCTCCTTATTTCAGTTCTTTTGACAGACTTGCATTTTAGCCAATCAGTGCTGACTCCTAGGTAACTCCACGTGTGTGAGCACAGTGTTATCTATATGACACACATGAACTAACAACCTCTAGTGGTGGAAAACTGTCAAAAGGCTTTCAGATAAGAGGCGGCCATCAAGGTCTAAGAAATTAGCATATAAACCTCCTAGGTTAAGCTTTCAACAAAGAATACCAAGAGAGCAAAGCAAAATAAAAGTAAATTGGAAAGTTGTTTAAAATTACTTGCCCTATCTGAATCATGAAAGTTTATTTTGGACTAGACTACGCCTTTAAATGGACATTACACACTTTTAATGTAATATAAAATGTTTAATTATATGTAGTAAAACGACTTTGCTCTATATTTTCACTATTTATTTTGCCCCACTTTCATGTAACGTTATTCTGAAAATTGTGAGATTTTCAATTCCTGATTATGGGCTACATTTGTACGCAAGCAAAAAGGGGTTTAACACGGCTCTTTGCACGCATTGGAAGTAGAACATGTATTACAGGTTGAAAGTAAACGCATTCGCTTGAGTGCAATTTAATTTAACACGTTTTGGGATAGCGTGAGCACAGAGCTCTGGTTAACTGTTATGCTCGACTAAATAGTGCACAAAACACATCAAATATACTTGACAAAGCAGAGTTACACTCATAATAACACTATCTAATAAAAAATATTAAAACAAAAATTGCATAAAAACATTTTTAGGGCTCAAAGATCTGAGGTCTCAGTTAGAAAAAAAAAAAAAAAAGACAGGCAAAGGGCTTTAACATAGAGAAACACACATATACATGTCTAAATATGAATTTATGTATGCATGTATATATATATTTATATATATATATATATATATATATATATATATATATATATGTGTGTGAGTGTGTGTGTGTTTATATGTGGATACCTATGTATTTATGTATTTACTGTATATGTGTATATGTTATGGGTAAAGTCAGATTTTGGGTAATCCTAGGATTAGTGATGTCCCGAACTGTTCGCCCGCGAACGGTTCACAGCGAACATAGCTTGTTCGCGTTCGCGTTTGTGGGCGAACACATGGCGATGTACGATCCACCCCTATGTGTCATCATTGAGGAAACTTTGACCCTTTATGTCACAGCTGTCTGACACATTAGAGCCAATCAACATCAGACACTCCCTCACAGACCCTCCCAGCTACTCGGAATCCGCCATTTTAGACTCATAACGACCTTGCTTTTTTAATGAGAGGACGTGTTGTGTTTTTGCTCCTGACATTAATAGGAAAAACATAGCTAGGCTAGTGTATTTAGTGTCCACTACAGTCCAGAAGGACTCCACTCATCTCTGCTGCAAGCACAGCACCCCAAAAAGCCCTTTTTAGGGCTATATTTCATGCCGTTTTTTTTTTTTTTTCATTTATTTTTTTATTAGCATTTGCCTGGCTTTCAGGCTGTGTGTTTAAGGCTCACAGCATATGCTGTGATTACTGCCACCACTGATATCTCCCAAACAACATTAGTTTAAATTTAACTAACCAAAAAATTTAATTATTTTGCTAGTGTAATTTTTTTTCATTTTCTATCAGGCCTGTGTCACACAGCATATACTCTGGTTCATTGCTCTGTGCCAGCCACCAGTGTTAATATCCGTTTATAACATTATTTTAAATTTAAAAAAAAATAAAAAAAAATATTTTGCTAGTGTAATCTAATTACATTTACTATCAGGCCTGTGTCTGTCAGGCTCACTCAGCATTAATATACCTCATTTTTTTCAGTCTTTTGGTTAATTGGTCTGTGCCAGGCAGTCACCCAGCACTCATATCTTCTTCACCTTAATTTAAATATAAAAAAAAAAAAAAAAGTTTAAATTTGTTTGCTAGTGTAATCTAATATAATTTTCTATCCGGCCTGTGTGTTTTGCTGACATAGAGAGCCTACTGTGTTTACTTGCTGCCCTACCTAGTCTATGAGCCACGACTCATATGTGTTTAACCTTTTTTTAATTTCCCCCCCAAAAAAATAATTTAAATCATTTTTCTAGTGTAATCTAATAGTATTTTCTATCAGGCATGTATGTATCTGACTTACAGAGCCTACTGTTTTTAATAGCTGCCCTTCCAAGGCTATCAGCCACGACTCATATGTATGTGCTTAACCTTTTTCTTTAAATTCCCCAAAAAAAGTCTTTAAATCATTATGCTAGTGTAATCTAATTTTATTTTCTATCAGGTATGTGTCTAACTGTCTATCTGACTTACACAGCATACTGTTGTTAATTGCTGCCCTACGTAGCAGCCAGCCAGTGCGACCACTCATAGAGTCATATGTGCATTGCACTTCTTAACATAATTTTACTATTAAAATCTAAAATTTTAAAATATTTTGCTAGTGTAATCTAACTTAATTTTCTATCAGGCCTGTGTTTTTGTCATTTACACAGCATACTGTGTTAAATTGCTGCCCTACCTACCATCCTCGACTCATATCTGCCAGCCTGTGTGCCAGGCCCAACTAGCCAATTAGTGGCACCAATCATAATTCTTGTAACAGTATATAAAAAATAAAAATCATAATTTTTTGGACTGCAAATATTCAGTCTCCTAGTGCCATTGAATTGCATTTACCTCCTGCCTGCCACTGCCAGCCTTTTGTGCCAGGCCGTCTAGCTAACTATTTACACCAATCATAATTGTTGTCACAGACAGTATAGTTACTAATTAAAATTAAAAAAAATTTGATTGTTGATCTTAATCCTCAGTTTGCTCGTGCCATAGAATTGCACTTTTCTACTGCCTTCCAAGCCTGTGTGCCAGGCCTACTTGAAAAATATTTACACCAATCTTATTTGTTGTCACAGTATTCTTAATAATTAAAAATTAAAATTTTTGGTAATAGTTGTTGTGAATCCTCAGTTTGCTGGTGCCATTGAATTGCACTATCCTCTTGCCTTGCAGCCTGCTGTGTGCCAGGCCCACCTAGCCAATTATTGCCAGCAATCATATTTCTTTTAACAGTATTGCAAAAATTGTCAATCATCGCTGTTTTGACTGTCAGTATTCAGTCTCCTAATGTCCCTGAATTGCATTTACCTCCTGCCTGACAGCCATTTGTGCCAGGCCGTCTTGCCAACTATTTACACCAATCATAATTGTTGTCACAGTATAGTTACTAATTAAAATTAAAAAATTCTTGATTGTTGATCTTAATCCTCAGTTTGCTCGTGCCATAGAATTGCACTTTTCTACTGCCTTCCAAGCCTGTGTGCCAGGCCTACTTGAAAAATATTTACACCAATCTTATTTGTTGTCACAGTATTCTTAATAATTAAAAATTAAAATTTTTGGTAATAGTTGTTGTGAATCCTCAGTTTGCTGGTGCCATTGAATTGCACTATCCTCTTGCCTTGCAGCCTGCTGTGTGCCAGGCCCACCTAGCCAATTATTGCCAGCAATCATATTTCTTTTAACAGTATTGCAAAAATTGTCAATCATCGCTGTTTTGACTGTCAGTATTCAGTCTCCTAGTGTCCCTGAATTGCATTTACCTCCTGCCTGACAGCCATTTGTGCCAGGCCGTCTTGCCAACTATTTACACCAATCATAATTGTTGTCACAGTATAGTTACTAATTAAAATTAAAAAATTCTTGATTGTTGATCTTAATCCTCAGTTTGCTCGTGCCATAGAATTGCACTTTTCTACTGCCTTCCAAGCCTGTGTGCCAGGCCTACTTGAAAAATATTTACACCAATCTTATTTGTTGTCACAGTATTCTTAATAATTAAAAATTAACAATTTTGGTAATAGTTGTTGTGAATCCTCAGTTTGCTGGTGCCATTGAATTGCACTTTCCTCCTGCCTTGCAGCCTGCTGTGTGCCAGGCCCACCTAGCCAATTATTGCCGGCAATCATATTTCTTTTAACAGTATTGCAAAAATTGTCAATCATCACTGTTTTGACTGTCAGTAATCAGTCTCCTAGTGTCCTTGAATTGCATCTACCTCCTGCCTGCCAGCCTTTTATGCCAGGCCGTCTTGCCAACTATTTACACCAATCATAATTTTTTGTCACAGTAGTGTATAGTTACTAATTAAAATTAAAAAATTCTTGATTGTTGATGATCTTAATCCTCAGTTTGCTCTGTTGTTTCAAGTAGTGGTGGTAGACCACCACCGAGAGTCCTGGAAGTAACAGGGATGATGAGATGAAAGTGCTAAGAATAGTACTACTTGAAACAACAGAGTTAGCTATGGGTGTTAATCCAAGACCGCTTGGATTTATTTTTGTATAGGGTGCGGCTAATCATGCAGGCCATATAGAGCTGCCACCATTCGGTGTTGTATTAGCTATAAAAATAATAAGAACTGTACTATCAAAATACAGCCAATGAAGAGCCTATGAAGACTAAGCAAAGGTTGGATTGTAGTATTTTGTTCGGCTAATCATGATGGCCATGTAGACCACCAGTAACAGGGATGAAAGTGCTAAGAATAGTACTAATTGAAACAACCAAGTTAGCCATGGGTGTTAGTCTAAGACCACTCATCTTTTTTTTGGGTTTGGGTGCAGCTAATCATGAAGGCCAGATAGACCTGCCACCATTTGGTGTTGTAACAGGTATTAAACTGCAAAGAACAGTACTACTTAACACAACCTACTTACCATGGGTCCCAGAGCATATGTTTGGTTATTATATTTTGTAAGGGTAATCATGCAGGCCATATAGACCTCCACCGATAGGGTGAGTATGAGTAACAGCTATTAAAATGCGAAGGACATTACTAATTAACACAACATATTTACCATGGGTCCCAGACCAAGAGCAGATGTCTTATTATTATATTTTGTATGGGTAATCATCCAGGCCATATAGACCTCACCAAAGTTACAGAGATTAAAGTGCTAAGAATGGTAGTACTTAAAACACAACCTAGTTAAAATGGGTACCAGACCGCATGTGTTATTATTATATTTTTTCAGGGAAATCAGGCAGGCCATATAGAACACCCCCAATAGGGGGGGGGAACAGGGATTAAAGTGCTAAGAAAAGTACTAATTAACACAAGCTAGTTATCATGGGTCCAACACCGTGTGTCTTGATGTTATACTTTGTCAGGGTAATCATGCAGGCCATATAGACCTCCCTTGATAGGGGGAGTAACAGGGATTACAGTTATAAGAATAGTACTACTTAAACACAACCTAATTACCATGTGTCCAAGACCAGATGTTTTATTATTATACTTTGTCAGGCTAATCATAACCGCCATATAGACCTCCACCAATAGGGGGAGTTACAGGGCTGAAAGTGCGAAGAATAGTACTACTTAACACAACCTAGTTGGGTCCAAGAACGCATGTTTAATTATTAGACTTTATCAGGGTAATTATATATCTAACAAATATATCTATTTCTCTTCTATCGATTCTATCTAACTATCAATCTATGTATATCTATCTATCCTATCTATCAATCTATCTTCTGTCCGGGATGTTTTGAGACAGCCACTTGTGTTTCTGACAAATTTGAAGTAGGAGGACAGAACAATCATCTTCTTCCATCTCCTGGTTCCACAAATGAAGGCCATATAGACCTCATCTGATAGGGGGAGTAACAGGTTGTATTAAAATGTTAAGAATAGTACTAATTAACACACCACAGGTCACAGACCGCATGTCTTATTGTTATACTCTGTCAGGGAAATTATATATATTTCAAATCCATTTATTTATATATCAAATCGATCGAACTATCAAATGTATTGATCAAATGTAGATTGCATCTATTGATCGATGTAATTCGTATCTATAAAATGTATATTACATATTTTGGTTGATGTCATTCGTATCTATAAAATGTATATTGCATCTTTGATTCGATAACATTCTTATCTATCAAATGTATATTGCATCTATTGATCAATGTAATTCGTATCGATCGAATGTATATTGCATCTATTGAGCTATGTACAGTGTATCGATCATATGTATATTGCATCGATTGAGCTATGTTATCTATGTATCTATCTATCAAATCTATCTATCTCGTGGTTGTGCAAGTGGACTGTTTGCGGTTGATTGCGGTGCGTAACACTTGGAGTTTGCTCTGTCACTGTGATGCGGCCGTAACCCTTACACTACCTGATAGATACGACATCCTAACTGATGTTTTAAAGCACGTTATTGCAAACAATTTGGGAATGTTAGTTGATTTAGGCCCATTATGGCTTAAAAGCAGACTCTGCATAAACTATGTAATTTTCCATGGGAGTTTTGCCAGGGATCCCCCTCCAGCATGCGACAGTCCAGGTGTTAGTACCCTTGAAACAACTTTTCCATCACTATTGTGGCCAGAAAGAGTCCTTGTAGGTTTTAAAGTTCGTCTGCCTATTGAATTCAATGGCGGTTCGCAGGTTCGCAAACAATACCGGAAGTTCGAGTCCGCCGTTCGCGAACCGAAAATTTTAGGTTCGCGACATCACTACCTAGGATTACCCGGGTAAAATGGACATTACCCAAGAGGCTGTGGGTAAATCGCAATGTATGATCATAAATCCCGTCAAAGTCATTGAGTCACCTCATCAAACATGTATACGATGCACTGTAATTCCCTCATCTTCACTATTTTTTTGCCTCTGCCTGGGGGGGATCAATTATTTTGATTTTGCCCTGGAATGAGATGTTGCATATCTAATTTGCATATCTTACCCAGAATCCTCTTGTGCATTGGTAACAATGTATATGGAGTTTTACTGGGTAAAGGCAAGCGGGGATACTTGCCTAGAGGAGCTAATTGCCTGTGCAATAATTTCTATTGATTTACTTTTGCGATATGGAGGATTTTAATCTCATGCTTTTATCTCCACCATAAATGTTATGAATTTATATATATATATATATATATATATATATATATATATATATATATATATATATATATATATATATATATATATATATATATATATATATACTTAACACTGCTATATATTCCATACAGCCATTGGCCGCAACCTCTAGTGACATGTCTACAACTGTCCCTAACTGGCGTTAGAGAAAAAAACCTAGGTTAAAACATGAATGACGCTCACTTCTTTAAGAACACTACGATTTTACATTAGTTTTTTCAACAATATAATTGAAAATCATTTGTATATAACATTTACTAACTGATTAATGTCCCTTTAGTCATCTATGCAAGCAAGGAGTCAGATCAATAGGTAGATGTCTACTCCTATTTTTACCTTTGTCAGTAAATTATTTTCTGTTTATTTTTGGGTGGTGCATAAGTTAAGTTCACCATTTTTACAATGAGTTTTAGTTGGTAAAGTTTTACATACAAATAAAATAAACAACTGTATCTTCAGTAAATGTTTAACATCCCTTTAAATCATCAGATTGAGCTGATTAGTATTTCTACAAACAGAACATAAATTTAACATAGCAATATCCTGTAAAGATACTGTAGATGCTGGAATAGAATTATACTAATATTTTTTTCTCAGCATCTATTATTGTGTATAAGGACAGGAGCTTCCAGTGACAAATAAATGCTGAATTCATATGCTATTTTGTGTAAATTAATTCAGTTTCAGTCTTATGATAAAAATTATGAAACAAAATGTATTTATCCAATGGTAATTACTGAAAAGAAATAGGCAACAGATGGCAGGATTTCTCTTGGCAGATGTGAGGTTTTCAGTGACACTGCGGGCAACATCAAAACAAGAAAAACGCATGCCACCTGTATGTTTATGAATTCCTGAGGCACAGATATTATTTATAGGACATCATTTTGGAATGAAGAGAAAATCATCAAGTTAGTTTTATTCATTAAATTGCTTGTTAAATTATTGCTCGTTGCTAACGTAGACTAAATTTCTAATAAAATAGTTCTGATACAAATGTATTTAACATATACTAGGGGCTCAATGCTATGCAAATGAGCAGTCGTGTTTTGAAAACTATGTTTTAAAACTTTCATGTAAGAAAGGTATGGCCAACTGGTGGCCCCAGGGCCACAGATGGCCCACTGCAATAGTTTTTGTGGGCCCCCAGGATACAGCAAAACTGAGAATTTGTGCCACATGTTTTGGAGCCCCAGGAAAAGACAGACATAATGTGTGGTTTGGAGACTTCTAGTTTGTGGGCAAACAAAGTGGCCCAGAATATCATCCTTATCTAAAACTGGACCCTGTGCCACTGAAAAAAATCGGAAATATATTACTATTTCTTTAATAGCCATATATTTATAGGCATCCCTTAAAGCTTCTAAAATATTGATCTGCAACCTGCTTGTGTTAGACCATTACTTCTTTTTTTTTCTTTTTATATATGTCTTTTATTGAGGTTTTTAGAAAGGAAGACATTACAGGTATAATTAGCCATATCTCAAAAGATACAAGGATAATAAAAAAAGGTGGAACAATGTTCCCAACAGAACAATAACGTAAGTAGTTACATATAAATCCAACAAAGTAAAGGCTAATAAGACTGAAACCTCCATTTATATAATTATATGAACCCCCAAATATTTTATTAGGCCACACCTGGACCCATGCACAGTTGTAGGTAAACTAGTTAGATAAATAGCTACTCTTGGGCTTGGTAAAGTAGCATACAGAGTAAAAGTACATTTATGATATATAAAGTGAAATATAAAGTGACAACTCATGTATTCTATAGTCTGTTAAGAATGCGTATAGATAAAGCTATTTAATCAGGACATTAGTGTGATACTTAGAGTGGTGTTGCTCATTCACAGGTTGGAATTCTCAATTCTAGACTTATAGATTATGTTATTGAAAGGTGTGTCTCCAGGGAGCTAATATACATGTTCGGGTAGAAGGGAATGGTAAAAAAATGTTGAAACATGCCCCCCGGTCCCAGGTAGCATTGCAAGTAGATGTAGCTATGTTGGTTAAATAAAGCCATCAGTTTAAAAATGTAGAACCATATATTATATTCAGATCCCTTTATAAACTATATATATATATGAATGACATATTCCATAGGGAAGCTCCTCCCAATCACACAAATAGAAGAGCTTTACAAAAGCAAGTTAGGTCAATTTATGAACCTCTCTCCCTATCTTAGATTTAAAACAATTTCCACAGCACCACTTAAAAAATACTTAATGTATTAGTACAAATACAAACAATTCAACATTTCAGCCCTACAGGCCTTAATCATGCATATATTACACATTTACTAAAGCCTCTTACTTATAGGCCTGACAATTACCAATTAATTACTAACAGGGGAATACCTGAGACATGTTAGCTGTTATTAGCTCCATCTAGTGGTGCATTTTTATATAGCTCATAATAACCTGTATAACAAGATTAAAACATAATTAGAGAAGCAGTTTGATTCACTACTATCTTCCCCAGCTTTAAACAAAGACTGAAAAATCTATTTCTCTATTTAACCCTTTTGGGTGCATACTGTCTAATTGGTGAATCCAAAAGTTTTCTTTTTGTTTGAGAACCTTCTCTCTATCACCTCCTGTCCTAAATCTTCCTGCATGATCAATAACTTGCCACCTGAGTTGGCTTATACTGGCCTGCTTTTAAAACATGATGAGACACTGGTGCTTCTGTGTTACCACATCTTATGTTTGACTTTTGCTGATTAATGCGTTCTCTGGCCTTTCTGGTCGACTCTCTTAAGTAAATCATAGAGCATGGGCATTTTATCAAGTATATAATATATATGGTCTCACATGTATAGTACCCTTTTATTTTAACTTCTGGTCTAGGGTGGGCAAATTCTGCACCCTTGATCATTGAATGGCAATAAGAGCAGCCAAGACATAGGTAGGAGACCACTGATTTCTGTTTGATATAGCTCTGTCTTGTGGTTCTCTCTGGTCCAACATCAAACCTTACCAGGTGATCTCTTAGGTTTTTTACCCTCCTATATCCCATCACTGGTTTTTGTTGAAAGGTATTCACATCCCTGTTAAAATCTTTCAAGATTGCTCAGTGTTTCCTTATTATCTTAGCTACCACTTCACTGTAGATATTGAATTGTGAGGTGAACACTATTTTATTCTCTGTTTGTGTTTTCTTAGCTCTTTCTTCCTTATTTACATCCCTTCCTACTTCAGACATCTCTTTCTGTATCAGCTGTTGTGGGTACCCCCTTTGAATAAATCTATGTCCCATTTTTTTTATTCTTGTAATTTTGTTCATCTCTAATAAACTTAATCCGCTTCTTCTCCTGCAGTTCTTGTTCCAATGCTTTTATTTTGGCAGCAATTTCACTGATGGTCTTATCCAGTTCCTCTCCTGTTAGCAGCTTGCTCAGCCAGGGCCGCCATCAGGGGGTGACAGGGGTGACTCCTGTCAGGGGCCCAATGAGCCAGGGGGGCCCCATGAGGCAAGAACTAAAAAAAGATTATTATTTTTTTTTTATTATTTTGGCAGCCACCAGTGGGTACTACAGCAGAGTGATAATTGAGCATGGGAAATGTTATTACAAGGAGTAAAGTATTAGCATTTGAGAGGATTTCTTTGTGTGCACTAAACCACTATGCTCAGTGTGAGACAGACTTGGCACTTTGTACAGTGTGTGCCTGAGTCAGACGGCAGATCACTTTCCTTTGAAGAGGAGGTAGGACTTACTTAGCAAATGTTTTTTATTTCTTTGTGCAATTTTGGATTGTAACATCAGTGTGGTAGTAGTTGTATGGTGGGGCTAGGGGTCCATAAAAACACATTTTTTTAGCAGCAGTGTATTTATGATTATTTGACAATGCTGTAGAAATTCTATATTTAAAACCATGCAGAAATGTTTCCTCCTCAATACACAAATGGTATATATATTATATTCCAGTTTACTGCCCCTTTATGCAAGGACTTTCCAGATGCAAGGAGGCATTTTATCTAAGATTTTTACATCTGCATAAAATTTTATACTCTCAGACTAAGATTGCTCAGTGTTTGAAATGAGACAGGTTAACATACACTACAGCTGACTTAGTTTTGAAATACATACCAACAAGCCTAAATCCTGCATTTAACCAGATCTAATGGTATGAGTACCACAGCTTATGGTCCCACCAAGACCATATAGAGTACAGCATTTTCAAAATCCATAAGTACAGCTGACAGATGGGAAAATGTGTACACTATATTTGAAGTGGTGCTCTTGGTTGGGGAAAATGGGAAAAAAAAACAAACAAACATATGTCAACCTTTTAAATGTATTTTTCTTAAACTAGCCATCTACCCAGCTCATTAATGTACAATTTTGAATTCACAGAATTATTTGTGTTTGCACATTTACAAATATGATTCTTTGAAAAGTGATCTCTTAATTTCTGCATTTTTTTGTATCATGCATGTCACACACTGTTGATTTAGGGGATGCAAGGCACATAAATGTTTCCTCCTGTGAGTGTTTCTGTCGGTGTATGTGTTTATGTCTTTGTGCTTTGGTTTGGGTCTCTATGTGTATGTATTTTTTTATCTGTGGGCTCTCTGTGAGGGTGGGTGTGTATGTCTTTGTGCATTTTCTGTGGATGTCTGTGAGGGTGTGTGCATATGTCTTTGAGCTTTTTCTATGGGTGTTTCTATGAGTGAGGGTGTATGTATGTATGTCTGTGTTTTCTGTGGGTGTCTCTGTGAGGGTGTGTGTATGTCGTTGTGTGTTTTCTGTGGATGTCTCAGTGAGGGTGTGTGTATGTATGTCTTTCTGTGTTTTTCATGTGGTTGTCTCTCTGTGTGTGTGTGTGTGTATGTCTTTGTGTGTTTTCTGTGGGTGTCTCTGTTGGTGTTTCCTTGGGTGTATGTGCAAGTTTGAGTTTGTGTGTGTGTGTCCATTGTCTGTTCCTTTTTAGGACATTTTGACCTTACTACTAATTATTCACATCTTTCTACAGACTTTGAGACTAACAAGACCTTTCCGGAAGTAACCAATCCACCATTTAACCTTTAAATTATTGTTTAGGCAGTTCAGGGCCCTTCCTTTCAGCCACTGCATGCTTTTGTCATAATTTAGTTGTCATCTTCCTTTACAAAAAGATAATCAGAACTCCATATTTTGTTTTGTAAATCTCCTTTTTTTACAAAACTGTACTTTACCTTATTACTTGTCAGGTCAATGTAAACAAGTGCTAAGTGTCTGTTTGTGTTTCTGTGTCTGAGTGTGTTTCTTTGCGTGTCTGCTAGAGTGTCTATATGTGAATCCTTATGTGTGAGTGTGTTTGTGTGTTTCAGTGTATGAGTGTGTCTGTGTGTGTGTGTATGTTACTACCTTTACAACATTTCCAAGTTTAAATAGACAATTAAGAATAAAGTGCATATACGTTTTAGTCACTTGGTCAAAAATTGAACATGTCAAAGGAGGGGGGGCCCTGATCAATGGTTGAGTCAGGGGCCCCAAAATTTCTAGTGGCGGCCCTGTGCTCAGCTCCATCTTGTTAAGTGACACTTGTTCTTTCTGGGTGTCTATATCTTTAAGGAGATATTCTACTTTCAAGACCATCAGGTCCTATGAACCCTTGTTTAAAATAGATTCAAACTTGTTGCAATATTCTTCATTGTTCTTTAGCAGTGTGGGGTGGGTGTTCATCCTAAGGCCCCTGGGTTTTCTTCTCACCCTGTGATATTCTGCAAGCGTAGTGGTGTGGAGATCACAGACCACTACCCTCCTTCTTGCTCTTTCATATTCTTTGCTCAAATCCACTGTTTGGAAAAAAATCAGGAAGTCCCTTAAACCCTTTACCAGAGTAGTGATTCTGGCTGTCTCCAATTCTGTATACATGAATACCTTGGTTCCATCTGTCTTTGTCTTGTCTGTCATCTTAGTTTTTTTTTTTTTTTCTTTCAAATATTTTTTATTGGGTTAATACATTTCACCGAAATACAACAAATAATACTGCATACATAGAATAAATACAGTTTACATTCATCAACGTGCAAGTAGAAGAACCCATATTTTTAGAATACAAATATATTTAAATAATAAAAAAAAACTAAGAGTAGTTGAAGGAGAATGGTCTAGGAAGGATGTTTTAGGAAGGGGAAAAGAGGGGAAGGGGGGAGAAGTGGAATAGGGAACAACCAATATTATTCACATCTTATTACTTATCCCATAAAATGGTTATTGCAGGCAAGCTGTGTGCAGCCGAAACATAAACATGCAAGTACACAACATAGACCAGTAGAAATATATAATTATGGGAATGCACTATGTAGTCAAATTAATCGGTTCAACATGGATGATAGAGAGGGAAGAAGAGGGGACAGTGAAAGGGTTAGGGAAACACATATAAAAGAGACTAAATAAAAAAAAGAAAGGGAAGGGATGTTGTATCAGAACCTCCTTGCACCCAACACCTCGGATAAGAATTAGATACATCCCATCCATTTATAGATGGATATGGATAGTAAACCAACAGCGCATAGATAATAATGTTAATGAAGGATCATCTTTTATAAGTTTATGATATTCTTTGCTCCCATAAAAAGATAATATCTAGTATAAAGTCTTTCTTCCCCAAAAAACAATAATGTCTTTTCTCTAGTGACAGTATATGTGTTACCTCGGCCTCCCATTGGTTGAATGTGGGTGGGTATGTTTGTTTCCATAACCTGGGTATAATGCGTTTGGCGCAAGTAAGCATCAGTTGTAGTAGCTTTTTTGCGATATATACATTGTAAGTTAGGGATATGGTTTAATAGGATCATTGAAGCCGTAAGGGTAAGCTGTGTGCCTAGCGTGAGGTTGACGCATTGTTCCACTTGGGCCCAAAAAGCCGACAGTTTATTACAAGACCACCATATATGACCATCTTAACCAATCATCGTCTGGGAGTTGGACCTGAAGCTCTATCTCCCATTTGGAGGTATAGGAAGGTAGTCTAGTTATAGGTAAAGTTCTTAGGAGTTTGTGCGTAATAGAAAGGTGAGATTTGTGGGTGTCTCTAGAGAGACATAGTTTTTCGAAAGGTTTGAGTGTGCGTAAACAGTCATACCTATAAGGACCATCAAGAATTGCTTGTCGAATTTGAAGATAAGAGAACCAACTATGGAAAGGGGAGCCTATTAAATCTCTCAGAACAATTCTATCTCTTACCTGAGACAAATCTGTGAGTAAGAATATAGGCATATTTTTATAGGTTAAATCCTCAGCTTCGTATTTAAATTGGTATTGGTCAAAAAAGAGGGTATTATTAAGTAATGGGGTCATTGGCGAAATTGGAGAGGAGAGAGTATTCGGATATTGGATAAGAGAATCCCAAATAGCTAATGTGGTTTTAATACATTCGTTAGAAGTAATCAACGGGGGTCTATGGGTTCTAGGGAGCCAACAGATATCTCGCATACCATTTTGTTTAAGTAATGCAGTCTCAATTTGGATCCATATTTTAACTGGGGAGTTGTGGTTCCACGCCACAATGCGTGCAAGATGTGTTGCCTTATGATATAGCGTTAGATTTGGGACGTCTAGGCCTCCCTCTTCTTTTCTCAGGTATAGGGTTTTACGAGACACTCTAGGTCTTTTATATGCCCAGATGAAAGATTCTAACATCCTTTGTTGATTACGTATATAGTGAACCGGTATTGATATAGGAAGAGCCTGAAATAACTGTCATCTATGTGCTCGTGGCCCAGCAGTGAAGCAAACTGTAACATCCAATTTGGCTCAGCACAATAAATTCAGCTTGCTGTTAGCAAGCTGCTAACAGGAGAGGAACTGGATAAGACCATCAGTGAAACCGATGCTAAAATAAAAGCATCGGAGCAAGAACTGCAGGAGAAGAAGCAGATCAAGTTTATTAGAGATGAACAAGATTACTTTAATGTAATAGTCTACCGATGGAGAGGCAACTTCCCAAAACACAGAGGAGATGCAAGACGTCATCGCAGGGGGACTACACGCAGAAGCGGCACATGTGACACGGAGGGGCAGGCAGATGACGCATCAGGAGCATCAAGTGATTCATCAGTGGGGAGAGCCTCACCGGCTTTTTTGGATTCAAGCGGAGAAAGCAGCATCAGGGAGGCAGGAAACACCAGAGCCACTGCAGGGGCACAGAAGATCTGAAGCTCGAACAGGAGAGACAGAGGGAGATACAACAAACGGTACTAAATATTTTGAAGGAGACTTTAACTGAAAGTGAGTACCAGCTCCTTGAAAAAGGACTTTCTTTTCCCCCCACAACAGATGTGAACACCTTTGAAATGGAAAAGGACTTGCATACATTTTATTGTGCATTGAGACTGCAAGTGGTGTTTATAAATCCTGGGGATGTTGGGTTTCAAAGAGATGGGCAGAAATTACATATAAGCAGGATAAGTTCATTGCTAAGCATATGGGCCTTAGAAATAAATCTAAATTCAACCCTACCTACAGCAATAATAGTGTAGAGACCTATATTAAAATGGTAAAAAAATGATATATCACTGGCAAAAACAAAATGTTGAAATGTAATGATTTGAATAAAGAGGAAAGACATGCCATTAAATCTTTAAAAGAAAAAAGTCTTATAGTGAAATCTGCAGAAAATGGCAGAGCTACTCTCATTTTACATAGAGTTTACTACATAGAGGAAATAAAAACTCAGTTGCAAGACCAGACAACATATAAACCACTACCAGGAGATCCCACTTCCCTATACAGAAAGAAATTAAATTTATCCTAGCCAAAGCAGTAATATATGGTGTTATTAATGTAAAACTTTCAGAATTTTTGTATAAAGAGCACCCCAGGGCACCAATATTTTACACTGTCCCAAAGGTGCCTAAATGCTTAAACAAGCCCCCAGGAAGGCCCATAGTCTCTGGGGTAGAATCCATCTTCACAAATGTAGATATTTTCCTTGATAAAATCCCCCAGCCAGAAGTAGGCAAAATATCATCATATAGTAAGGACAAAGGGGATTTTTTTAGAAAACGTAAGGAATCTACACCTCCCCACTACTAAACACATTCTGTATATCTTAGACGTGAAGAGTCTATATACTGCTAGCAAACATGAGACAGGAATTGACATAATTACCAAAACTTTGTTTGATAGTTGTATACAAAGCAGTCATAAAATTGAATTTGTAGAGGAACTATTATGCCTAGTACTATACTGGAATTACTTTTTATTTCAAGACTCATGATATGCACAGATAAAAGGAACAGCCATGGGGTCCAATGTTGCCCCATCATACTCTAATTTATTCATGAATCCCTTTGAAGAGATGTATGTCTATGCCAATGACTTGTTTAGAGAGTTTGGCGCAGCCTGGTGGCAATTTATAGATGATGTCTTTGGCGTATGGTGGGGCAGAATTGAGACCCTTTTGGATTTTGTACAGGCACTGAACACAGCCCTCTCAGGTATAGAATTTACACTAACCATACGTGAAGTATCAGTCGATTTTCTAGATACCAGAATATATAAGGAGGAAGGGGGTTTAAAGGTAGACCTATACAGGAAAGACACTGATAGAAACACTTTATTAACATTTGATAGTTTTAATCCTAATAAACTGAAGGAGTCCCTCCCCAAGAGTCAGCTGTTGAGGGTTAATAGAATTGTAAGTGACCCCCAAACTTGTTCCCAGAGAATAAAAGAAATGGGACAGAGATTTATTCAAAGGGGATACCCACAACAGCTGATACAAAAAGAGATGTCTGAAGTAGGAAGGGATGTAAATAAGGGGGAAAGAACCCTTGTCCACCATAGAACAGGACATAAAGTTAAAATAAAAGGGTACTATACATGTGAGACCATATATATTATATACTTGATAAAATGCCCATGCTCTATGATTTACATAGGAGAGTCGACCAGAAAGGCCAGAGAACGCATTAATCAGCATAAGTCAAACATAAGATGTGGTAACACAGAAGCACCAGTGTCTCATCATTTTTTAAAAACAGGCTACAGTATAAACCAACTCAGGTGGCAAGTTATTGATCATGTTGAAAGCTAGGGAAGATAGTAGTGAATCAAACTGATTCTCTAATTATGTTTTAATCTCGTTATGCAGATTATTATGAGCTATATGAGAATGCACCACTAGATGAAGCTAATAACAGGTAACATGTCTCAGGTATTCACCTGTTGGTAATTAATTGGTAATTGTCAGGCATATAAGTAAGAGGCTTTAGTAAATGTGTATTATATGCATGATTAAGGCCTGTAGGGCTGAAATGTTGCATTGTTTGTATTTGTACTAATAAATTAAGTATTTTTTAAGTGGTGTTGTGGAAATGTTTGTATTTCATATAGTTCAGGGGTAAGTCAGTACCCCCCCCCCTCCATGTGCATCACAACAAAGAAAAGAAAAAAAGCTGAATATATTGTGCTAGGCCAAATTGGATGATACCTGTCTTAGATTTAACACAATATGTGAGTACAACTGGAGTATAGTTAGCTAGTATAACAGTAGTGAATAAACTAGGGGCTCTAAATAATACATTAGAGACAAGAATTGCTGGTTCTATGAGGTCTCAAAAAGTCTTTAAACTATAACAGACCCTCGCATATTATGGGTAGTGATGTCGCGAACCTAAAATTTTCGGTTCCCGAACGGCAGACTCGAACTTCCGGTATTGTTCGCGAACGCGCGAACTGCGCGAACCGCCATTGAATTCAATAGGCAGGCGAACTTTAAAACCTACAAGGACTCTTTCTGGCCACAATAGTGATGGAAAAGTTGTTTCAAGGGTACTAACACCTGGACTGTTGCATGCTGGAGGGGGATCCCTGGCAAAACTCCCATGGAAAATTACATAGTTGATGCAGAGTCTGCTTTTAAGCCATAATGGGTCTAAATCAACTAACATTCCCAAAGTGGCTGTCTCAAAACATCCAGGACAGAAGATGGATTGATAGATAGGATAGATAGATATACATAGATTGATAGCTAGATAGAATCGATAGAAGAGAAATAGATATATTTGTTAGATATATAATTACCCTAATAAATTCTAATAATCAAACATGCGTTCTTGGACCCAACTAGCTTGTGTTAATTAGTACTTTTCTTAGCACTTTAATCCCTGTTCCCCCCCCCCCCCTATCGGGGGAGTTCTATATGGCCTGCCTGATTACCCTGAAAAATTATGATAATAAGACATGTGGTCTGCTACCTATTTTAACTAGGTTGTGTTTTAAGTACTACCATTCTTAGCACTTTAATCTCTGTAACTCCCCCTATTTGGTGAGGTCTATACGGCCTGGATGATTACCCATACAAAATATAATAATAAGACATCTGCTCTTGGTCTGCGACCCATGGTAACTATGTTGTGTTAATTAGTAATGTCCTTCGCATTTTAATAGCTGTTACTCATACTCACCCTATCGGTGGAGGTCTATATGGCCTGCATGATTACCCTTACAAAATATAACAACCAAACATATGTTCTGGGACCCATGGTAAGTAGGTTTTGTTAAGTAGTACTGTTCTTTGCATTTTCATACCTGTTACAACACCAAATGGTGTCAGGTCTATCTGGCCTTCATGATTAGCTGCACCCAAACCCAAAAAAAAGCTGAGTGGTCTTAGACTAACACCCATGGCTAACTCGGTTGTTTCAATTAGTACTATTCTTAGCACTTTCATCCCTGTTACGGGCGGTCTACATGGCCATCATGATTAGCCGAACAAAATACTACAATCCAACCTTTGCTCAGTCTTCATAGGCCCTTCATTGTCTGTATTTTGATAGTACAGTTCTTATTATTTTTATAGCTGATACAATACCGAATGGTGTCAGCTCTATATGGCCTGCATGAATAGCCGCACCCAAAGCCAAAAAAAAGCCAAGCAGTTTTGCACTAACACCCATGGCTAACTCTAATGTTTCAAGTTCTACTATTCTTAGCTCTTTCATCTCATCCCTGTTACTTCCAGGACTCTCGGTGGTGGTGGTCTACATGGCCATCATGATTAGCCTAACCAAATACTACAATCCAACCTTGGCTCAGTCTTCCTAAGGCCCTTCATTGGCTGTATTTTGGTAGTACTGTTCAAATTAGTTTAATAGCTGATACGACACTGAATGTTGTCAGCTCTATATGGCCTGCATGAATAGCCGCACCCAAAGCAAAAAAAAAAGCCAAGCGGTTTTGCACTAACACCCATGGCTAACTCTGTTGTTTCAAGTTCTACTATTCTTAGCTCTTTCATCTCATCCCTGTTACTTCCAGGACTCTCGGTGGTGGTGGTCTACATGGCCATCATGATTAGCCTAACCAAATACTACAATCCAACCTTGGCTCAGTCTTCCTAAGGCCCTTCATTGGCTGTATTTTGGTAGTACTGTTCTTATTAGTTTAATAGCTGATACGACACCGAATGTTGTCAGCTCTATATGGCCTGCATGAATAGCCGCACCCAAAGCCAAAAAAAAGCCAAGCGGTTTTGCACTAACACCCATGGCTAACTCTGTTGTTTCAAGTTCTACTATTCTTAGCTCTTTCATCTCATCCCTGTTACTTCCAGGAATCTCGGTGGTGGTGGTCTACATGGCCATTATGATTAGCCTAACCAAATACTACAATCCAACCTTGGCTCAGTCTTCCTAAGATCCTTCATTGGCTGTATTTTGGTAGTACTGTTCTTATTAGTTTAATAGCTGATACAACACCGAATGGTGGCAGATCTATATGGCCTGCATGAATAGCCGCACCCAAAGCCAAAAAAAAGCCAAGCGCTTTTGCACTAACACCCATGGCTAACTCTGTTGTTTCAAGTTCTAATATTTTTACTTCTTTCATCTCATCCCTGTTACTTCCAGGACTCTCGGTGGTGGTGGTCTACATGGCCATCATGATTAGCCTAACCAAATACTACAATCCAACCTTGGCTCAGTCTTCCTAAGGCCCTTCATTGGCTGTATTTTGGTAGTACTGTTCTTATTAGTTTAATAGCTGATACGAAACCGAATGGTGGCAGCTCTATATGGCCTGCATGAATAGCCGCACCCAAAGCCAAAAAAAAGCCAAGCGCTTTTGCACTAACACCCATGGCTAACTCTGTTGTTTCAAGTTCTAATATTTTTACTTCTTTCATCTCATCCCTGTTACTTCCAGGACTCTCGGTGGTGGTGGTCTACATGGCCATCATGATTAGCCTAACCAAATACTACAATTCAACCTTGGCTCAGTCTTCCTAAGGCCCTTCATTGGCTGTATTTTGGTAGTACTGTTCTTATTAGTTTAATAGCTGATACGACACCGAATGGTGGCAGCTCTATATGGCCTGCATGAATAGCCGCACCCAAAGCCAAAAAAAAGCCAAGCGGTTTTGCACTAACACCCATGGCTAACTCTGTTGTTTCAAGTTCTACTATTCTTAGCTCTTTCATCTCATCCCTGTTACTTCCAGGAATCTCGGTGGTGGTGGTCTACATGGCCATCATGATTAGCCTAACCAAATACTACAATCCAACCTTGGCTCAGTCTTCCTAAGATCCTTCATTGGCTGTATTTTGGTAGTACTGTTCTTATTAGTTTAATAGCTGATACGACACCGAATGGTGGCAGATCTATATGGCCTGCATGAATAGCCGCACCCAAAGCCAAAAAAAAGCCAAGCGCTTTTGCACTAACACCCATGGCTAACTCTGTTGTTTCAAGTTCTAATATTTTTACTTCTTTCATCTCATCCCTGTTACTTCCAGGACTCTTGGTGGTGGTGGTCTACATGGCCATCATGATTAGCCTAACCAAATACTACAATCCAACCTTGGCTCAGTCTTCCTAAGGCCCTTCATTGGCTGTATTTTGGTAGTACTGTTCTTATTAGTTTAATAGCTGATACGAAACCGAATGGTGGCAGCTCTATATGGCCTGCATGAATAGCCGCACCCAAAGCCAAAAAAAAGCCAAGCGCTTTTGCACTAACACCCATGGCTAACTCTGTTGTTTCAAGTTCTAATATTTTTACTTCTTTCATCTCATCCCTGTTACTTCCAGGACTCTCGGTGGTGGTGGTCTACATGGCCATCATGATTAGCCTAACCAAATACTACAATTCAACCTTGGCTCAGTCTTCCTAAGGCCCTTCATTGGCTGTATTTTGGTAGTACTGTCATCCTTTTGAATAATAGATTACAGGAAAGGCATTGATTTTAGAATCCCAGAGATCATTTATATGACCCGTGAAATAAAAAAAAACATTCATTAGATACCCGTTACACAATTATTTATCCTCAGGCCTTTTTAATACGAGGGTCCCGGAGCCTCAAGCGAAACAACAGCATGAAAGAGGAGATATATCATACTTTTGAATAATAGATTACAGGAAAGGCATTGATTTTAGAAACCCACAGATCATTATTTGCAACCGTGAAATTAGAAAAAAACATTGATTAGACACCCGTGACACTTATTTATGCTCAGGCCTTTTTAATACGAGGGTCCCGGAGCCTCAACCGAAACAACAGCATGAAAGAGGAGATATGTCATCCTTTTGAATAAAAGATTACAGTAAAGGCATTGATTTTAGAAACCCACAGATTTTTATTAGCAACCGTGAAATTAGAAAAAAACATTGATTAGACACCCGTGACACTTATTTATGCTCAGGCCTTTTTAATACGAGGGTCCCGGAGCCTCAACCGAAACAACAGCATGAAAGAGGAGATATGTCATCCTTTTGAATAAAAGATTACAGTAAAGGCATTGATTTTAGAAACCCACAGATCATTATTTGCAACCGTGAAATAGAAAAAAACATTGATTACACACCCGTTACACTTATTTATCCTCAGGCCTTTTTAATACGAGGGTCCCGGAGCCTCAACCGAAACAACAGCATGAAAGAGGAGATATGTCATCCTTTTGAATAAAAGATTACAGTAAAGGCATTGATTTTAGAAACCCACAGATCATTATTTTCAACCGTGAAATTAGAAAAAAACATTGATTAGACACCCGTGACATTTATTTATGCTCAGGCCTTTTTAATACGAGGGTCCCGGAGCCTCAACCGAAACAACAGCATGAAAGAGGAGATATGTCATCCTTTTGAATAAAAGATTACAGTAAAGGCATTGATTTTAGAAACCCACAGATCATTATTTGCAACCGTGAAATTAGAAAAAAACATTGATTAGACACCCGTGACACTTATTTATGCTCAGGCCTTTTTAATATGAGGGTCCCGGAGCCTCAAACGAAACAACAGCATGAAAGAGGAGATATGTCATCCTTTTGAATAATAGATTACAGGAAAGGCATTGATTTTAGAAACCCACAGATCATTATTTGCAACCGTGAAATTAGAAAAAAACATTGATTAGACACCTGTGACACTTATTTATGCTCAGGCCTTTTTAATACGAGGGTCCCGGAGCCTCAACCGAAACAACAGCATGAAAGAGGAGATATGTCATCCTTTTGAATAAAAGATTACAGTAAAGGCAATGATTTTAGAAACCCACAGATCATTATTTGCAACCTTGAAATTAGAAAAAAACATTGATTAGACACCCGTGACACTTATTTATGCTCAGGCCTTTTTAATACGAGGGTCCCGGAGCCTCAACCGAAACAACAGCATGAAAGAGGAGATATGTCATCCTTTTGAATAAACGATTACAGTAAAGGCATTGATTTTAGAAACCCACAGATCATTATTTGCAACCGTGAAATAGAAAAAAACATTGATTACACACCCGTTACACTTATTTATCCTCAGGCCTTTTTAATACGAGGGTCCCGGAGCCTCAACCGAAACAACAGCATGAAAGAGGAGATATGTCATCCTTTTGAATAAAAGATTACAGTAAAGGCATTGATTTTAGAAACCCACAGATCATTATTTGCAACCGTGAAATTAGAAAAAAACATTGATTAGATACCGGTGACACTTATTTATGCTAAGGCCTTTTTAATACGAGGGTCCCGGAGCCTCAAACGAAACAACAGCATGAAAGAGGAGATATGTCATCCTTTTGAATAATAGATTACAGGAAAGGCATTGATTTTAGAAACCCACAGATCATTATTTGCAACCGTGAAATTAGAAAAAAACATTGATTAGACACCCGTGACACTTATGCTCAGGCCTTTTTAATACGAGGGTCCCGGAGCCTCAACCGAAACAACAGCATGAAAGAGGAGATATGTCATCCTTTTGAATAAAAGATTACAGTAAAGGCATTGATTTTAGAAACCCACAGATCATTATTAGCAACCGTGAAATTAGAAAAAAACATTGATTAGACACCCGTGACACTTATTTATACTCAGGCCTTTTTAATACGAGGGTCCCGGAGCCTCAACCGAAACAACAGCATGAAAGAGGAGATATGTCATCCTTTTGAATAAAAGATTACAGTAAAGGCATTGATTTTAGAAACCCACAGATCATTATTTCCAACCGTGAAATAGAAAAAAACATTGATTACACACCCGTTACACTTATTTATCCTCAGGCCTTTTTAATACGAGGGTCCCGGAGCCTCAACTGAAACAACAGCATGAAAGAGGAGATATGTCATCCTTTTGAATAAAAGATTACAGTAAAGGCATTGATTTTAGAAACCCACAGATCATTATTTGCAACCGTGAAATAGAAAAAAACATTGATTACACACCCGTTACATTAATTTATCCTCAGGCCTTTTTAATACGAGGGTCCCGGAGCCTCAACCGAAACAACAGCATGAAAGAGGAGATATGTCATCCTTTTGAATAAAAGATTACAGTAAAGGCATTGATTTTAGAAACCCACAGATCATTATTTGCAACCGTGAAATTAGAAAAAAACATTGATTAGACACCCATGACACTTATTTATGCTCAGGCCTTTTTAATACGAGGGTCCCGGAGCCTCAACCGAAACAACAGCATGAAAGAGGAGATTTGTCATCCTTTTGAATAAAAGATTACAGTAAAGGCAATGATTTTAGAAACCCACAGATCATTATTTGCAAACGTGAAATTAGAAAAAAACATTGATTAGATACCCGTGACACTTATTTATGCTCAGGCCTTTTTAATACGAGGGTCCCGGAGCCTCAAACGAAACAACAGCATGAAAGAGGAGATATGTCATCCTTTTGAATAATAGATTACAGGAAAGGCATTGATTTTAGAAACCCACAGATCAATATTTGCAACCGTGAAATTAGAAAAAAACATTGATTAGACACCCGTGACACTTATTTTTGCTCAGGCCTTTTTAATACGAGGGTCCCGGAGCCTCAATCGAAACAACAGCATGAAAGAGGAGATATGTCATCCTTTTGAATAAAAGATTACAGTAAAGGCATTGATTTTAGAAACCCACAGATCATTATTTGCAACCGTGAAATTAGAAAAAAACATTGATTAGACACCCGTGACACTTATTTATGCTCAGGCCTTTTTAATACGAGGGTCCCGGAGCCTCAACCAAAACAACAGCATGAAAGAGGAGATATGTCATCCTTTTGAATAAAAGATTACAGTAAAGGCATTGATTTTAGAAACCCACAGATCATTATTTGCAACCGTGAAATAGAAAAAAACATTGATTACACACCCGTTACACTTATTTATCCTCAGGCCTTTTTAATACGAGGGTCCCGGAGCCTCAACCGAAACAACAGCATGAAAGAGGAGATATGTCATCCTTTTGAATTAAAGATTACAGTAAAGGCATTGATTTTAGAAACCCACAGATCATTATTTGCAACCGTGAAATAGAAAAAAACATTGATTACACACCCGTTACACTTATTTATCCTCAGGCCTTTTTAATACGAGGGTCCCGGAGCCTCAACCGAAACAACAGCATGAAAAAGGAGATATGTCATCCTTTTGAATAAAAGATTACAGTAAAGACATTGATTTTAGAAACCCACAGATCATTATTTGCAACCTTGAAATTAGAAAAAAACATTGATTAGACACCCGTGACACTTATTTATGCTCAGGCCTTTTTAATACGAGGGTCCCGGAGCCTCAACTGAAACAACAGCATGAAAGAGGAGATATGTCATCCTTTTGAATAAAAGATTACAGTAAAGGCATTGATTTTAGAAACCCACGGATCATTATTTGCAACCGTGAAATTAGAAAAAAACATTGATTAGACACCCGTGACACCTATTTATGCTCAGGCCTTTTTAATACGAGGGTCCCGGAGCCTCAAACGAAACAACAGCATGAAAGAGGAGATATGTCATCCTTTTGAATAATAGATTACAGGAAAGGCATTGATTTTAGAAACCCACAGATCATTATTTGCAACCGTGAAATTAGAAAAAAACATTGATTAGACACCCGTGACACTTATTTATGCTCAGTCCTTTTTAATACGAGGGTCCCGGAGCCTCAACCGAAACAACAGCATGAAAGTTGAGATATGTCATCCTTTTGAATAAAAGATTACAGTAAAGGCATTGATTTTAGAAATCCACAGATCATTATTTGCAAACGTGAAATTAGAAAAAAACATTGATTAGACACCCGTGACACTTATTTATGCTCAGGCCTTTTTAATACGAGGGTCCCGGAGCCTCAACCGAAACAACAGCATGAAAGAGGAGATATGTCATCCTTTTGAATAAAAGATTACAGTAAAGGCATTGATTTTAGAAACCCACAGATCATTATTTGCAACCGTGAAATAGAAAAAAAACATTGATTACACACCCGTTACACTTATTTATCCTCAGGCCTTTTTAATACGAGGGTCCCGGAGCCTCAACCGAAACAACAGCATGAAAGAGGAGATATGTCATGCTTTTGAATAAAAGATTACAGTAAAGGCATTGATTTTAGAAACCCACAGATCATTATTTGCAACCGTGAAATAGAAAAAAAACATTGATTACACACCCGTTACACTTATTTATCCTCAGGCCTTTTTAATACGAGGGTCCCGGAGCCTCAACTGAAACAACAGCATGAAAGAGGAGATATGTCATCCTTTTGAATAAAAGATTACAGTAAAGGCATTGATTTTAGAAACCCACAGATCATTATTTGCAACCGTGAAATTAGAAAAAAACATTGATTAGACACCCGTGACACTTATTTATGCTCAGGCCTTTTTAATACAACGGTCCCGGAGCCTCAACCGAAACAACAGCATGAAAGAGGAGATATGTCATCCTTTTGAATAAAAGATTACAGTAAAGGCATTGATTTTAGAAACCCACAGATCATTATTTGCAACCGTGAAATTAGAAAAAAACATTGATTAGACACCCGTGACACTTATTTATGCTCAGGCCTTTTTAATACGAGGGTCCCGGAGCCTCAACCGAAACAACAACATGAAAGAGGAGATATGTCATCCTTTTGAATAAAAGATTACAGTAAAGGCATTGATTTTAGAAACCCACAGATCATTATTTGCAACCGTGAAATAGAAAAAAACATTGATTACACACCCGTTACACTTATTTATCCTCAGGCCTTTTTAATACGAGGGTCCCGGAGCCTCAACCGAAACAACAGCATGAAAGAGGAGATATGTCATCCTTTTGAATAAAAGATTACAGTAAAGGCATTGATTTTAGAAACCCACAGATCATTATTTGCAACCGTGAAATAGAAAAAAACATTGATTACACACCCGTTACACTTATTTATCCTCAGGCCTTTTTAATACGAGGGTCCCGGAGCCTCAACCGAAACAACAGCATGAAAGAGGAGCTATGTCATCCTTTTGAATAAAAGATTACAGTAAAGGCATTGATTTTAGAAACCCACAGATCATTATTTGCAACCGTGAAATTAGAAAAAAACATTGATTAGACACCCGTGACACTTATTTATGCTCAGGCCTTTTTAATACGAGGGTCCCGGAGCCTCAACCAAAACAACAGCATGAAAGAGGAGATATGTCATCCTTTTGAATAAAAGATTACAGTAAAGGCATTGATTTTAGAAACCCACAGATCATTATTTGCAACCGTGAAATAGAAAAAAACATTGATTACACACCCGTGACACTTATTTATCCTCAGGCCTTTTTAATACGAGGGTCCCGGAGCCTCAACCGAAACAACAGCATGAAAGAGGAGATATGTCATCCTTTTGAATAAAAGATTACAGTAAAGGCATTGATTTTAGAAACCCACAGATCATTATTTGCAACCGTGAAATAGAAAAAAACATTGATTACACACCCGTTACACTTATTTATCCTCAGGCCTTTTTAATACGAGTGTCCCGGAGCCTCAACCAAAACAACAGCATGAAAGAGGAGATATGTCATCCTTTTGAATAAAAGATTACAGGAAAGGCATTGATTTTAGAAACCCACAGATCATTATTTACAACCGTGAAATTAGAAAAAAACATTGATTAGACACCCGTGACACTTATTTATGCTCAGGCCTTTTTAATACGACGGTCCCGGAGCTTCAACCGAAACAACAGCATGAAAGAGGAGATATGTCATCCTTTTGAATAAAAGATTACAGTAAAGACATTGATTTTAGAAACCCACAGATCATTTATATGACCCGTGTAATAGAAAAAAACATTCATTAGACACCGGTTACACTTATTTATCCTCAGCCCTTGTTAATACGAGGGTCCCAGGGCCTCAACCGAAACAACAGCATGAAAGAGGACATATGTCATCCTTTTGAATTATAGATTACAGGAAAGGCATTGATTTTAGAAACACTGAGATAATTACTTGCAACCGGGAAATAAAAAAAAACATTGAACAGACACCCAGTACACTTTATTATCCATAGGCCTTTTCAGCAGAGGCTCCAGGACCCTCAACAAAAACAAGAGCAGGGAGCTGGGCATAGGAGTACAATGGAGTGTGACAATAATAATCTGAAGGTGAAGATTGCGTAGTTGTGGCATTTTAATTTTGTTATCGTGTGAACTTAGTACTTGCAATGACCTTGCTCTGGTGAATCCATATCGCAAATGTGTTATTTAAGGCACTGTTTGTCTATTTTTTTGAATATCAGCATTTGGTAAATGAAGCTCAACTTAAGGCTGGTGAGAACCGACCTTTCTTCTGGCTGTTTGCAAATGTTGTGGCTCTGGACAAACATATGAATAAGGGGCCATCAGCCATATTCTGCATGCAACCCCTTTGATGATTGACGATAAACATGTGTCACCTGCAAGCAGAGCTCATTACTTCTGTCTAAATCATCTTCCTGGTATGGACAGGCCACTGTTTCCCACAGCAAGTACGAATTTTTAAATACAAGATTGTCTTGAGTATGGTAGGAAACCAAAGTTTATTTAATTCTGTACTATCTATCACCACAAAAACTGAACTTCTTGAAGCGACGAAAATGCCAGCAATTTCATGTGCTTATGGATGAGAAGAACGTCCTGTCCTGTGGTGCACAGAGATGGAGGCGATTTTTGCCTTCCCTGTACACTACCCAGATATCTCAAACATCACCAGAAACACAATACAGCTACTCTTGTGAAGTTCCTGGAATGTTCCGGTAGCCATCTCTTTGCTCTCCTAAAGGAATACTTTATCAGTGTTTTTGTATACATCCGACAACAGCTTTGGAGACTGTGGTGACGCACATGTTATTTACTGTTGTTCCAGCTGTGGCAATATCAATTCGCATGAAAAAGTTAAGATTTGTGGGTGGCGGAGCCTATAGCTGTTGCGGTAGGACGTGTGTTTGAGGAGCTCCAGGTTTTACAAGTTACTTTGGAGTTAGTTTTCAACCTTAATTTAATTTTCTTTTTGGGATTCATAGTCACACTTTCTGGGGCTATCCAAGAGGAGCCTGGTAAAAGCAGTAGTAGTCACCCCTTATATCAACGGGTACGGAGACCTGTTTTTTGCCTTTCCAATATTGCGCCGGTCCACAAACTAATCCTGAATGAAAAAAAAAAACTTAAAATTTGGACTAGTGACGCACATTTTATGCACGCTGTGGCAATTGCAATTTGCAATAAAAATAATCTGCTAACAACAACCACTACCTACGACCACACCTGACTCCTGAAGTCATGCTTCAGTTATTAAGTCAAGTTAAATTATTATTTTTTTTCTTTATTATGCTCAGCAGAGGCTCCAGGACCCTCGACAAAACCAGCAGCAAGAAAGAGGACATATGGCATCCTTTTGAAAAAATGATTATAGGAAAGGCATTGATTTCAGAAACACAGAGATCATTAGTTGCAACCGGTAAATAGAAAAAAACATTGATTAGACACCCAGTACACTTATTTTTCATTATGCCTTTTTAATAAGAGGCTCCCGGAGCCTCAACCGAAACAACAGCATCAAAAAGTACATATGGCATCCTTGTGAATAATAGATTACTGGAAAGGCATTGATTTTAGAAACCTGTAGATAATTTTTTGCAAACGTGAAATCTAAAAAAACATAGATTATACACCCAGTACACTTCTTTATCCTTAGGCCTTTTTAGAAGAGTCTCCCGTAGCCTCAACAGAAACAACAGCATGAAAGAGGACATATGGCATCCTTGTGACTAATAGATTACAGGAAAGGCATTGATTTTAGAAACCCAGAGATAATTTGTTGCAACCGGGAAATCTAAAAAAAAATGGATTAGACACCCAGGACACTTATTTATCCTTAGGCCTTAGTAGCAGAGGCTCCAGGACCCTCAACAAAACCAGCAGCAGTAAAGAGGACATATGGCATCCTTTAGAAAAATAGATTTCTGGAAAGGCATTGATTTTAGAAACACAGATCATTAGTTGCAACCGTGCAATCTCAAAAAACTTGGATTATACACCAAGTACACTTATTTATCCTTAGGCCTTTTTCGCAGAGGCTCCAGGACCCTCCACAAAACCAGCAGCATGAAAGAGGACATATGGCATCCTTTAGAAATTTATATTACAGGAAAGGCATTGATTTTAGAAACACAGAGATCATTAGTTGCAACCGTGAAATCTAAAAAAACATAGATTATACACCCAGTACACTTCTTTATCCTTAGGCCTTTTTAGAAGAGTCTCCCGTAGCCTCAACAGAAACAACAGCATGAAAGAGGACATATGGCATCCTTTTGACTAATAGATTACAGGAAAGGCATTGATTTTAGAAACCCAGAGATAATTTGTTGCAACCGGGAAATCTAAAAAAAAATGGATTAGACAACCAGGACACTTATTTATCCTTAGGCCTTAGTAGCAGAGGCTCCAGGACCCTCAACAAAACCAGCAGCAGTAAAGAGGACATATGGCATACTTTAGAAAAATAGATTTCTGGAAAGGCATTGATTTTAGAAACACTGAGATCATTAGTTGCAACCGTGCAATCTCTAAAAAATTGGATTATATACCAAGTACACTTATTTATCCTTAGGCCTTTTTCACAGAGGCTCCAGGACCCTCCACAAAACCAGCAGCATGAAAGAGGACATATGGCATCCTTTAGAAAATTAGATTACAGGAAAGGCATTGATTTTAGAAACACAGAGATCATTAGTTGCAACCGTGAAATCTAAAAAAACATAGATTATACACCCAGTACACTTCTTTATCCTTAGGCCTTTTTATAAGAGTGTCCCGGAGCCTCAACAGAAAGAACAGCATGAAAGAGGACATATGGCATCCTTTTGAAAAATAGATTACAGGAAAGGCATTGATTTTAGAAAGACAGAAAAAATTTGTTACAAACGGGAAATCTAAAAAAACATTGAATAGACACCCAGTACACTTCTTTATCCTTCGGCCTTTTTAGCAGAGGCTCCAGGACACTCAACAAAACCAGCAGTAGGAAAGAGGACATATGGCATCCTTTGTGAAAAAAAGATTATAGGAAAGGCATTGATTTTAGAAACCCGGGGATAATTTATTGCAACCGTGAATTTGAATCAAAAAAATGATTGGATGGACACCCAGTACAATTCTTTCTTCCTAGGACTTTTTATAAGAGGGTCCAGGACCCTCAAAAAAAAAACACCAGCAGGAAAGGGGATATATGGCATACTTTTGAACAATAGAATAAGAGTACAGGAAAGGCATTGATTTTAGAAATCCATAGATAATTTTTTGCAAATGTAAATTTGAATTAAAAAAATGATTTGATGGACACCCAGTACACCTCTTTCTCCTTAGGCATTTTTATAAGAGGGTCCTGGACCCTCAAAAAAAACACCAGCAGGAAAGAGGACATATGGCATACTTTTGAACAATAGAGTACAGGAAAGGCATTTATTTTAGAAAACCATAGATAATTTTTTGCAAATGGAAATTTGAATAAAAAAAATGATTCAATGGACACCCAGTACACCTCTTTCTCCTTAGGCCTTTTTATAAGAGGGTCCTGGACCCTCAAAAAAACACCAGCAGGAAAGAGGACATATGGCATACTTTTGAAAATTAGATTACAGGAAAGGCATTGATTTTAGAAACACAGAGATCAGTTATATGACCCGGGAAATAGAAAAAAAACATTGATTGGACTCCCAGTACACTTCTTTATCCTTAGTCCTTTTTATAAGAGTGTCCCGGAGCCTCAACAGAAAGAACAGCATGAAAGAGGACATATGGCATCCTTTTGAAAAATAGATTACAGGAAAGGCATTGATTTTTGAAAGACAGAAAAAATTTGTTACAACCGGGACATCTAAAAAAACATTGAATAGACACCCATTACACCTCTTTATCCTTAGGCCTTTTTAGCAGAGGCTCCAGGACACTCAACAAAACCAGCAGTAGGAAAGAGGACATATGGCATCCTTTGTGAAAAAAAGATTATAGGAAAGGCATTGATTTTAGAAACCCGGGGATAATTTGTTGCAACCGTGAATTTTAATTAAAAAAAATGATTGTATGGACACCCAGTACAATTCTTTCTCCTTAGGCCTTTTTATAAGAGGGTCCAGGACCCTCAAACAAAACACCAGCAGGAAAGAGGACATATGGCATACTTTTGAACAATAGAGTACAGGAAAGGCATTGATTTTAGAAACCCATAGAAATTTTTTTTTAAATGGAAATTTGAATCAAAAAAATGATTCAATGGACACCCAGTACACCTCTTTCTCCTTAGGCATTTTTATAAGAGGGTCCTGGACCCTCAAAAAAAAACACCAGCAGGAAAGAGGACATATGGCATACTTTTGAACAATAGAGTACAGGAAAGGCATTTATTTTAGAAACCCATAGATAATTTTTTGCAAATGGAAATTTGAATCAAAAAAATTATTTGATGGACACCCAGTACACCTCTTTCTCCTTCGGCCTTTTTATAAGAGGGTCCTGGACCCTCAAAAAAAACCAACAGGAAAGAGGACGTATGGCATCCTTTTGAACAATAGAGTACAGGTACAGCATTGATTTTACAAACCCAGAGATCATTTTGGTCAATTGTTAAATAGAAAAATAAAAATGAGTGGACAACCAGTACACCTCTTTCTCCTTAGGCCTTTTTATAAGAGGGTCCTGGACCCTCAAAAAAAAACACCAGCAGGAAAGAGGACGTATGGCATCCTTTTGAACAATAGAGTACAGGTACGGCATTGATTTGACAAACCCAGAGATCATTTTGGTCAATTGTTAAATAGAAAAATAAAAATGAGTGGCCAACCAGTACACCTCTTTCTGCTTAGGCCTTTTTATAAGAGGGTCCTGGACACTCAAAAAAAAACACCAGCAGGAAAGAGGACGTATGGCATCCTTTTGAACAATAGAGTACAGGTACGGCATTGATTTTACAAAACCAGAGATAATTTTGGTCAAATGTGAAATAGAAAAGAAAAATGAGTGGACACCCAGTACACCTCTTTCACCTTAGGCCTTTTTATAAGAGTGTCCAGGACCCTCAAACAAAATACCAGCAGGAAATAGAACATATGGCATACTTTGGAACAATAGAGTACTGGTACGGCATTGATTTGTGAAACCCACAGATAATTGTTTGTAAAAGTGAAATAGCCCCAAAAACCATGCTTGGACTCCCACTCCAGGTTGTTCTCCTTCAGCTTTTTTATAAGAGGGTCCAGCACCCTCAACAGAAACAACTGCAGGAAACACCACCACATATGCCATCCTTTTGAACAAGCGAGTACAGGTATGGCATCCATTTTAGAAACCCAAAGATAATTGAGAGGAACCAGGAACATTTTTCTAAAAACTGGATGGGGCACCCATTACTACAGGTCGTTCTCCTTCAGCCTTTTTATATCATGGGCCACGACCCGCAACAGGCACAACAGCATGAAACACAACATATGCCATCCTTTTGCACAATAGAGTACAGGTATGGCTTAGATGGAACACAGAGATAATTTAGAGCAACCAAGAGATGGATAAAGATGCTTGGTCGGTCCTACTCTTCCAAATTTGTTGCATTTTGCGTTCAATTGAATGGTCCACCAGATATGAGTGGTGTGTTAAGTTGTACAATTCGTAACAGTTTAATCACTAGTGTTATGTGCCTTATTTTTTCTATTTGAGTTTTGTACCCACAGAGATGCAGCAGAGGCCAGAAAAATTAGGAATGTACAAATGACTGAAAATTGGGGTATTGTTGTAGCAACTGCTGTAGCAGCGGCCAGAAAAATCGATGTTTGTAAAACATTTATAAAGTGCCCTAAAAGCTTGTGGCTTGAACACTAGTTGTTGGCGGATAAGTCAAGCAAGTCCTCCGTCTTTATAACCAATATTTGCAATACTGTTAAAAGAAATATGATTGCTGGCACTAATTGGATAGTTGGGCCTGGCACACAGGCTGGCAGGCAGTAGAAAAGTGCAATTCAATGGCACAAGCAAAATGAGGATTAAGATCAACAATCAAGATTTTTTTAATTTTAATTAGTAACTATACTGTGACAACAATTAGGATTGGTGTAAATAGTTGGCAAGACGGCCTGGCACAAAAGGATGGCAGGCAGGAGGTAGATGCAATTCAAGGACACTAGGAGACTGATTACTGACAGTCTAAACATTGATGATTGACAATTTTTGCAATACTGTTAACAGAAATATGATTGCTGACAACAATTGGCTAGGTGGGCCTGGCTCACAGCAGGCTGCAAGGCAGGATGAAAGTGCTATTCAATGGCACCAGCAAACTGAGGATTCAAATCCCAGCAACTATTACCAAAAATTTTAATTTTTAATTATTAGAATACTGTCACAACAAATATGATTGGTGTAAATATTTTTTAAGTAGGCGTGGCACACAGGCTTGGAAGGCTGTAGAAAAGTGCAATTCAAAGGCACGAGCAAACTGAGGATTAAGATCATCAACAATCAAGATTTTTTTAATTGTAATTAGTAACTATACTGTGACAAAAAAATTAGGATTGGTGTAAATAGTTGGCAAGACGGCCTGGCACAAAAGGATGGCAGGCAGGAGGTAGATGCAATTCAAGGAAACTAGGAGACTGATTACTGACAGTCTAAACAGTGATGATTGACAATTTTTGCAATACTGTTAACAGAAATATGATTGCTGACAACAATTGGCTAGGTGGGCCTGGCTCACAGCAGGCTGCAAGGCAGGAGGAAAGTGCTATTCAATGGCACCAGCAAAATGAGGATTCAAATCACAGCAACTATTACCAAAAATTTTAATTTTTCATTATTAGAATACTGTCACAACAAATATGATTGGTGTAAATATTTTTTAAGTAGGCCTGGCACACAGGCTTGGAAGGCTGTAGAAAAGTGCTATTCTAGGGCACGAGCAAACTGAGGATTAAGATCATCAACAATAAAGATTTTTTTAATTGTAATTAGTAACTATACTGTGACAAAAAATTAGGATTGGTGTAAATAGTTGACAAGACGGCCTGGCACAAAAGGATGGCAGGCAGGAGGTAGATGCAATTCAAGGACACTAGGAGACTGATTACTGACAGTCTAAACAGTGATGATTGACAATTTTTGCAATACTGTTAACAGAAATATGATTGCTGACAACAATTGGCTAGGTGGGCCTGGCTCACAGCAGGCTGCAAGGCAGGAGGAAAGTACTATTCAATGGCACCAGCAAACTGAGGATTCAAATCACAGCAACTATTACCAAAAATTTTAATTTTTAATTATTAGAATACTGTCACAACAAATATGATTGGTGTAAATATTTTTTAAGTAGGCCTGGCACACAGGCTTGGAAGGCTGTAGAAAAGTGCTATTCTAGGGCACGAGCAAACTGAGGATTAAGATCATCAACAATAAAGATTTTTTTAATTGTAATTAGTCACTATACTGTGACAAAAAATTAGGATTGGTGAAAATAGTTTGAAAAAAGGCCTGGCACAAAAGGATGGCAGGCAGGAGGTAGATGCAATTCAAGGACACTAGGAGACTGATTACTGACAGTCTAAACAGTGATGATTGACAATTTTTTAAATACTGTTAACAGAAATATGATTGCTGATAACAATTGGTTAGGTGGGCCTGGCTCAAAGCAGGATGCAAGGCAGGAGGAAAGTGCTATTCAATGGCACCAGCAAACTGAGGATTCAAATCACAGCAACTATTACCAAAAAATTTAATTTTTAATTATTAGAATACTGTCACAACAAATATGATTGGTGTAAATATTTTCAAGTAGGCCTGGCACACAGGCTTGGAAGGCTGTAGAAAAGTGCAATTCTAGGGCACGAGCAAACTGAGGATTAAGATCATCAACAATCAAGATTTTTTTTAATTTTAATTAGTAACTATACTGTGACAAAAAATTAGGATTGGTGTAAATAGTTGGCAAGACGGCCTGGCACAAAAGGATGGCAGGCAGGAGGTAGATGCAATTCAAGGACACTAGGAGACTGATTACTGACAGTCTAAACAGTGATGATTGACAATTTTTGCAATACTGTTAACAGAAATATGATTGCTGACAACAATTGGCTAGGTGGGCCTGGCTCACAGCAGGCTGCAAGGCAGGAGGAAAGTGCTATTCAATGGCACCAGCAAACTGAGGATTCAAATCACAGCAACTATTACCAAAAATGTTAATTTTTAATTATTAGAATACTGTCACAACAAATATGATTGGTGTAAATATTTTTTAAGTAGGCCTGGCACACAGGCTTGGAAGGCTGTAGAAAAGTGCAATTCAAAGGCACGAGCAAACTGAGGATTAAGATCATCAACAATCAAGATTTTTTTAATTTTAATTAGTAACTATAATGTGACAAAAAATTAGGATTGGTGTAAATAGTTGGCAAGACGGCCTGGCACAAAAGGCTGGCAGGCAGGAGGTAGATGCAATTCAAGGACACTAGGAGACTGATTACTGACAGTCTAAACAGTGATAATTGACAATTTTTGCAATACTGTTAACAGAAATATGATTGCTGACAACAATTGGCTAGGTGGGCCGGGCTCACAGCAGGCTGCAAGGCAGGAGGAAAGTGCTATTCAATGGCACCAGCAAACTGAGGATTCAAATCCCAGCAACTATTACCAAAATTTTTAATTTTTAATTATTAGAATACTGTCACAACAAATATGATTGGTGTAAATATTTTTTAAGTAGGCCTGGCACACAGGCTTGGAAGGCTGTAGAAAAGTGCAATTCGAAGGCACGAGCAAACTGAGGATTAAGATCATCAACAATAAAGATTTTTTTAATTGTAATTAGTAACTATACTGTGACAAAAAATTAGGATTGGTGTAAATAGTTGGCAAGATGGCCTGGCACAAAAGGATGGCAGGCAGGAGGTAGATGCAATTCAAGGAAACTAGGAGACTGATTACTGACAGTCTAAACAGTGATGATTGACAATTTTTGCAATACTGTTAACAGAAATATGATTGCTGACAACAATTGGCTAGGTGGGCCTGGCTCACAGCAGGCTGCAAGGCAGGAGGAAAGTGCTATTCAATGGCACCAGCAAACTGAGGATTCAAATCCCAGCAACTATTACCAAAAATTTTAATTTTTAATTATTAAAATACTGTCACAACAAATATGATTGGTGTAAATATTTTTTAAGTAGGCCTGGCACACAGGCTTGGAAGGCTGTAGAAAAGTGCAATTCAAAGGCACGAGCAAACTGAGGATTAAGATCATCAACAATCAAGATTTTTTTAATTTTAATTAGTAACTATAATGTGACAAAAAATTAGGATTGGTGTAAATAGTTGGCAAGACGGCCTGGCACAAAAGGCTGGCAGGCAGGAGGTAGATGCAATTCAAGGACACTAGGAGACTAATTACTGACAGTCTAAACAGTGATGATTGACAATTTTTGCAATACTGTTAACAGAAATATGATTGCTGACAACAATTGGCTAGGTGGGCCTGGCTCACAGCAGGCTGCAAGGCAGGAGGAAAGTGCTATTCAATGGCACCAGCAAACTGAGGATTCAAATCACAGCAACTAATACCAAAAATTTTAATTTTTAATTATTAGAATACTGTCACAACAAAAGGCACAAGCAAACTTAGGATTAAGATCATCAACAATAAAGATTTTTTTAATTGTAATTAGTAACTATACTGTGACAAAAAATTAGGATTGGTGTAAATAGTTGGCAAGACGGCCTGGCACAAAAGGATGGCAGGCAGGAGGTAGATGCAATTCAAGGAAACTAGGAGACTGATTACTGACAGTCTAAACAGTGATGATTGACAATTTTTGCAATACTGTTAACAGAAATATGATTGCTGACAACAATTGGCTAGGTGGGCCTGGCTCACAGCAGGCTGCAAGGCAGGAGGAAAGTGCTATTCAATGGCACCAGCAAACTGAGGATTCAAATCACAGCAACTATTACCAAAAATTTTAATTTTTAATTATTAGAATACTGTCACAACAAATATGATTGGTGTAAATATTTTTTAAGTAGGCCTGGCACACAGGCTTGGAAGGCTGTAGAAAAGTGCAATTCAAAGGCACGAGCAAACTGAGGATTAAGATCATCAACAATCAAGATTTTTTTAATTTTAATTAGTAACTATAATGTGACAAAAAATTAGGATTGGTGTAAATAGTTGGCAAGACGGCCTGGCACAAAAGGCTGGCAGGCAGGAGGTAGATGCAATTCAAGGACACTAGGAGACTGATTACTGACAGTCTAAACAGTGATAATTGACAATTTTTGCAATACTGTTAACAGAAATATGATTGCTGACAACAATTGGCTAGGTGGGCCGGGCTCACAGCAGGCTGCAAGGCAGGAGGAAAGTGCTATTCAATGGCACCAGCAAACTGAGGATTCAAATCCCAGCAACTATTACCAAAATTTTTAATTTTTAATTATTAGAATACTGTCACAACAAATATGATTGGTGTAAATATTTTTTAAGTAGGCCTGGCACACAGGCTTGGAAGGCTGTAGAAAAGTGCAATTCGAAGGCACGAGCAAACTGAGGATTAAGACCATCAACAATAAAGATTTTTTTAATTGTAATTAGTAACTATACTGTGACAAAAAATTAGGATTGGTGTAAATAGTTGGCAAGATGGCCTGGGACAAAAGGATGGCAGGCAGGAGGTAGATGCAATTCAAGGAAACTAGGAAACTGATTACTGACAGTCTAAACAGTGATGATTGACAATTTTTGCAATACTGTTAACAGAAATATGATTGCTGACAACAATTGGCTAGGTGGGCCTGGCTCACAGCAGGCTGCAAGGCAGGAGGAAAGTGCTATTCAATGGCACCAGCAAACTGAGGATTCAAATCCCAGCAACTATTACCAAAAATTTTAATTTTTAATTATTAGAATACTGTCACAACAAATATGATTGGTGTAAATATTTTTTAAGTAGGCCTGGCACACAGGCTTGGAAGGCTGTAGAAAAGTGCAATTCAAAGGCACGAGCAAACTGAGGATTAAGATCATCAACAATCAAGATTTTTTTAATTTTAATTAGTAACTATAATGTGACAAAAAATTAGGATTGGTGTAAATAGTTGGCAAGACGGCCTGGCACAAAAGGCTGGCAGGAGGTAGATGCAATTCAAGGACACTAGGAGACTAATTACTGACAGTCTAAACAGTGATGATTGACAATTTTTGCAATACTGTTAACAGAAATATGATTGCTGACAACAATTGGCTAGGTGGGCCTGGCTCACAGCAGGCTGCAAGGCAGGAGGAAAGTGCTATTCAATGGCACCAGCAAACTGAGGATTCAAATCACAGCAACTATTACCAAAAATTTTAATTTTTAATTATTAGAATACTGTCACAACAAAAGGCACAAGCAAACTGAGGATTAAGATCATCAACAATAAAGATTTTTTTAATTGTAATTAGTAACTATACTGTGACAAAAAATTAGGATTGGTGTAAATAGTTGGCAAGACGGCCTGGCACAAAAGGATGGCAGGCAGGAGGTAGATGCAATTCAAGGAAACTAGGAGACTGATTACTGACAGTCTAAACAGTGATGATTGACAATTTTTGCAATACTGTTAACAGAAATATGATTGCTGACAACAATTGGCTAGGTGGGCCTGGCTCACAGCAGGCTGCAAGGCAGGAGGAAAGTGCTATTCAATGGCACCAGCAAACTGAGGATTCAAATCACAGCAACTATTACCAAAAATTTTAATTTTTAATTATTAGAATACTGTCACAACAAATATGATTGGTGTAAATATTTTTTTAAGTAGGCCTGGCACACAGGCTTGGAAGGCAGTAGAAAAGTGCAATTCAAAGGCACGAGCAAACTGAGGATTATAGATCAACACTAAAAAATTTTTTTATTTAAATTAATAACTATACTGTCTGACTGTGACAAAAATTATGATTGGTGTAAATAGTTGGCTAGACGGCCTGGCACAAAAAGGCTGGCAGTGGCAGGCAGGAGGTAAATGAAATTCAATGGCACTAGGAGACTGAATATTTGCAGTCCAAAAAATTATGATTTTTTTTTTTATTACTGTTACAAGAATTGTGATTGGTGCCACTAATTGGCTACTTGGGCCCGGCAGACAGGCTGGCAGATATGAGTCGTGGATGGTAGGTAGGGCAGCAATTTAACACAGTATGCTGTGTAAGTGACAAAAACACAGGACTGATAGAAAATTAAGTTACATTACACTAGAAAAATATTTTAACATTTTAGATTTTAATATTAAAATTATGTTAAGAAGTGCAATGCACATATGACTCTATGAGTGGTCGCACTGGCTGGCTGCTACGTAGGGCAGCAATTATAACAACAGTATGCTGTGTAAGTCAGATAGACAGACACAGGCCTGATAGAAAATACAATTAGATTACACTAGCATAATGATTTAAAGACTTTTTTTTGGAAATTTTAAGAAAAAGGTTAAGCACATACATATGAGACGTGGCTGATAGCCTTGGAAGGGCAGCTATTAAAAACAGTAGGCTCTGTATGTCGGATACACACACACCTGATAGAAAATACTATTAGATTACATTAGAAAAATGATTGAAATTATTTTTTTGGGGGGGAAATTAAAAAAAGGTTAAACACATATGAGTCGTGGCTCATAGACTAGGGAGGGCAGCAAGTAAACACAGTAGGCTCTCTATGTCAGCAAAACACACAGGCCGGATAGAAAATTATATTAGATTACACTAGCAAACAAATTTAAACTTTTTTTTTTTTTATATTAAAATTAAGGTGAAGGAGAATAGATATGAGTGCTGGGTGGCTGCCTGGCACAGACCAATTAACCAAAAGACTGAAAAAAAATAGGTATATTAATGCTGAGTGAGCCTGACAGACACAGGCATGATAGTAAATGTAATTAGATTACAGTAGCAAAATATTTTTTAATTTTTTTTTTATTTAAAATAATGTTATAAACGGATATTAACACTGGTGGCTGCTGGCTAGCACAGAGCAATGAACCAGAGTATATGCTGTGTGACACTGGCCTGATAGAAAATGAAAAAAAATTACACTAGAAAAATAATTATATTTTTGGGTTAGTTAAATTTAAACTAATGTTGTTAGGGAGATATCAGTGGTGGCAGTAGTCACAGCATATGCTGTGAGCCTTAAACACACAGCTGAAAGCCAGGCAAATGCTAATAAAAAAAAAACGGCACGAAATATAGCCCTAAAAAGGGCTTTTTGGGGTGCTGTGCTTGCAGCAGATATGAGTGGAGTCCTTCTGGACTGTAAATACACTAGCCTAGCTATGTTTTTCCTATTAATGTCAGGAGCAAAAACACAACACGTCCTCTCATTAAAAAAGCAAGGTCGTTATGAGTCTAAAATGGCGGATTCCGAGTAGCTGGGAGTGTCTGTGAGGGAGTGTCTGATGTTGATTGGCTCTAATGTGTCAGGCGGCTGTGACATAAAGGGTCAAAGTTTCCACAATGATGACACATAGGGGCGGATCGAACGCGAACAAGCTATGTTCGCTGTGAACCGTTCGCGGGCGAACAGTTCGGGACATCACTAATTATGGGTGGGTGGCACATTGAGCTCTACAAAACTTAAAGTCAACTGGTATGGTGTCAAAAGGCTTTAGCCTACTCCTGTAAGGATATTTAGTCCCATGAGGCAATAGCCTTTGAAAAAGCATTAGGCTTCTATACAGATCTAGATGTAGAGGGAAGTTATTATGCCTTGTCATTATCATGAAAGAGATTAGGTCAGTTTATGAGCCTCTCTCACTGTCTTAGAATTAGAGTAATTAAACATAGTACAATATGAAAGTAAAGATAATGTATTGTTAACTAGAAAACTAATAGAAAATAACTAGAAGCTCTATATGGTGAAATAAAGACAATAATTGCACAACATAAGTCCCATACATTCCTTAAAATATAACAGTCCTTAGAATATTATGGATAACACGTAACTGGGGGCTTTGCAAAACTTAGAGCCAAACCGACAACATTTTGGGACCTTGATGTATACTGTCACTGGACTAAATGGCTTTAGCCTATGCCTGTCTTGTAGGAAACATTGACACCAGTCTTTGGGTGAGTATTAGGTTCTTGTATAAGTCTGGAGGCAGAGAGTAGTAGAAATGTCCTCTTGCCATTGTGAATCCTCTGTGTTATGTGGGAATCCGTATCTTCAATGTCCCCTGCAGGCTAACTCTTTTAGTATGATAGTTACCAGGAGAGCTGATCCGTGTCACCTGTGGAAAACTTGACAGAGTTCCCTTATAAGCTGTATTCATAGGTGCATTACTAGGGGCTAGCTTGATAGGTGAACTAGTCAGAGAATGCGAAATCTCCGTTTCTTAGCAAGCATCTAAACTGTCTGCTGCAGTCTCTGCAGCATGGTAGTCCGCTGTGGCGTGTAGCTCACTTTGATTGCGGTAATCAGGGAGACACATAAGGATTCTTGGGGACTGTTCTGCAGCCGCTAATATTTTGCAAAATAGCCTCTCCAGTTCCTCATAATGGTTGTTTAGGAGCTGCATCATCCGGACCTCCCATCAGTCTAGTGACTCTGTAATGGTGAGTGACTCCGCAATGGTGGAAAAACTGGTATGGCATTTGAAAGACATCTCCCGACAGATATGATGAAGCTTTCAAGATATGTGGGTTGTATATATGTAAGAACAGCTGTCATACAACTGCAGTTCCCCACTATTGTGCTGGGGGAGGTGCTGAGAGCTGGAGTGTGTCCATTGCCAAGGGCCTCAGCGGTCTAGTTCAGAAGGCTACAGTCATGAAAACACCAAATAAAACTTTTTTTTAAAATCCTCAGAATTCGGAGCATTTGTTGAGAGTAATTTTATATCAAGATGGTCTGGTGTTGTAGAGATAACCGTTGGATTATCTATATCTTGTCAGGAGCACCTGAAATTGTGACCAGTCATTGTGACCGCCGCCTAGACACACCCTGTGTTAGGCGATTACTGATGTAAAAGGTTGTATTAAAGGCTAGATTAAGTGGCACGCTAATGTTTGCATGCAATATTATAATATCGTGGGCACATTAATTTGCATGTGTATTACAAGTTGAAAGTAAATGCGTTCACTTGAGCGCAATCAAATTTAACACACTCACGTAAAGGGTTAGGGATGAAATAAAATACATAACGCACTGTAAGATAACTCATGTCTGGTTAGTGCACATGACAAATGAATGTACTTCTGTTGGACTTATATGCGCAAACCCAACAGGAGTACACTAATTCTTCATGTACGCTAACCCGATATGAGTTATCTTAAGGTGCGTTATGTATTTATTAAATATAAAATATTGAAAAATAATAATAATTAATGTAAATAATTATTATAGATGCACTAAAATATTCTAAAATATCCATAGCATATATATGTATATTTTATAGTATATATAATAATTATCTATACTATAATTGCGTTTGTAGTGAATTCCGAAAATGGCAGGTGGTGAAAGAATCCACCACCTTGACATTTTCGGAATCCACCGGGATGCATCGAAGGCAAACAGAGCATTACAAAAAAAATAAAAAATTGCCCGCACGAAGTATAACAAAAAAAAAATTAACCTCCCACACAGTATTAACACATACACCGCAAACCCACACATCGCAAAATAATAAAGTAATTAACCCCTTAATCCCTTAACAGTCAACCACCCACATCGCAATAAATCTAATTACCCTATTAACCCCTAAACCGCAAAACCCCCACATCGCAAAAAAACCTAATTACCCTATTAACCCTTAAACCGCAAAACCCCCACATCACAATAAACATAATTAACCTATTAACCCGTAAAACCGCAAACACCACACATCGCAATAAACCTAATTACCCTATTAACCCCTAAACTGCAAAACCCCCACATCGCAATAAACGTAATTAACCTATTAACCCCTAAACCGCAAAACCCACACATCACAATAAATCTATTTACCCTATTAACCCCTAAACCGCAAAACCCCACATCGCAATAAACCTAATTAACCTATTAACCCCTTAAACCGCCAAAACCCACAATGCAAATAACTAATTAAATTACTAAGCCCCCTAACCTAACGCCCCCTAAATTATCACACATTACCTAAACTAAATAATACTAAAGTTACAAAAAAAAAATAAGATTACAAAAAATAAAAAAGTCTAACATTACAGAAAATAAAAAAACAAATTACCAAAGTTTACAAAATTAAACCTAATCCCTATGAAAATAAAAAAGCCCCCCAAATAAAAACACCCTCTATTTTAAGAATAAACTACCAGTAGGTAGGCATTGCCCCAAGATAAACAGTAGGCATTGCCCTAAGATAATCAGCTCTTTTACATTAAAAATACACAAAGTCCCCCCTAACAGTAAAACCCCCCACTCACCCACCCACCAAACCCCCCAAAATAAAAAAAATAACACTAAAAAACCTAAACTACCCATTGCCCTGAAAAGGGCATTTGTTGGGCATTGTCCTTAAAAGGGCATTTAGCTCTTTTACAAAATGTCCACCTTAATCTAAATAAAAAAAAAAAGAAAAAAAAAAACCCTGAATCTAACCCCCAGGTTGGTACTCACCGTTCCTGAAGTCCGGCAGAGAAGGTCCTGTTCCAGGCAGTGAAGTCTTCTTTCTTCTTCCAGGAACATCTGGCGCGGAGCGGAGCTGAAGACCGATGACCGCAGAGCTGAAGACCGGCAACCCTGGAACTGAAGACCGGCGATCCTGGAACTGAAGACTGGCGACCCTGGAACTGAAGACCGGTGACCGCGGAGCCATGGATCATCCTCTTCGTACATGATCGCCGCTGTACTCTGAATAGTGAATTCAAGGTACGCGATTAAAGATGGCGTCCCTTGAATTCCTATTGGCTGATTTGATTCTTCAAATTCAAATCAGCCAATAGGATGAGAGCTACTAAAATCTTATTGGCTGTTTAAATCAGCCAATAGGATTTCAGTAGCTCTCATCCTATTGGCTCCGCGGCCATCGGTCTTCAGCTCAGCTCCGCGCCGGATTGTTCCTTGAAGAAGAAAGAAGAGGTCGCCACTTGGAAGAAGACTTCGCTGCCCGGAACATGACCTTCTCCGCCGGACTTCAGGAATGGTGAGTACCAACCTGGGGGTTAGACTTAGGTTTTTTAAAGGTTTTTTTGGAGGGGGGGTTGTTTATTTAGATTAAGGATGGGCAGTTAAAGAACTAAATGCCCTTTTAAGGGCAAAAAAAATGCCCAAATCCTCATTTCAGGGCAATGGGTAGTTTAGGTTTTTTAGTGTTAGGTTCTTTTATTTTGGGGGTTTGGTGGGTGGGGGGGGGTTACTCTTAGGGGGACTTAGACATAGTATAAGTGGCTATTCAGTGGGTATATAATATTAAAACTTAACATTTATTATTCAAAAAAAAAATGATAAAAAACTACTATATAAGTAGTGATTAATACTTAGATTAAAACACAAACAAATAATAAACGGCTGTATATCCACAATGACCCCAGAATGTATACCATAGAAACTCAGAATAGAGTAGGAGGGATTTTTAGGCAGATATACACCAAAAAATGGTTCAGGGATTGCACCAAAATCTATCTAAAAAAGAGGATTGACCTCAAACAAAATTATACTATCTAGTGCAATACTGGACCGGTGTAGGTCTGTCCAAACTATTCCCTATGACAAAATTAGTATAGTGACTAAGAGGGGAAGTGTAGGTAGCAAGATTCACATAGTCCATACATCCAGCATATTACACAGACCCATTTGTATAGGCAAGAGTGAAGTGTTCACAAACACAATTTAAACCAAAAATATGATCAATGAAAGGTAATATGATTCTATAGATATGTTATAATAAACACATTGACTAGTGAAATGTGACTTGCATAGTTACACTTAGTGGTTGATACAGCCGTAGGAAGAGTGCCTGATGTACATTTCGCCTGGCTTGGCTTTCTCAAAGGCTAACCGGACTGGCTGTAGCCACATAGCATATATAGGGCAAGTAGCCAATCAAATCGTGTAGATAGTTCACACCTCCGTGTGAACCAATAGAGAGTGTCCTCCCATAATTGGTCAGTTAATGTCACATGACCAGGAACAGAGACGAATTACAGTTTATAGGGGGAGCGGCTGTGGGTCTTACAACAAAACAAAACAAGTGTCAAAGGAATTGTCAAAAACGGATTGTCAAAAACGGAAAGCGGAGCATATATGCTCTCTAGTGTTATGTATATTCATGGTTGACATCAGACACTGTAAACATAGTAATAGGAATGAGATTCTATTTCAGTCACAAACGGAGCATTTTATAATCTCAAATGATTATGATTCTATGGGGATTCAATTTCAGTCACAAGCGGATAATTTTTAATCTCAAATGATTATACTCTTCACATCATGTCACTATTCAAATCATTAAAAATAAAAATATATATATATTAACAAGGTGATATAAGTGATTTGTCATTTTTAATCGTTCAATAGATTATCCTTTGTTGAAGAGCAAAATATCATCATTAGTTAGAATGATGGTAAATTCAACATATCATTCAATTCACAAATATTAATATAAATTAGTTGATAGAGATGATAAATAGACCCCTGACATGACATAGTATATTTATAATTAGGTAGTGATATGTGTTCATAAGAGAAATCAAATGTATAGCTGCCACAGGTTTTCAATAGGTGGGAATACGTATCTAAAGGAAAGGTGTCTGTTTATGTTCTCTATTGCCTCAATATATGTGAATAAAAATTAACACATAGTGCACCAACATGATAACCTCTCCAAGCCATAGAGAGCATTGTGTAATTGAATCACGAAACAGACATTTGCATATCATGCAGATCAGAGATGAAAATTTAAAGATTATAGTGAATCCCAATTATTCAAACAATGCTTTACACATAGATCAATTCACCTCCTACTGAGGAATCGCAACCATTTGCAAGAACAAAAAACAAAAACAAATTTGATCATTAGAATATCACATTGCGCGATGTTGGTAAATCTATCAATACAGTAGTTAATAACAAATGGCAATGTAAAAGATAGTCAGAGTCAAAGATATTAGGTGTATCATTAGAAATAAAAATATATATATATATTAACAAGGTGATATAAGTGATTTGTCATTTTTAATCGTTCAATAGATTATCCTTTGTTGAAGAGCAAAATATCATCATTAGTTAGAATGATGGTAAATTCAACATATCATTCAATTTACAAATATTAATATAAATTAGTTGATAGAGATGATAAATAGACCCCTGACATGACATAGTATATTTATAATTAGGTAGTGATACGTGTTCATAAGAGAAATCAAATGTATAGCTGCCACAATTATGGCCATACAAATATATATATAGAGAAGAATCAAGCCAATTACAATGAAAGAAACCAGAAATTAATATCTGGCCCTCTTAAGATAAGATCATTTTCTTAATCAGAGATCTTTAATATATAAAAGCTTTAGTTCAACGGATTGTCTTTTTATGAAGAACAAGAACTTATACTTCATTTCATCAAAGAGTAAATAAAGATGCATAATAAAATACATAGTGAATCAATTAGATGGAAACTGATTCTGTATATGCCATTGTATCTCTTATATTTGATGTAAATAACTTAGACTGTCCGTATAAGATGTTCTGATCAGGACCATATATATGCACAAAGTATTATAGATAGGAATTATATCCATCTTGTTCATTTAGGCCATTTGGTATTAGAGTATTCAACCAGAAAATCCACCTGCATTCCGCCTGCAGTAACATTGTTTCTATGTCCCCACCTCTGATACCCGGTTTAATAACTTGTAAGACACATGCGGCATGCCTTTAAATCCGGTTTTGTTGCATGTCTTTTTAAATAGTGTTTTGCAACAGGGGTAAGGTTCTTGTTCTTTTCTTTGTCTTTTTGGCAATTTTTGATGCTGTTTACATGTTCTCCTAATCTCGTACGTAATTCGCGTGTGGTTATACCTATATACTTCTTCCCACAGACACATGAAAGACAGTATACAACATTTTTGTGTCTTGCAGTTAGCGAATCCGAGCATTCTTTTAACACAGCCAGTAATTGTGGTAAATTCACGTTCATTGTGTATGTACTTGCAGAAACTACATGCACCGCAAGTGTACGTTCCGCAAATATTTTTTGTACTTGGATTTTTCCTCAGAAAGTGACTTTTCACAAGTTTGTTTCCTATGGTTGGAGCTCTTTTCCAACTCGTACTTATCCTGTCACCAATTACCGTACAAAGGTATTTGTCAGACCTAAGGATGTTACAATGTTTATTAAGTATATTCGTTATAGTTTGATGTTCCGCATTGCAACCAGTCACAAATCTCACTTCATTGTATGCATTCTCAGGTTTTCATTTAGGCACTAACAGCTCATCCATCTTTGTTCTCCGTGCTCTTTGATAGGCTCTTCTTATCACTCCCCGAGTGTATCCTCTATCTTTGAGTCGGGATGTCAGCTCTTTAGCTCTTTGATTAAAAGTCGAGTAGTCTGTACAGTTTTGTCTCAGTCTGAGAAATTCCCCAGTGGTGATAGCTCGTTTGGTCTGAGTTGTATGGCAACTGTTGTAATGCAAAGTGGAGTTAGTTGCTGTATTCTTCCTATATAGGTCAGATTTTAACACATTATTTGCATCTTTGAATATGGTCACATCCAAGAATTCAACCTTTTCTTTACTTAAATAATATGTCAATTTCAGATTCATAACATTGGTATTTAAGATTTTTACCCATCCATATAATAAATAGGTCATCTATATATCTACACCGTAAGTTAATATGTGTAGTAAATCTAGTCATGCTCTCACAAAATACATATTCTCTCTCCCACCACCCTGAATATATGTTAGCGTAGGTGGGTGCACATGATGACCCCATGGCGGTGCCTTGTATTTGCAGGTCAAACTTGTCGTTGAAAACAAAATAATTGTGTTTCAACACAAAGTTTAATAGTTCAAGAATAAAGTTGTTTCTCTCTGTTTTGTCGGATGACTGCATACTAAGGAAATATCTCACCGCTTCACATCCAAAATTGTGTTTGATTGACGTATAAAGTGATTCTACATCACATGTGATTAGAAGGGCATCTTTATCCACTGATATTTCATTAATCTTACTTAAGATGTCCATCGTGTCCCTGGTGAAAGAAGGGAGAGACCAGACAATATCCCTTAAATACAAGTCTAGGAATCTACTTGCTGATTCACACAGACTGTTAATACTAGACACGATAGGTCTACCAGGTGGTTTTTTGTCATTTTTATGTATTTTGGGAAGAAGGTACAAGGTGGCAATTTTTAGTGTTTTGACCTGAAGGAAACGGTGTTCTTTTTGACTGATTAAATCATTCAATTTAGCATTATTGATTAAGACATTATATTCATTCAAAAATTGTGCCGTAGGATTTGAGAATAGTTGTTTATAACACTTTTTTATCACTCAATTGTCTCTTAGCCTCAAGGATATAGTCTTCCTTATCCCAGATTACTATGTTTCCTCCCTTGTCCGAATGTCTTCCCAAGAATTTATCTCTTGGAGTGCTTGTAATTCTTCCTTGCTTACATTGGCTTTGCCAGTTTCTCTTATTTTTAAAAAATCAGACATGACCATTTTGAGGAATACATCGATTTGAGGGATCTTGTTTAGAGGAGGCATATATTGAGATTTGAGTTTAATCTTTTTATCCAAAAAGATTTCAGTTTCAGTAGAATTTTCTTCTTCATTCTCATTCCATAACTCAATGAGTGTGTCAAGTGTTTTTAATTCGTCAGTCAGATTATCATCGTGATTGGTATACATTTTTTTAAGGGCAAGTTTTCTACAAAAAAGATACAGATCTTTTATTAATTCAAACTTGTCAAGGTTAGGAGTGGGGGAAAATGATAGTCCTTTTGATAGAATTTGTTCATGTATTGGGGTCAAAATTCGGTTAGAGAGATTAATTATCTGCAGTCGGTCAGAGCTATCAACTACCATTTCGGTCTCTTGCCCCAATCGTCTCTCCTCCTGTAACCGTCCGTCCTGTACCCCCATTTGGCTCTGTCCCTTAAATTCCTGGTTCCCCCTTTGGCCTCTGCCCCTTCTGGTTTGTCTTTTATGGCCTTCTCGAGGTAATCTGTACCTCTCCCTAAAAACCTGTTCGATCTAGTTTGAGTCAGTATATTCTCAGAGTCACTGTCTTCAACTGCAGAGGATTCACAGTCTGATTGATTAGTACTTAGGGATGGCGGTAGACTGTTTATGGGTCTCCGTTTAGCTTGTTTTTCATCCCAAGTAAATATTTTTCCCTTCTCAAAATCTTTTAAGTCTCGTTTCATTTTTGAGCACTTGGTCTGAATAATATCTTTTTCTTTATTGTCTAGTTCATCCCGCATTTCTTTATATGCCTTCTTAAAATTGTCTAGATTCTCAAATTTCTGTAGTTTAATGTTAAAATCATTAATTTCTGTGTCTAATTCGGACATTACTTCGGTCTCATAATCAGACAAGATTGCTACCAGAACCTCTGAACAGTTTATAAGGGCTTGCTCCCATCTATCTTTATAAGAGTCAATGTGGAATGAGAAGCTAGGAAATAAACGGACCGTAAGCCCCTAGGTATTATATGTCGTGCTAGGTATTTGTCATAGGAACTCTTGTTCCAGAAGGACCTTGTATGTTTTTTAATGAGATAGCTTAGGGTTTTTAGTCCCTCTTCCCAATTGTTAATTTCAGTAGGTGTAGGAGTGTCATTATCACAAAAAGAAGCGAAAGTTTTATCAATATCTCGCATTCGTTGTTCCTGTCTGTTCCTAAATTCTTGTGACAAACTTGAGGACGTCATACTTAGGTATGCCCAATGTACGTAATAGTAAATATCCCAAAGAAAAAACTGTCATAAACAGCAAAAACAATATGTTATATAATAAAGATAGGGATAGTGGTAAGGGAAGTTGTATTTAATGATTCCCTGTCAAGTATTAGCTTACCACAATTTAAGCAATAAAAGTAGTCACCCAAATTGGGGACAATAATACTAATATCTGATATAATGAAGTATAGACTAGTAATACCAGGGGAGGGTGCTCACTGTTTAAGTAAATGTAGAAAAAATAGGAGACAAGCGAACAGAAAGTAGAGCACTCGCAAAGGGAGACTAGTATAAGTGGCTATTCAGTGGGTATATAATATTAAAACTTAAAGTGATGGTAAGCTCTTTTACTTGTAAATTATATCTTATCATTGTTAATGTTATGTATTGTCAAACCGCATAATTTTTTTTTAATTTCCAAATGTAAATTATCACTATTATTTCTCTTATTTGTTTCTCATGTTTGCAACGCAGCTCCCCGCATCTCTCCGCCCCTCTTACATGTCCGTAACAAAACTTTCTATTTCCTCCTCTCTCCTCCCTCTACTAACGTCATCCGTAGTGCTCGTTCATGAAAGTAATTTAACTAACGCATGCGCATTTGTTTCCCTTACGTAAACATTGACTCGTGACAGTCAATGTCTACTTGTCATATTTGTAACGCGCACTTATTTCCTGTGTCTCGGTTGTTAGAGCGATCTCCATAAAGGTTATTATTGGCCATAATTAAATTTATGTTTATCTATAATAAACAATGAAAATGTTGTAATATTATCAATTATGTATTAGTATATAATTATCATCAATTCTCTATCTAAAACGAATGATAAACGTTTTTATAACAACGTTATACATGAAATCTAACTAAATCTTTTTATTTCTAAATCATATAAATACTATGTTTCTATTGAAATTTATTATATTTCCAGAATCGATATCTTATTCTAATTATATTTTGATGTTATATAATTATTGATAATAATTCTATAGTCAAATTCATTCTTACTTTGATATTTCAATAGATTTCTCAGTGTTTATATATATATATATATATATATATATATATATCTCTATATATATATATATATTTTTATATTTCTCTATATCTATATATATATTTGAATACATATATAGAGATATATTTACTTATAAATAGATTCAGAGATAGATAGATATATATATATATATATATATATATAATTCGATATATATATTTATATATTTATCGATATCTATATAAATTGATAGATAGAAATATATTCTTTGTTACATATGAATAATATATTAAAATATATATATATTTATATATATATACATATATATATATATATATATATATATATATATATATATATATATATATATATATATAATTGGAAATAAATGATTTTAAATAAAATATTCATGAAATAAAGTAATATTACAATAGTCCCAAAGCCCTTTCAGACTTTACTTTTATTTTTAATGCTGTGGTACCTCCCATTGCTTTCTATCCATACCACTCTCTTAATCTTTCTCTCTCTATCCCCATCTCTTTTGCGCTCTCTCTCCCCTATATTTTCAAATATCTCTCTCACCCATCTCATTTGTGCACCATTTTTCCCCCCTCTCTTTCCAACTTTCTTTTGCGCTCTATTTCCCCCTCTCTATCTAACCTCTCTCTCTATATATCTCCACTATCTCTGTATCTTCCATCTCTCTTTCTCTCTCTTTCCTTTCTCTCTCTCTCCTTCTCCCCTCTCTCTCTCCATCTCCCCTCTCTCGCTCTACTCTCTCTCTCTGTCTCTCTTTCTCTCTATCTCTTTCTCCACCCTCTCTCTCTCCCCCCCCATCTCTCTCTCTATCAACCAGTCTCTCTCTATCGCCCCTGTCTCTGCCGTCTCTCTACACTCTCTATCTCTAGCTAACATATTTTTATTTCTCTACTTTCTATCTTTTTATCTCTCCCCTCTCTCTTTCTCTCTCACCCCTCTATCTTTCTCTCTACACTCTCTCTCTCTCTCCTTCTCCCCTATCTCTCTAATCTATTTCTCTCTACCCTCTTTATCTCCTCTCTCTATCTCATTCTCTCTACCCTCTCTCTCCCCTCTCTCTCTTTCTTTTCTCTCTAAATTTATCTCTATCTCCTCTCTCTCTCTTCCCTCTCTCAAAATCTTTCTACCCCCTCTCTCTTTTTAACCCATTCTCTATCTATCTCTATCCCCCTCTCTATTCTATATAACACACTCTTTGTATCTCCATCTCACCGCTCTCCTCCTAACATCTCTCTCTCCATCTCCCCTCTGTCTATCCCCCTTTCTCTCTCCATCTCCCCTCTATCAATCCCCCTATCTCTATCTAAATCTCCAATTACTCTATCCCCTTCTCTCTCTCTTTCTCTACAGTGTCTCAGTCCTCTCCCTTTTTCTTTATCCCCTATCTCTTTCTATCTCCCATTTCTCAATCTCTATTTCATCTCACTCTTTCTCGCTCCAATATTGATTTGTCTTTTCCCTTCTCTCTTTCTATCTCTACCCTCTCTCTCTCTCTTCACTCTCACTTACTACTCTATCTCTCTCCTCTCTCTCTCTCACCTCTCTATATCCCCTCTCTCTCTCGTTTCCCTATCTCTTTCTATTTTCCTTTTTTTTTCTCGCTCTTGCTCCACTATCTATTACTCTTTTCCCTTCTCTCTTTCTATCTCTCCCCTCTCTCTATCCCTCTCCCTGTCTCTATTTCTACTCTCTATCTATCTCCCCTCTATTTTGTTCTTCACCTCTCTTTCTATTGTCTCTCTCATACTCTCTCTCTGTTCCCTTTTCTCTCTCTTCCCTATCTCCACCTCTCTATTCCCTTCTCTATCTCTCTCCATGTTCTCTCTCTATTTTTGTTTTCACATCTCTCTATCTCCCTCTCTCTCTCTCACTCCCTCTGCCCTGTCTTTATCCACTGTCTCTCTCCACTCTCTATCTCTTGCTCCCCTATCTCTTCCTCTCTATCCTCCCTCTTTTTGTCACTACCCACTCTTTTTCTCTCTCCCCTCTCTCTCTCATTTGTCTCTCACTTTTCTCTATCCCCTCTCTCTCTCTATCCCCCCTATCTATTTATATTTCCCCTTTCTCTTTATCAATCCCCTCTTTTTTTCTCAACTATTTATTTCTCTTTTCACAGTTCTCTATATCTATTTCTATCATCTCTATATGTTTCATTTTTAAATCCTCTATCTTTCTCCTGGCTCCCTCTCTCCTCTCTCTCTCTATATCCCCTCTCTTTTTTTTTTCTCTATATATCAAAAATTCTTTCTTTCCCATCTCTCTCTTCACTCTCTACAGATCTCTTCCCCCTCTTTCTCTCTGTCTAAACTCTATCTTTTCACTCTCTTAAACAGTCTATATTTTAACTTCTCTCTTCCCTTTCTCCAACTCTCTCTTCACCTCTCTCTTTCTCCCCTCTCTTTCTCTTCTATCTCTCTTAAACTTTCTCTATGTCCCCTCTCTCTATATTCCATCTCTCTATCTCTCTCTCCACTTTTCTCTCTCTCTCCACCCTCTTTGTCTCCCTCTATTTCACATCTCTCTATCGGCCATTCTCTCTCTCTCTCTCTCTCTCTCCATCTCCCCTCTCTCTCTCTCCGTCTCACCTCTCTTTCACTCTTTTTTTTCTCCACCAACGCTCTTTCTCTTTCAAATTTACTCCACCATTATTCCACCATCTCTCTTTCTCTCACCCCTCTTTCTCTCCTCTCTCTCTCACCAATTTTTTTTTTTTTTTTAATTTTTTCTTTAATTTTTTAAAAATATTGAAATAATAAAATTTTCTTTTTGTATAAAATAATAATTTAAATTTTATTGTTAATATATGTATTATTATAATTCATAACATTTATATATTAAAAAAAAAATAATTTTATAATTTTTTTTTTTTTTATGCTAACAGAAAACAAAAAAATTATAATGCCAGATTGCATAGTGGACGGATGCCCTAGCACAAACCGAAAGGGACAATCAAACCCTTCGGTATCTTTACATGTTTTTCCAAATAATGTGGATCGAATCAGACTTTGGCTTAGTCAGACCAAGCAATATGAATTAAACTTAGAAGAAATGGTACAAAAAATTTACTCCACTATTAAATCTCATCGACATCGGATGTGTTCTCTACATTTTTTGCCAGATGCTTATTACACCCACGGTGTGCGTAAGTATCTTAAAGATAATGCAATACCGACTAGATTTTATACAATTAGTACTACTTCAAATATTCCATCCACATCTACTGGCAGTACCTCTAACTATGTGGCACCAATCGATTACAGTGTAAAAAAATACATTGCATTACCAGTACCAACCAAAAAAAGAAGAATTGAAGAAACTGAAGACTCATTATTAATTAATGAAAATGTTAAATCATCTACTAAAGAAATTAAAAAAAATCTTTGTAGAGTTTGTGGAGATTCAATTGATAAAGAAATGATTGATAATTCAACCAATACTGAAATAAAGAGATATGTTGATAAATTCACTGTCTTCAACCCATTCCATTCCACTTTAACTGCAAAAACTCAAACTTCCAAAAATATATATATGAAAAATCAGTCTACTTCATCTGCCGATATCAATAAATCTGCAGATAAATATACTTGGACAATGGGCAATGTAACAGACGATCAAAGTTCCTCATTGACAAACTCAATATCATTCCAACTATCCCATTCCTTTGAAAATATTAGTAACTGTGATACTTTAAAAGAAAACAAAATAGAGATAGCGACTCAAACAATAGACCCTTACATTTCAAAAGAAGTTGCAGAAGAATATATAGACAGCATTGATTTATCTGCATTAGAAAAAAATGATATATCTGATATCCAGAGTATTGAGGTTGACCGTGATGATTCAACATTTTTGCCAAGTTCGTTTGTAGAATCTGAAGAGGAATATTCTTTGCTTGAAAATGAAAGTCCAGAAGAGATTGTTCAAGAAAAAAAATATATCGTTTTTGAATCTTGTTTAGAAGAAATTTTAAAAAAATTACCATGCCGTTGGATGTCAAACTGTACTGCACCAATGATGACTGTTCATAAACGAACAGTCGGAACATTACTGATAGTAACAGGAGAGTGTGAGGACGGTCATAATGGTGCTTTATGGCAGAGTCAGCCCACAATTGGACAGATGCCGACAGGAAACATTCTTTGTTGTTCAGCAATATTATTTAGTGGTAACCAATATAAGAAAATTCAGGAATTATCCAAATATATGGGATTACAGTTCATCAGTAAACAAACTTATTTCAAATATCAAAGGACTTATCTTTTCCCTACTATTGACAAACACTGGAAAATGGAACAGCAATCAATTATAGAGTCAATGAAGGGAAATCCAGTCACCATAACAGGGGACGGGCAATGCGACAGCCCAGGCTTTTCAGCCAAGTACTGCACGTACACTGTTATGGAGGCCAAATCTAGAAAAATTTTGGATTTTAATATTACTCAAGTAACTGAAACCTCATCCTCAGTCGCCATGGAGTCAAAGGCATTCCGACGTTGCTTAGATTTCATAATTGATGAAGGTATAATGCCAGTTGTTGTAGCTACCGACAGACATGTTAGTATTAAAAAAATACTAAGAGAAGAATATAAAAATATTGCCCATCAACATGACATTTGGCATTATTCCAAGAATCTACGGAAAAAAATACATGCTATTAGTAGGAAAAAGTCTTGTTCTGAATTGAGTCCGTGGATTTCTGCCATTGTTAACCATTTGTGGACAGCAAGTATGGTTTGTGATGGAAATGAGGAAAAACTGTTAGAAATTTGGAAGTCATTGCTATATCATATAATTGATATTCATGAATGGGAAGATGGAATACATATTGAAGCTTGCAACCATAACAAACTCAAAGAGGATGAACAAAGGCAGAGAAAATGGTTGACAAAACAATCCAATTCTTTTATCGAACTTCAGAAAATCGTATGCAACCCACAGATCGACAAGGATGCAAAACACTTAAGGCTATTCTGTCACACTGGCAGCTTAGAGGTGTTCCACAGTCTAGTTCTAAAATACCGTCCGAAACGCATTCATTTTCAAATGGATGCAATGGAGGCACGTACCAAACTAGCAATTTTAGCACACAATAACAATGCTATTCGATTGCAAGCAACAGTGAAGTGTGAAACTGAATTCAGTGATTCTTTTGGAGAGCTGCGTTTCACTCCATTTTACCCAAAAAGCAAAAAGGATTGGAAACTTCGACCGGTATATGAGGAGATGAACATGACACACGTTTATAAAATTATGGAAGATGTTATCCGTTTAATCAGAGGTGAAATTAACTCAAGTTGGCAAGCCAGAAATCCTACATTACCAGCAAACATTGCTTCCACTCCTCGACCATGCAAAAAAATTTTATTTCAAAAATTAAGTTCAAGATTTTTTAAATCAAAAAAGTAATTACTTTCTTTACTTGACAAGCCGATGTACTCTCAAAATTGTTAAATTTATGATAATTCGTTCTAATAATTTAAAACAATGTTTTGATTGTAAGTAATTGTTCAAATGTTTGCAAGGTGTTCGATATTGATTTTGTTTGGAATACGTTTTAAACGTACAATACTCAAATTACAAGATGTTAATAATAAAAAAAAAAAAATTGGGTGAATAAATACAATATTAAAATTTTTGAATAAGATGTTTGCATTTATTTTGAAATGAAATAAATGACCTTTTTTTTTATTTTTTAAAAAATTGAAAATAACGTAAATAAACAAACATACATCGCAATACAGAACATATAATTATAACAGTATCTAATAATTTAATTAAATTTAACAATAAAACAAAAAAAAAAATATTATATATTAATATCAAGTAAACTTTCAATAGACATGTGTAACAATCATTTCTCCATTATAAAATAAAAAATTTCGAAATATATAAATAAAATAAATAAAATATATTGTGATTGTTCACATATTCACTTTTAAATATAAAAGAAAAATTAAATAATAAAAATGAAATGTTATCAATTATTTCAATAAAATAAACAATTAAACTTTACAATTGAACATAACGATATAAACATTGTCTAATAACAATTGTTTATAATTAAACACTATTGACTAATACAGCAACATTTCAAGAGCTGGTCCATCTTCATTAGCATAGTGGAATCCCACGTATAGGTTATCCGGTGCTGGGAAAGCTTTTCGTATTGTATTTACAACACAAGAAGGAATCGGTTTCCGATTTTTTGGTCCTAGAAATCCATGAATCCATACAGTGAATCCCCTATAAGAAATTTTTCTACATTCCCTAAAAAAAAAATAATAAATTTTTGTTTTAGAAAATAAATAATATACATGCATGTACTAATTATTTAATTATTATATATATATATATATATAAATCTCTCTCTCTCTCTCTCTCTCTCTCTCTATATATATATATATATATATATATATATAGATAGATATATATCAACATATATATATTTTATTAAAGATAATATATTTTTCAATAAATCTCTTGCTTATTTAATCTTATATATAAATATATATATTATACAAAATATATATATATATATATATTGTTTATATAAAAATATATAAAATCAATAAACATATATAAATATATATATATATATTTTTATATATGTATATATATATTTATATCTATCTCTCTCTATCTCTCTCTCTCTCTCTCTCTCTCTCTATATATATATATATATATATATATATATATATATATATATAAAAATTTATAGATAAGATGTTCATATTCAGTAATATAAATTATTTATGAAAAAAATTAATTACCTTTCACTGAGTTGAACAAAACCATAAAAATTCATTGGATCATAACTGGATATCATCCCTTTTGTGTGGAAAACATAATCACGACTCGTCAATGTATCTTTAACAAAGGTTGCCTCACAAACACATGATGCTCCATCAGGAATATTTGTAGTTATTATATCCAATTCTCTGCAGCAATATGACTCTATCACACTTGGCATTAGTTCACAATTTCCACACACACACCATGTCATATTTTCAAGCCTATATAAATTTGGATCTTCATTTGGAGTTTGCTGTGAATCAGATTCTGATAGTAAATCCTCAGTGTTTCTTATTGGGTCCCATAAATGAGTCTGGGTAGCATCGAAAAACAAAGGCTCACTGTTTCTTTCTTCCATTAAAATTTGCATCTATTTAAAAAAAAAAAAAAAAAAAAAATTTTAAATCAATATAGTTATATAGAATAAAATAGATAACTTATTAAATATAGATCTAATATTTTAAATCTTATTAATTAAGATCCAAAATAAAAATTTATTTCCGAAAAAAAAAAAACTGAATAATTGAAATAAAACAATATTGATTGAATTAAAGGGAAAGTCAAGTACAAAAATAACTTTCCTTTTTCAAATAGGGCATGTAATTTTAAACAAGTTTGCAATTTAGTTTTATCAACATTTTTGCTGTGTTCTCTTGGTATTATAGTTGAAAGCAAACCTAGGGAGTCACATATGATAATTTCAAAGCCTTTGAAGGACGCCTCTATTTTATTTATTTTTCACACCAGGGGAGAGCAAGCTCATGTAGGCCATATAGATAGCATTGTGATCACGCTCGTGGCTAGTGGCTGACACTGCAGTAATTGGCTAAAATGCAAGTCAATAGATAATAACTAAAAGTCATGTGATTATGTGAGGTCAGACGAGGCTTAGCTAATAGTTAGTCACAAAAGTAAATAATGTATTAAAATAACAGTGTTTGTTTTTCCAAAAGGGGGAATGTGTAATAAAGTGATTATCTATCTTTGTAAAAAAAAAAAAAAAAAATTTGTTGTTGATTATCACTTTAAAGTTAGATATTAAATTTATATATGTATATATGAATACATTAAAAAAAGAATATAAAAAATTTACATAGATAATAAAATATTAAAATATTTCAATAAATACAGTTTTTTGTAATAAATAAGCTTGTCAGATCATTTAATTTGATTTGCAAAATAAATATGTATAGAAATTAAAAACAATTGAGATATAAAATGTAATATATTTTTGTGAACTTACCATTTGTGATACCTCTGACTCATCCAAATCCCTAAAAGTTCTTGTATATTCTTGTTCATTTGAAGACATTTTTATAATCCTATTAAAAAACATTAACAATGAAAAAATATTTATTAATAAATATATATTAATCAGTAAAATACATATACATATTTATGTATAATTTTAAGATAGACATCTCTATGTATTTTGATAAAAAGAATATTTATATTATTTATAATTGAAATTTATATATACATGTTTATATATATAAATATATTTTATATTTAAATAATTTATGTGTTATTATAATTAGCCTCATACCACTAGTGACAGAAACAACAGTCTTATGGCCATACACATGTACCAGTGTTATAAATATGTGGTAACCTATTTATTTTTTATATTATACTGATGATGCTTACACTGAACATATTACCATCCACTATCAGTATAAATCAATTTCACATTATTACTAAAGTATCATTATATGTATATGTTTGTCATATTAGTGTTAACGATAACTCAAATGAAATTAACAGCCATCCAATGTAAATAAAAAAAAATAGGCTCAATGGGATTAAATTATTTGTATATGGGTGTTAATATAAAGCTAAACATACCACTGATCCTATAATCGGACCTATTATGGCTATCAACATGATCAGGTATGACTGTGGTATTATTATATGTATATATATGTTATTATACAGATAAAGATAGCAATGATCAGATAACCATACATACTCAGGTTATCAACATGATACAGTGTAAATGCAGCTTATTTAATTGTAGATGGCTGTTATTATAATGATACATATATCAATGGTCATCTTACAATAACTAATATAGAGATCATCATGATTCTATGTAAATGAACTGTCATTTACTGTTGATTGATGTTATTACTCTGAGATTGATAGCAATGAAACGATAAACAGACATAGGCTGTCTATAATCATGATCCAGTGTAAAGACATTGTCATTATATGTAGATGGATGTTATTATACTGATACAGATAGCAAATACACTATAAGCAGACATCATAGTGCTATCACCTTTATTTATTGTCACAGCAGTGTCATTATGTGTAGAATATATAAATTATACAGTTAAAGATAACATTGAACCTATAATCATACATACTATGGATATCCACATGATACAGTGTCACTGCAGTGTCAATATATGTAGATGGATTACGTGCAAAAGATACAAATACCACTCATGCAATTAGCAGAAATACTATGGCTATTCCCATGATCCAGTGTAACTACAGAGTAATGAGATAATTTAGTTGTCAATGTCTTTTATTATACTAATACATATATAAAAACTTGAATAACCACTCATAATATGGATATCGACATGATACAGTGTCAATGCAGTGTCATTGTTTGTAGATGGGTGTTATTATACTGATGACGATAACATTGATCTCATCATTAGACATAATCGTTATTTATAATTAATTATGTGTCAATGTATTGACGTAAAATTTTGATGGATGTCATTAAAAATAAACAGATACCATTTTTTTTCATTTTAAGAAAAATAATATGGCTATCACCTTTATCCTGTGTCTATGCAATGTCATTGTAGAGGGGTGTTATTATACTGATAAAGATAAAAATGATAATATAACCATACCCATAATCATGTGTGACTACTGTGTCATTAAATGTAAATGGGTGTTAGATTACCAATAAAAATAACATCGATCAGATTACAAGAAATTCTTTGTATAAACAATTTTCATTATCTATGCCGTGTCATTACATGTAGATTTTTGTTATTAATCGGATAAAGAAAACAATGATCCCATAAACATAGATAATGATGATCAAACCCATTATCCAGTGTCACTGTTGTGTCGTAATATGTTTTTGGTTTGTAAGATCCTATTACCATGCTTAGTCAGTGAATACACAAGATACTGTATCAATGCATTGTCAAACAATATACATAGATTGGATTACTATGATCCATTTAATAATGATCCAATATCATGACCTACTTTGGGCAGCCCGTAAATCATGTGTCACTTTTATGAGATGATATGTTCAGAAAGTGCCGTGTGAATAATGACATTAGACGCATGCGTGAAATAGAGCGTGCACGCGCAAAGTGGTCTCCGTATTTTAAGGCTTCTTATTGGTTGGTAGTATCGTCGGAAATGAGGAGAATTGCGCATGCGCTAAGAATTATATTGTGAACAGCCTGTCTAGCGACTGGAGAGATGATTGGGCACAGGCAGTGGAGATCAATGTGACGTCACTGTGGGCGGCCGAGTTTACGGAACGGAGACATTATGCATATGAAAAAAACAAGGTAAATTGCTATTTGATGTTTAGATGGAAATTGCACAGGACATTCATATAGAGTATGACTATCTAGATTAGTAATTGAAACCATAGTGAGTTTACCATCCCTTTAACATTTATTATTAAAAAAAAAAATGATAAAAAACTACTATATAAGTAGTGATTAATACTTAGATTAAAACACAAACAAATAATAAACGGCTGTATATCCACAATGACCCCAGAATGTATACCATAGAAACTCAGAATAGAGTAGGAGGGATTTTTAGGCAGATATACACCAAAAAATGGTTCACGGATTGCACCAAAATCTATCTAAAAAAGAGGATTGACCTCAAACAAACTTATACTATCTAGTGCAATACTGGACCGGTGTAGGTCTGTCCAAAATATTCCCTATGACAAAATTAGTATAGTGACTAAGAGGGGAAGTGTAGGTAGCAAGATTCACATAGTCCATACATTCAGCATAGTTTCCATCTAATTGATTCACTATGTATCTTTATTTACTCTTTGATGAAATGAAGTATAACTTCTTGTTCTTCATAAAAAGACAATCCGTTGAACTAAAGCTTTTATATATTAAAGATCTCTGATTAAGAAAATGATCTTATCTTAAGAGGGCCAGATATTAATTTCTGGTTTCTTTCATTGTAATTGGCTTGATTCTTCTCTATATATATATTTTTATGGCCATAATTGTGGCAGCTATACATTTGATTTCTCTTATGAACACATATCACTACCTAATTATAAATATACTATGTCATGTCAGGGGTCTATTTATCATCTCTATCAACTAATTTATATTAATATTTGTAAATTGAATGATATGTTGAATTTACCATCATTCTAACTAATGATGATATTTTGCTCTTCAGCAAAGGATAATCTATTGAACGATTAAAAATGACAAATCACTTATATCACCTTGTTAATATATATATATTTTTATTTCTAATGATACACCTAATATCTTTGACTCTGACTATCTTTTACATTGCCATTTGTTATTAACTACTGTATTGATAGATTTACCAACATCGCGCAATGTGATATTCTAATGATCAAATTTGTTTTTGTTTTTTGTTCTTGCAAATGGTTGCGATTCCTCAGTAGGAGGTGAATTGATCTATGTGTAAAGCATTGTTTGAATAATTGGGATTCACTATAATCTTTAAATTTTCATCTCTGATCTGCATGATATGCAAATGTCTGATTCGTGATTCAATTACACAATGCTCTCTACGGCTTGGAGAGGTTATCATGTTGGTGCACTATGTGTTAATTTTTATTCACATATATTGAGGCAATAGAGAACATAAACAGACACCTTTCCTTTAGATACGTATTCCCACCTATTGAAAACCTGTGGCAGCTATACATTTGATTTCTCTTATGAACACATATCACTACCTAATTATAAATATACTATGTCATGTCAGGGGTCTATTTATCATCTCTATCAACTAATTTATATTAATATTTGTGAATTGAATGATATGTTGAATTTACCATCATTCTAACTAATGATGATATTTTGCTCTTCAACAAAGGATAATCTATTGAACGATTAAAAATGACAAATCACATATCACCTTGTTAATATATATATATATTTATTTTTAATGATTTGAATAGTGACATGATGTGAAGAGTATAATCATTTGAGATTAAAAATTATCCGCTTGTGACTGAAATTGAATCCCCATAGAATCATAATCATTTGAGATTATAAAATGCTCCGTTTGTGACTGAAATAGAATCTCATTCCTATTACTATGTTTACAGTGTCTGATGTCAACCATGAATATACATAACACTAGAGAGCATATATGCTCCGCTTTCCGTTTTTGACAATTGCTTTGACACTTGTTTTGTTTTGTTGTAAGACCCACAGCCGCTCCCCCTATAAACTGTAATTTGTCTCTGTTCCTGGTCATGTGACATTAAATGACCAATTATGGGAGGACACTCTCTATTGGTTCACACGGAGGTGTGAACTATCTACACGATTTGATTGGCTACTTGCCCTATATATGCTATGTGGCTACAGTCAGTCTGGTTAGCCTTTGAGAAAGCCAAGCCAGGCGAAATGTACATCAGGCACTCTTCCTACGGCTGTATCAACCACTAAGTGTAACTATGCAAGTCACATTTCACTAGTCAATGTGTTTATTATAACATCTATAGAATCATATTACCTTTCATTGATCGTATTTTTGGTTTAATTTGTGTTTGTGAACACTTCACTCTTGCCTATACAAATGGGTCTGTGTAATATGCTGAATGTATGGACTATGAGAATCTTGCTACCTACATTTCCCCTCTTAGTCACTATACTAATTTTGTCATAGGGAATATTTTGGACAGACCTACACCGGTCCAGTATTGCACTAGATAGTATAATTTTGTTTGAGGTCAATCCTCTTTTTTAGATAGATTTTGGTGCAATCCGTGAACCATTTTTTGGTGTATATCTGCCTAAAAATCCCTCCTACTCTATTCTGAGTTTCTATGGTATACATTCTGGGGTCATTGTGGATATACAGCCGTTTATTATTTGTTTTAATCTAAGTATTAATCACTACTTATATAGTAGTTTTTTATCATTTTTTTTTTTAATAATAAATGTTAAGTTTTAATATTATATACCCACTGAATAGGCACTTATACTAGTCTACCTTTGCGAGTGCTCTACTTTCTGTTCGCTTGTCTCCTATTTTTTCTATTGGTAGATTAGCATTAGATTAGGGGGTGTTTTTATTTTGAGGGGGCTTTTTTATTTTCAGAGATAATGTTTTATTCTTTTATTTTTGATAATTTGTTTATTTTTTCTGTAGTTCCATTTCTTTTTAATTGACAACACATAGACCGAGAGGGGAGAGATAGCAAATGAGAGGGGAGATAGAGCAAATGAGAGGGGAGATAGAGCAAATGAGAGGGGAGATAGAGCAAATGAGAGGGGGGAGAGAGAGCAAAACAGAGGGGGAGAGATCAAAAGAGAATGGGGAGAGAGAGCAAAAGAGAGGGTGAGAGAGGCGAGAGAGAGCAAAAGCGATGGGGAGAGAGAGAAAAAGAGAGGGGAAGAGAGAGCAAAAGAGAGGGGAGGGAGAAAGCTAAAGAGAGGGGAGAGAGAGAGCAAAAGAGAGAAGAGAGAGAGAGAGAGAGCAGAAGAGAGGGGGAGAGCAAAAGAGAGGGGGGAGAGAGAGAGCAAAAGAGAGGGGGGAGAGAGAGCAAAATGGGTGGTGAAAGTATCCACCTGGATAGATTCTTTTACCACCCTGCTTTTTTCAGAATCCACCTGGATGCAGCATAAGCTGGATTAAAAAATGGCAGGGTGGTTCCGTCACCACAATAAACTGCCCTTTCCGAAAATGGCAGGGTGGCAGGTTTTCCCACTAGTTAACAATAAATGAATATTTTTATCAATATTTTAAATTTCAATAACGCGTCTTAAGATAACTAATTCTGCATATGCTCTAACGTAACACCAGGGTAGACCAAAATCGTGAAACTCGAAGCACGTTCCGCATATTTTACATTTCTAAATTTTTCACTTAAAAAAAATGTAATTTTTATTATTAAATATATATTTCTATATATATCTGATAAAGTTAATGTAAATATATATCTATGCCTGTATAGGAATAGATTTAAAGGTATATATATATATATATATATATATATATATTCATTAAAATTATGGTGGAGACAAAAGCATGAGATTAAAATCCTCCATATCGCAAAAGTAAATCAATAGAAATTACTGCATAGGCAATTATCACATCTAGGCAAGTATCCCTGCTTGCCTTCACCCAAAAAAACTCCATATACATTGTTACAAATGCACCAGAGGATTCTGGGTAGGGAAACTTGCCTAGATTTGCTAATTGCCTATGCAATAATTTCTATTGATTTACGTTTGCACTTCTAGCAGTGTTTACATTAAAGCGGTACCGCTAAATACCACTCCACTTAATCTAGCCCTTTATATTTACTATGTGTTTAACTCTTGCAAAAGGGTTAAGTATATGGGCATAGGGTCATGGTGGTGCTTCTGTAACACTGCAGATGAGGATACAGTGGATGAACCAATCAAGAACAGGCATAAATACATATTCTCCAAACATTGACATTATCTTAGTGTAGAATGAGGTTTTCCAGGAGTGCAACTTGACTTGGTGTTTAACCCTTTCCTTTTATTTGAACAAAAACAAAGCAATGAGACTCTAACAAAATAGAACATTTTATTTTACACTGAATACCCCTTTAAATGAACACTACAAAACTGAGTGCATGTGACACAAAAATGAGATATTTGTAATGTATAGTGATATTTAATTTACAAAGGAAAAAGCTACCAAAGTTACAAAAAACCACCCTCCTAGGAGTATTTGCATATTTAATAATGAACAAGTTAGTGTCATGGAAATGCAAAAATAACAGCCCTACACTATTAACCCCTAAAGCACCATAGCCCCCAATGGAACCTAACCCCACTACACTATTAACCCCATAAAGTTCCAAAAACCACAACAGTAAACAAAACCAACATATCACAAAAAACAACAACCAAAACCACATCAAACTAAGCAAACTTAAAACAAAACTGAAAAAACATAAAACACAACAATCTAAACAAACAGTAAAACAAAACCCCACAACAATCAACCACAACAAAGTAATCAAACACAAAAACAAACCCCAAAACAATCAACCACAACAAAGTAAGCAAACATTAAAAAAACTACAACAAAATAAACAAGCAGTGAAACAAAACCCCACAACAATAAACCAAAACAAAGTAAACAAACAGTAAAACAACTCCCCTAAAATAAACGACACAGTAAACAAACATTAAAACAAACCTCTCAACAATAAAAAAGCTAACAACAATACAAGAACCGCAGAGTAAACACATTTTATAAGAAATAATACTATAACAGCAAAGTAAACAAACATTCAAACAAAAAACAACCACAAGAAACGACAACAATGTAAACAAACATTAAAACAAAATATTAGTAATCATCAACATCAAGTGTTGATTACTCAACATCTAAAGTCTTCTCTTCTTTCTTCATCAGATGTAATCCACAGGGGGAAACGCCATAAAAAGCTATAAAAAAATCTAAGTTGAAAAACATTTGTTGTTGTTTCTTGTGCTGGTGTTTGTTTTACTGTGTGTTTACTTTGTTGTTCTTGTATTGTTGTTGGTTTTTTATTTAATTTTTCTTTAGTTTGTTGTAGTTTATTGTTGTGGGGGTTTGTTTGAATGTTTGTTTAGTTTGTTATAATAATAAACAGTATAATGATCACTTTATGGAATGTTTCTTTAGTTTGTTGTGGTTTATTGTTGTGCTTTTTACTGTTTGTTAAGTTTGTTGTAATAATAAACAGTAAAATGATCACTATATGGGCACTCACAGAAAATATACAATATACACACAATGAAGAGAGGTATCCACCAAATATAATATGTGCTAAAAAATAAAGGATAAAGTCCCAAATTGAAGTGTTCCAAATGAGGGAATTCTGATAAAGACCTCAAAACAAAATAGAAGATGACATAGTGAAGTTCTATTATGATGAAAATATGACAGATAAGTTGTACCTTACTCACACAGTAAGGAGCATATGACTGAGCTCTCAGATAAAGTGCATGAACATCCACCCTCCAAAGGAAAAGTCAGCAGCCAGGTATAAAGGAAGATTTGTTTAATATAAAGTAAAAAAACAACGCACACAAGGACTTACAGAGACAATTAAACAACACTGTAACACTTCTATGGTCAGGTGAATGCCAACTAACACTCAGAGGCCTAGTTATCAACGTGTCTACTTACCTGCCTTCGCCGGCCCAATACGCCCGCCTAAGCTCGCCTACCATTGCCGCCGTGGACCTGAATAATCTCACCAAAGTTATCAAAAAAGCTGTCAAAAAGCCGCGCACCAAGTATGGGGCGATGAGCAGTGGACTGTGATAGTTATCACTCATCCGATCTCGCTGCTCTTCGGCTTTTCTACAGCTTTATTGATAAGCTGTCACTAAGCACCCACACTAAGCTGCACTGTTCTACCCCCTATACCGGCAACCCCGGAGCTCCCCGCAGCGAAATAAATTTATTAACCCCTAAACCGTTGCTCCTAGACCCCGCCGCAACTATAATAAATGTATTAACCCCTAAACCGCCGCTCCTGGAGCCCTCCCCCACCTACATTATACCTAGTAACCCCTAACCTAGTAACCCCTATCCTACCCCCACTATACCGCCGCCACCTATAATACATTTTTTAACCCCTATCCTGCCGATCCCAGACCCTGCCCCAACTAAATAAATTGTTTAACCCCTAAACTGCCGCTCCTGGACCCCGCCGCCACCTATATTAAACTTATGAAACCCCTAATCTGCCCCCCTACACCGTCGCCACCTATAATAAATTTATTAACCCCTATCCCTGCCCCCCCTACACCGCCGCCACTTAAAAAAATTATTAACCCCTAAACCTATGTCTAACCCTAACCCTAACACCCCCTAACTTAAATATTAATTACATACATATAAATATTATAACTCTTATTAACTAAATTAATCCTATTTAAAACTAAATACCTACCTTTAAAATAAACCCTAATATAGCTACAATATTACTAATAATTATATTGTAGCTATTTTAGAATTTATTTTTATTTTACAGGCAAATTTAAATTTATTTTAACTAGGTATAATAGCTATTAAATAGTTATTAACTATTTAATAGCTACCTAGTTAAAATAAAGACAAATTTACCTGTAAAATAAATCCTAACCTAAGTTAAAATTACACCTAACACTACACTATCATTAAATAAATTATTCCTATTTAAACTAAATACTTACCTGTAAAATAAACCCTAAGATAGCTACAATGTAATTAATAATTGCATTGTAGCTATTTTAGGATTTATATTTATTTTACAGGTAACTTTGTATTTATTTTGGTTAGTTATTAAATAGTTATTAACTATTTAATAACTACCTAGCTAAAAGAAATACAAAATTACCTGTAAAATAAATCCTAACCTAAGTTACAATTAAACCTAACACTACACTATCATTAAATTAATTAAATAAATTAGCTACAAATAACTACAATTAAATACAATTAAATAAACTAACTAGGTGTAATGCGAAGTTTTGTTTTTAATTAGCATTGTAGATTGCAGAGTTGCAGACATAACGAATATACAGGTGTTCTATGGGAGTTTTTTGGGTGTTCCATGTGAGTAACCTATACTTTAACGGGGGAAGCATCACTATGAATTTCTAATATTCAATACAATGCCCTCCATATTAGATGCAACTTTCTAGCCATATCTGTCTCGCCAGATTTTCAGTGGCGAGAATTTACAGTGTGACATTATATAACATTATATTAGTCAACCATTATTTAACATAATATTGCCTTTTTATTTTTAGCAAAAAACGCTGTTCTACAGACCCACTCTCTGGGCTCTGCTGAGCGGGTCTGTTTTTTTTCCTCAGCGCATCGGGCCAGCTGTATTGTCACAGCCTGGCCCGTCCGTGCCATAAGACTAAGTGCAGCTCGCTCCTGCTGTCTTATGGCGCGGTCGGGCCGGGCTGTGACTATACAGCAGGCCTGATGCGCTGAGGAAAAAAAACAGACCCGCTCAGCAGAGCCCAGAGAGCGGGTCTGTAAAACAGCATTTTTTGCTAAAAATAGAAAGGCAATATTATGTTAAATAATGGTTGGCTAATATAATGTTATATAATTCTGCACTATGTGCAAAATTATATAACATTAATTTTAAGGTTTACTGTCCCTTTAAAGGAACCTTCATTCGTCGGGAGTTGCCGGAAGAAGAGGATGGATCCGCGTCGGCTGCTTCAAGATGGTCCTGCTCCGCGCCGGATGGATGAAGATAGAAGACGACGCCTGGATGAACATGTCTACCGGTCCGGATGTCCTCTTCTTGCCGGATAGGATGAAGACTTCGGACCCTCTTCTGGACCTCTTCTTGCCGGATAGGATGAAGACTTCAGACCCTCTTCTGGACGGATCGGTGATACCCGGCGTGGTGAAGATAAGGTAGGGAGATCTTCAGGGGCTTAGTTAGTTTTTTAAGGGGTGTTTGGGTTAGATTAGGGGTATGTGGGTGGTGGGTTGTAATGTTGGGGGGGTATTGTATGTATGGCAAAAGAGCTGTTTTCTTTGGGGCATGCCCCGCAAAAAAGCCCTCTTAAGGGCTGGTAAGGTAAAAGAGCTGTTAACTTTTTATTTTAGAATAGGGTAGGGCATTTTTTTATTTTGGGGAGCTTTGTTATTTTTTTAGGGGGCTTAGAGTAGGTGTAATTAGTTTAAAATTCTTGTAATCTTTTTTTATTTTTTGTAATTTAGTGTTTTTTTTTGTTGTAATTTAGTTTAGTTGATTTAATTGTAGGTAATTGTAGGTAGTTTAGTTAATTAATTTATTGATAGTGTAGTGTTAGGTTTAATTGTAACTTAGGTTAGGATTTATTTTACAGGTAATTTCTCTTGTAAGGTGTATCCAGTCCACGGATCATCCATTACTTGTGGGATATTCTCATTCCCAACAGGAAGTTGCAAGAGGACACCCACAGCAGAGCTGTAATATAGCTCCTCCCCTAACTGTCATAGCCAGTCATTCTCTTGCAACTCTCAACAAGCTAGGATGTTGTAGGAGAGAGTGGTTAAATATAGTTAGTTTATTTTCTTCAATCAAAAGTTTATTATTTTTAAATAGTACCGGAGTTGTGCTATTTTATCTCAGGCAGTAAATAGAAGAAGAATCTGCCTGAGGTTTCTATGATCTTAGCAGGTTGTAACTAAGATCCATTGCTATTCTCACATATGTCTGAGGGGATTACACAGATGAGGTAATTTCAGCGAGAGAATGGCGTGCAGTTTATTCTGATATCAGGTATGTGCAGTTATAATTTTTTCTAGAGATGGAAAACACTAGAAATTGCTGCTGATACCGGATTAATGTAAGTTAAGCCTGAATACAGTGATTCAATAACGACTGGTATCATGCTTACTCCCAGGGGTAATACCCTTATGATATTGCAATATAAACGTTTGCTGGCATGTTTAATCGTTTTTATATATGCATTGGTGATAAAACTTTATTGGGGCCTAGTTTTTTCCACATGGCTGGCTTAAATTTTGACTAGAAACAGTTTTACTGAGGCTTTCCACTGTTATAGTATAAAAGTTACAGTTGGTGCAGTTAAAATTACAAACTGTGACATCCAGCTTCCCTCAGGAGTCCCCTGTATGCTATAGGACATCTCTAAAGGGCTCAAAGGCTTTCCAAAGTCGTTTATTGGGGAAGGTAGGACCACAGCTTGCTGTGGCAGTTGGTTGTGACTGTTAAAAAAAAAAAAAAAAGTCTATTTCGTTTTTTTTATCCGTTTTTTGAACTAAGGGTTTAATCATCCATTTGCAAGTGGATGCAATGCTCTGCTAGCCTATTACATACACTGTAAAAATTTTGTTTGATTTACTGCATTTTTTCACTGTTTTTCAAATTCTGACAAAATTTGTTTCTCTTAAAGGCACAGTACCGTTTTTTTATATTTGCTTGTTAACTTGATTTAAAGTGTTTTCCAAGCTTGCTAGTCTCATTGCTAGTCTGTATAAACATGTCTGACATAGAAGAAACTCCTTGTTCATTATGTTTAAAAGCCATGGTGGAACCCCCTCTTAGAATGTGTACCAAATGTACTGATTTAATTTTATGCAATAAAGATCATATTCTGTTTTTAAAAAAATTATCACCAGAGGAATCTGACGAGGGGAAAGTTATGCCGACTAACTCTCCCCACGTGTCAGACCCTTTGACTCCCGCCCAAGGGACTCACGCTCAAATGGCGCCAAGTACATCTAGAGCAGTGATGTGCAGTCACTAGAGGCAGGTGAGGCAGTGCTTCACCTCTCATATGGGCAAAAATATATATTTTTTTATTGGCTTTAAAAAAAAATTGTAATTTTTTTTCCCATTTTTTTTTTTTTTCTCACAGCTATATGTTGTGCAATGAAGAGGCACAAGCAGGTCTGCCCACCATTACACAACATGCTGCGCCATCTACTGGATGCAAGTGGTTAAGATCATTGCATGGCCCATTAACTGCTTATTTGAGGCAGTCCTATTTGGGCTGAACCAATCCAGCGAGAGGCATTAGTAAGTGGAACATAGGGTTGGGGCTGGATGTTAAATCATATAAAACAAAACAAAAACGGAAAAAAACAACTTTCATATATTTTGTTGCTGTCCTGTGAAGCTGCCAGCTTTGCTAAAGTGAAAAAGAGAGTTCTGTTCTTCCCCTCTAAGTGCAGTGGAATGTGCCACTGTCACTTCCTGAATACTTACAGAGCAGGAAAGGGAGAGAGGCACAGAGAGCAGTGTTTCATCTTATTAAAGTAAGATTTTACAGAAAGGGATTCTGTTAGTGAAAATGATAATTGAATGAATGTGGTTTAGTGTTTGTTTACTCTTTTACAGCAGGGTCGTTTTTGTATTTTGTTTACTCAAACTTTACACCCACTAACTTAGCAGCTTGCCTCTGTACTTCACACTAAATTATAGACTAATTTTCTGAACTCTCTGTAGCTCTGCTGTTTTATTACTTTAAAATGCAGTGGTCCCCCCTTTGTGTGTGTGTGTGTCTCTCTCTCTATCCATCTCTCTCCTTATGTGTTGTTCTCCCCATGGTCTCTTTCTCTCTCTGTCTCTCTTCCTCCCCCTCTGACTCTCATCCCTTATGTAATGAAAGAATCTATAAGCAGAATTTGCAGCATTAAAGTAAAAAGTATGTTTTAAACATATTTTAATGGGCATGGATTTCTAGATCTCATAATCAGAGCAAGCATTGTGTTATCTGGCAAGAGTTTCTGTTACAATCCTTTTAGACTAAAATCAGATGTTTACTAAGTTGACCAGTTTTCAAAGACACCATTTAAAGGGACATGAAACCCATATGAAACCCATATGCAAATTTAAATAACTTTCCAATTTACATCTAATATCTCATTTTCTTCATTCTTTTGATGTCCTTTGTTGAAAATCATATCTAAATATGCTCAGTAGCTGCTGATTGGTGGCTGCACATAGATACCTCATGTGATTGGCTCACCCATGTGCATTGCTATTTCTTCAACAAAGGATATCTAAAGAATGAAGGTGTATCCTGCCACTGCCTCACCAGCCTCTGACGTCACTGATCTAGGGCGCCCATAGCGTTTACTTTACAAGACATGGTGGCAGTCATGGATAATACACTGTCAGCTGTATTAGCCAGACTACCTGAACTTAGAGGTTAGCGAGATAGCTCTGGGGTGAGACAAAATGCAGATCATACTGATGCTTTAAGAACCATGTCTGATACTGCCTCACAATATGCAGAAGCTGAGGAAGGAGAGCTTCAGTCAGTGGGTGATGTTAATGACTCAGGAAAGATACCTGATTCTAATATTTCTACATTTAAATTTAAGCTTGAACACCTCCGCGTGTTACTTAGGGAGGTTTTAGCTGCTCTGAATGACTGTGATACCATTGCAGTGCCAGAGAAATTTTGTAGACTGGATAAATGCTTTGCAGTGCCGGTGTGTACTGATGTTTTTCCAATACCTAAAAGGTTTACAGAAATTATTAATAAGGAATGGGATAGACCAGGTGTGCCGTTCTCTTCCCCTCCTATTTTTAGAAAAATGTTTTCCAATAGACGCCACCACACGGGACTTATGGTTTAGGGAGCAGTTTCTACTCTAGCAAAGCGTACTACTATCCCTGTCGAGGACAGTTGTGCTTTTTTAGAGCCAATGGATAAAAAATTAGAAGGTTATCTTAAGAAAATATTTATTCAACAAGGTTTTATCCTACAGCCCATTGCATGCATTGCCCCTGTCACTGCTGCTGCGGCGTACTGGTTTGAGTCTCTGGAAGAGGCTTTACAGGTAGAGACCTCATTGGATGACATACTTGGCAAACTTAGAGCACTTAAGCTAGCCAATTATTTTATTTCTGATGCCATTGTTCATTTGAATAAACTAACGGCTAAGAATTCTGGTTTTGCTATACAGGCGCGCAGAGCGCTATGGCTTAAATCATGGTCAGCTGACGTGACTTTAAAATCTAAGCTACTTAACATTCCCTTCAAGGGGCAGATCCTATTCGGGCCTGGTTTGAAGGAGATTATTGCTGATATCACGGGAGGAAAAGGTTGTGCCCTTCCTCAGGACAGGTCCAAATCTAGGGCCAAACAGTCTAATTTTCGTGCCTTTCGAAACTTCAAGGCAGGTGCGGCATCAACTTCCTCTAATAATAAACAAGAGGGAACTTTTGCTCAATCCAAGATGGTCTGGATACCAAACCAGATCTGGAAAAAAAGGTAAGCAGGTCAAAAAGCCTGCTGCTGCCTCTAAGACAGCATGAAGGAACGACCCCCTATCCGGTAACGGATCTAGTAGGGGGCAGACTTTCACTCTTCGCCCAGGCGTGGGCAAGAGATGTTCAGGATCCCTGGGCGTTGGAAATTATATCCCAGGGATATCTTCTGGACTTCAAAGCTTCCCCCCCAAAAGGGAGATTTCACTTTTCACAATTATCTGCAAACCAGATAAAGAGTGAGGCATTCTTACACTGTGTACGAGACCTCCTAGTTATGGGAGTGATCCATCCAGTTCCAAAGGAGGAACAGGAACAGGGTTTTTACTCAAATCTGTTTGTGGTTCCCAAAAAAGAGGGAACCTTCAGACCGATTTTGGATCTAAAGATCTTAAACCAATTCCTCAAAGTTCCGTCATTCAAGATGGAAACTATTCGTACCATCCTACCACTGATCCAGGAGGGTCAATATATGACTACAGTGGATCTAAAGGATGCTTATCTTCACATTCCGATACACAAAGATCATCATCGGTTTCTCAGGTTTGCCTTTCAAGACAGGCATTACCAGTTGTAGCTCTTCCCTTGGGATTAGCTACAGCCCCAAGAATCTTTACAAAGGTTCTGGGGTCGCTTTTGGCGGTCCTAAGGCCGCGGGGCATAGCAGTAGCCCCTTATTTAGACGACATCCTGATACAGGCGTCAAACTTCCAAATTGCCAAGTCTCATACAGACATAGTACTGGCATTTCTGAGGTCGCATGGGTGGAAAGTGAACGAGGAAAAGTGTTCTCTATCCCCACTCACAAGAGTTTCCTTTCTAGGGACTCTGATAGATTCTGTAGAAATGAAAATTTACCTTGACGGAGTCCAGGTTATCAAAGCTTCTAAATTCCTGTCGGGTTCTTCATTCCATTCCGCGCCCTTTGGTGGCTCAGTGTATGGAAGTAATCGGCTTAATGGTAGCGGCAATGGACATAGTGCCGTTTGCACGCTTACATCTCAGACCGCTGCAACTATGCAGGCTCAGTTAGTGGAGCGGGGATTACACAGATTTGGCCCCTCAACTGAATCTGGACCAAGAGACCAGGGATCCTCTTCCCTGGTGGCTATCTCGGGTCCATCTGTCCAAAGGTATGACTTTCGCAGGCCAGATTGGACTATTGTAACAACAAATGCCAGCCTTCTAGGTTGGGGTGCAGTCTGGAACTCCCTGAAGGCTCAGGGATCGTGGACTCAGGAGGAGTCTCTCCTTCCAATAAATATTCTGGAACTAAGAGAGATATTCAAGGCTCTTCAGGTTTGGCCTCAGTTAGCAATTCTGAGGTACATCAGATTTCAGTCGGTCAACATCACGACTGTAGCTTACATCAACCATCGAGGGGGAACAAGAAGTTCCCTAGAGATGTTAGAAGTTTCAAAAATAATTCACTGGGCAGAGATTCACTCTTGCCACCTATCAGTTATCCATATCCCAGGTGTAGAGCACTGGGAGGCGGATTTTCTAAGTCGTCAGACTTTTCATCCGGGAGAGTGGGAACTCCATCCGGAGGTATTTGCACAACTGATTCTCCGTTGGGGCAAACCAGAACTGGATCTCATGGCGTCTCGCCAGAACGCCAAGCTTCCGTGTTACGGATCCAGGTCCAGGGATCCCAAGGCGACACTGATAGATACTCTAGCAGCGCCCTGGTCTTTCAACCTGGCTTATGTGTTTCCACCGTTTCCTCTGCTCCCTCGACTGATTGCCAAGATCAAGCAGGAGAGAGCATTGGTGATTCTGATAGCACCTGCGTGGCCACGCAGGACCTGGTATGCAGATCTAATGGACATGTCATCCTTTCCACCATGGTCTCTGCCTCTGAGACAGGACCTTCTACTTCAGGGTCCTTTCAACCATCCAAATCTAATTTCTCTGAGGCTGACTGCCTGAAGATTGAATGCTTGATTTTATCAAAGCGTGGCTTCTCCGAGTCAGTTATTGATACCTTAATACAGGCACGAAAGCCTGTCACCAGGAAAATTTACCATAAGGTATGGCGTAGATATCTTTATTGGTGTGAATCCAAGGGTTACTCATGGAGTAAGGTCAGGATTCCTAGGATTTTATCTTTTCTCCAAGAAGGTTTGGAAAAAGGATTGTCAGCTAGTATCTTAAAGGGACAGATTTTTGCTCTGTCTATTCTTTTGCACTAGCGTCTGTGTCAGGTTTTTGCCTTTCTCACTGCCCCTTTAACTAATCTTCAGGATCTCCATAAATACCGGCCTCCCAGTTACCTCCTTGCTTGGTATTGTTCATTTTGCTACTAACTGAGCTGCACTCTGATTAGCTCTCCAGCTTCAGAGTATCACGCCTGTTACAATTCTCTGTGCCTGTCAGAACTTTTCACAGCTCATCCGGATCTGCCGCCTCTGTGACGTCACACGCCAAGCAGAGCGCCTTACAGCTTTCCTCTCTAAGCTAAACTGCTTCATCGGAGCTGACCTGCACACTGTTTTTCCTAAATCCTTTTACCTCTGATTTCCAGGTACTACAATACGCATTATTTGTATACTTTTGTAATATTTGGCCATTACTTATTTTTCTATTTTGCGCATAAATCATGCTTTATATTGTTTACTATTTTTACTCTGACATTTAGTTCACAGTCAGGTTGCTGTATCACTATCACCCAGCTAATACTTGTGAAGCCTTACCTACCTGTGAGCTATTATTCTTAAATCAAATGCAAGTTGTGTCTGTTGTGCTTTTACACATTACTCCGGGGTAATGCCTATGTAACTGCTCTTTGTACACAATTTGCTACAACTACATAATATTTTGCTAACTCAGTGGCTGTGGTCCAATCCAATCTTTGTTTTGTTGCAGGCATATTTGTGAGCCTGACAGAAATACCAAGCCATAAAAAATAAAATGGACCCAACTGAAATGGCCTCGCACATACAAACACTTACTACTAAAGTTGATCTCCTTACTGAAGGACTTAACACACTTAAGTTAGAAAATGACAACTTAAAAACGTACATTAAAGATGTTGTGGAGAGGAAACCCCCCCCACAAGAACCGCATACCAGCTACCCAGAACCCTTCTCTGGGGACAGAAAGGTCTTTAGAGAATTTAAAAACTCATGCTACCTACTGTTTACCCTTAAGCCTTTCACTTACCCCAACGATAGGGTAAAAGTTATGACCACAATTTCCTATCTCAGAGCTGAGCCCAGAGCATGGGCAAATACTTTCCTTGAACAGAATGATGATATCCTTAATTCTCTAGACTCCTTTTTCTCTGCTTTAGCACAAATTTATGAGGACCCCTTTAAACAACAAACTGCTGAAAATGCTATGAGGTCCCTAAAGCAGAGGAAAAGAGAGGTAGAGGAATACATAGCAGAATTTAAGAGGTGGGCCCCTGATACCCAGTGGAACAACTTGTCCCTTCGTAACCAATTTAGGCTAGGACTCTCTGAGGCCATTAAGGATGAGCTGTCACGCACTCAAATACCACCAACCCTAGAACAGCTCATAGACCTCAGCATTTGCATTGATAGGAGACTTAGGGAAAGACATCACGAAAGATCCTACCATGATTTACACCCTAGGCACAAAACTACACCAACTACTGTCAATACTTATTCTAAATCCCTACCGGAACCAATGGATATAGCCTTCCTGCGGGGACCCCTAAGTACTCAGGAGAAGCTAAGACGTAGGTCTCTGAACTTATGCATGTACTGTGCCGCAGATGATCATGGGGTAAAAGACTGCCCAAATCTTCCCCGTCAGAAAATGGGTAAGCAAAACACACCCTCTTGTTCTATTAAAACTGTACTAAAATCTAGCCATTACTGCAATATGCCTCTTGTATTACAGTGGGACCAAACACGAGTGAACGTTCAAGGGATTATTGACTCAGGAGCCGCCCTATCATACTTGGATGTGAATTTCTGTAACATAAATAAAATACCCCTTCTCAAGAAATTGTGTCCTGTTCCTTTAAGGGGTATAGATGGTGAACTTTTGTCCTCAGGACCTGTCTTATATGAAACCATTCCTATTCTCATGTCAACCCCCTGTAACCATAGGGAATTTGTTAAGTTTGATGTTATCACATCCCCGGATTTCCCTCTAATTTTAGGCTTAGAGTGGCTCAGGCAACACGACCCTTGTATCTCATGGTCCTCACTTACAATTCAATTTAACTCTAATTACTGTAAATCCACCTGTTTCCCACACTTACTTCTACAGCCATCTACAGATTCTCACATATCCATTGTTCCCCCAGAATATCAGGAATTCTCTCATGTATTCAGTAAAACTGAATCTGAGAATCTCCCTCCACACAGACCGTATGACTGCCCTATAGATTTACTTCCTGGAGCAGTCATACCCTGCGGACATATTTTTCCACTGTCTAAACCCGAGCTACAACACCTAAGAACATATCTTGATGATAACTTAAAAAAGGGTTTCATCAGACCCTCAACCTCGCCATCCGCCGCTGGAATCTTCTTTGTGAAAAACAAAGATGGTTCGCTCAGACCGATAGTCGACTACAGACAACTGAACAAAGTGACTGTAAAGAATCGCTACCCCTTACCCCTCATATCCGAATTAATAGAGCGTCTACAGGGATCCAAAATTTTTACCAAGCTGGATCTCCGTGGAGCTTATAATTTGATCAGAATGCGGGCAGGAGATGAATGGCTGACGGCATTCCGTACACGGTATGGGCTGTTTGAATATGTCGTCATGCCATTCGGTCTCTGCAATGCTCCTGCCACTTTCCAGCATCTGATCAACGACATTTTCAAGGATATTTTGGATTCCTTTGTAGTTATATATCTGGACGATATTCTCATTTTTTCCAAAACCCTAGCTGAACATAAGAATCATGTCCGCCAAGTTCTCACACGCCTACAAAGTAATTCATTATTTGTGAAAGCAGAAAAATGTATCTTCCATACCAACAGCATTCCCTTCCTAGGATACATTATATCTGACAAAGGCATATGCATGGATAATAATAAAATCCAAGCAGTTCTGAACTGGCCTATTCCAACCACTAGGAAAGAGGTTCAAAGCTTCCTTGGATTCGCAAACTTTTATAGGAAGTTTATTAAGAACTATTCCATGCTCGCAAACCTCTTACTAATTTAACCAAACAGAACATCAAATTTGCATGGACACCCCACGCTCAAAATGCTTTCGACCATCTTAAAACAAGTTTCACTACAGCCCCAATACTCAGGTATCCTAACACAGAATTACCTTTTGTATTGGAAGTCGATGCTTCTGATTTCGCTCTCGGTGCAGTCTTGTCACAAAGAGATGCATTCCAACAACCTCTACATCCTGTCGCCTATTACTCCAGGACTCTAACAGACGCAGAGAGACAATACCCGATTGGAGAAAAAGAGCTTCTTGCAATCAAAGCAGCATTTGAACAATGGAGACACTTACTTGAAGGCTCCACTACACCCACCATAGTATATACTGATCACCGTAATTTACAATACCTCAAGACCACTAGAACCCTTTCAGCACGTCAAGTACGTTGGAATCTGTTTTTCTCTAGGTTCAACTACCTCATCACTTACCGGCCTGCCAATAAGAACGGAAAGGCAGATGCTCTATCACGTTTGCCAGGTATTGAACATCACTCCCCTACCCCTCAATTGGTTATCCCCAAGGAAAACATTCTTCTCTTCTCAGCTGACACTACTACATACCTACGGACTGAACAAACTAAAGACACAACATTACCTACTAACTTATTACTCAAGAATTCAGCTGGTCTCTACTGCTACCAGGGCAAGATATACATCCCACCATCACTTCGTAACCAGCTACTGAAATCTGCTCATGATTCACCCTTGGGGGGACACTGTGGCATAACTAAAACCAAGGAACTAATTATCAGATCCTATTGGTGGCCAACTATAACATCTGATGTGACCAGGTACATTAACTCCTGTTATGTTTGTACTACTACAAAGAGGATTAAAAGACCACCTTACGGCTTGTTACTATCTATTCCTACTCCTGATAAGCCATGGCAGCACATTGCTCTCGACTATATAGTGGATTTACCAAACTCTAGTAATTACACAACAATTCTAGTTGTAGTGGACTTATTCAGCAAAATGCTTCACCTGATTCCATATCACAAGTTACCTACTGCTGCTGAAACCATACAACTACTAATGACTAACGTATTTAAATTACATGGCTTACCCTCTAACATCCTCACAGATCGTGGATCGCAATTTACCAGTGCCCTATGGTCTGCCTTCTGCGAACAATTCTGCATCGAGAAAAGATTATCTTCCTCATACCATCCACAGACTAATGGGCAAACTGAACGCTGCAATCAGTGGGTGGAACAGTTTCTACGCTCTTATTGTCATACTGCACAAAACACCTGGTCCCAATACCTTCATTATGCCGAATTTGTTTTCAACAACACTGTACATTCTACTACCAAACAGACTCCTTTCTATATTAATTATGGGTTCCACCCCAAATTTCAATTTCTCCCCGAAAAAATTCCTGATCACCCACATATTTCAGATCTCACTTCCTCCATTGTCACCAACTTTGCCACCATCAAACGAACCATTGAAACTGCTAAAGTTGTGCAAAAGAGGTATTATGATCGAAAACATATTCCTCCTCCTGCTTATTCTGTTGGTGACCTTGTGTGGCTTTCCACCAAAAATCTACGTTTATGTACACCCTCAAGGAAACTCTCACCTCTGTTCATAGGTCCGTTTCCCATCCAGCGCATCATCAACTGTAATGCTGTCCGTCTCACACTACCCTCCATGCTCAAGATACACCCTACATTTCATGTATCTTTGCTTAAACCTTATAAACATCTACGTGATCATCCAACTGGACAATCCCTACCTCCGGTCTCTATTGACCCGAACATGGAGTATGAAGTAGAGAACATCCTGGATTCTAGAAGAAGAAGAGGCATTCTACAGTACCTGATTAAATGGAAGGGATATTCCTCAGAACATAACTCCTGGGAACCATCATCCAACATATCAGCTCCTAGAATCATCTCCAGATTCCATCAACACAACCCTGACCGTCCTACTTCTTGAGCACCGGAGTTGCTCTTAGGGGGGGGAGTCCTGTCAGGTTTTTGCCTTTCTCACTGCCCCTTTAACTAATCTTCAGGATCTCCATAAATACCGGCCTCCCAGTTACCTCCTTGCTTGGTATTGTTCATTTTGCTACTAACTGAGCTGCACTCTGATTAGCTCTCCAGCTTCAGAGTATCACGCCTGTTACAATTCTCTGTGCCTGTCAGAACTTTTCACAGCTCATCCGGATCTGCCGCCTCTGTGACGTCACACGCCAAGCAGAGCGCCTTACAGCTTTCCTCTCTAAGCTAAACTGCTTCATCGGAGCTGACCTGCACACTGTTTTTCCTAAATCCTTTTACCTCTGATTTCCAGGTACTACAATACGCATTATTTGTATACTTTTGTAATATTTGGCCATTACTTATTTTTCTATTTTGCGCATAAATCATGCTTTATATTGTTTACTATTTTTACTCTGACATTTAGTTCACAGTCAGGTTGCTGTATCACTATCACCCAGCTAATACTTGTGAAGCCTTACCTACCTGTGAGCTATTATTCTTAAATCAAATGCAAGTTGTGTCTGTTGTGCTTTTACACATTACTCCGGGGTAATGCCTATGTAACTGCTCTTTGTACACAATTTGCTACAACTACATAATATTTTGCTAACTCAGTGGCTGTGGTCCAATCCAATCTTTGTTTTGTTGCAGGCATATTTGTGAGCCTGACAGTCTGGCAGATGTTCCAGACGTTCAGGCATTTTGTCATTCTTTAGTTTGAATCAAGCCTGTGTTTAAACCTGTTGCTCTACCATGGAGCTTAAACTTGGTTCTTAAGGTTCTTCAAGGAGTTCCGTTTGAACCTCTTCATTCCATAGATATCAAACTTTTATCTTGGAAAGTTCTTTTTTTTTTTTTGGTAGCTATTTCCTCGGCTCGTAGAGTCTCTGAGCTATCTGCCTTACAATGGGATTCTCCTTATCTGATTTTTCATACGGATAAGGTAGCCCTGCGTACCAAACCTGGGTTCTTACCTAAGGTGGTATCTAACAAGAATATCAATCAAGAGATTGTGGTTCCATCCTTGTGTTACACAATCTGGACGTGGTCTGTGCTTTAAAGTTTTACTTACAAGCTACTAAAGATTTTCGTCAAACATCTGCTTTGTTTGTTGTCTACTCTGGACAGAGGAGAGGTCAAAAGGCTTTGGCAACCTCTTTTTCTTTTTGGCTAAGAAGCTTAATCCGCTTAGCCTATGAGACTGCTGGACAGCAGCCTCCTGAAAGGATTACAGCTCATTCCACTAGAGCTGTGGCTTCCACTTGGGCCTTTAAAAATGAGGCTTCTGTTGAACAGATTTGCAAGGCGGCGACTTGGTCTTTGCTTCATACTTTTTCAAAATTTTACAAATTTGATACTTTTGCTTCTTCGGAGGCTATATTTGGGAGAAAGGTTTTACAGGCAGTGGTTCCTTTCATTTAAGTTCCTGCCTTGTCCCTCCCTTCATCCGTGTACTTTAGCTTTGGTATTGGTATCCCACAAGTAATGGATGATCCGTGGACTGGATACACCTTACAAGAGAAAACACAATTTATGCTTACCTGATAAATTTATTTCTCTTGTGGTGTATCCAGTCCATGGCCCGCCCTGTCATTTTAAGGCAGGTAATTTTTAAATTTAAACTACAGTAACCACTACACCCTATGGTTCCTCCTTTCTCGGCTTGTTTTCGGTCGAATGACTAGCTATGACAGTTAGGTGAGGAGCTATATTACAGCTCTGCTGTGGGTGTCCTCTTGCAACTTCCTGTTGGGAATGAGAATATCCCACAAGTAATGGATGATCCGTGGACTGGATACACCACAAGAGAAATACATTTATCAGGTAAGCATAAATTGTGTTTTTGTAATTATTTTAACTAGGTAGCTGTTAAATAGTTATTAACTATTTAGTAGCTATTGTACCTAGTTAAAATAAATACAAAGTTGCCTGTAAAATAAATATAAATGCTAAAATAGCTACAATATAATTATTCGTTATATTGTAGCTATATTAGGGTTTATTTTACAGGTAAGTATTTAGCTTTAAATAGGATTAATTTATTTAATAAGATTTATTTTATTTTGTTAGATTTAAATTAAATTTAATTTAGGGGGCGAGCTCCGGTCAGCAGATTAGGGGTTAATACTTGAAGTTAGGTTCGGCGATGTTAGGGAGGGCAGATTAGGGGTTAATACTATTTATTATAGGGCTTTTGAGCCGGGAGTGCGGTGGTTTAGGGGTTAATACATTTATTATAGTGGCGGCGAGGTCCGGTCGGCAGATTAGGGGTTAATAAGTGTAGTTAGGTAGCAGCGACGTTGGGGGAGCAGATTAGGAGTTAATAAATATTATGTAGGTGTCGGCGATATTAGGGGCAGCAGAATAGGGGTACATAGGGATAACGTAGGTGGCGGCGGTTAGCGGTTGGCAGATTAGGGGTTAAAAAATGTTATTAGAGTGGCGGCGATGTGGGGTACCTCGGTTTAGGGGTACATAGGTAGTTTATGGGTGTTAGTGTACTTTAGAGCACAGTAGTTAAGAGCTTTATAAACCGGCGTTAGCCCATAAAGCTCTTAACTCCTGACTTTTTTCTGTGGCTGGCGTCTTGTCGTTAGAGTTTTAACGCTCACTTCAGCCAAGACTCTAAATACCAGCGTTAGAAAGATCCCATTGAAAAGATAGGATACGCAATTGGCGTAAGGGGATCTGTGGTATGGAAAAGTCGCGGCTGGAAAGTGAGCGTTAGACCCTTTCCTGACTGACTCTAAATACCAGCGGGCGGCCAAAACCAGCGTTAGGACTCCTTAATGCTGGTATGGATGGCTAACGCAGAACTCTAAAACTAGGCGTAAAAGTTTACATAGGCGTTATTTGAAGTGGTACACAGAAAATATTTTTTGTTTCAGAAAATATGCAGTCTATGTTGTGTAAGCACAATCTCCAGCCGAGATTGCAGATGAGTGGCGATGTTGTTGGACTTTTGCTGAAGCTGTGATCCCTATTATTTCCTATGGAAGACACAATGGGGCATATGTATCAAGCTCCGAATAGAGCTTGATGCCCCGTGTTTCTGGCGAGCCAGAAGACCGCTGCTCCATAACCTGTCCCCCTGCTCTGAGCAGGGGAACAGACATTGCCACAATACAACCCGATCGGGTTGATTGACACCCCCTGCTGGCGGCCTATTGGCCGCGAGTCTGCAGGGGGCTGCATTGTACCAGCAGCTCTTGTGAGCTGCTGGTGCAATGCTTAATACGGCGAGCGTATTGCTCGCCATATTCAACAAGGTCTGGCGGACCTGATCCGCAGTGTCGGATCAGGTCTGCCAGACCTTGATACATATGCCCCATTGCCACTAGTCAGAACAGAGAGGGTCAGCCCACTTTTGTTTTAATATATTGCCAGACCCATGGATAGCAAGACTTGAGAGGTCAAAAAGGCAATTTGTATTTGCATGGTCATTATCACTATTATTTAAAGGGACAGTCTTCTAGAACATTTTTATTGTTTAAAAGGGTACCATCACTGTTCTATTAATATACTTTTTACCTCTGTGATTACATTGTATCTAAGCCTTTGCAGATTGCCCCCTTATCTCAGTTCTTTTTACCGACTTGCATTTCAGTCAATTAGTGTTTACTCATGAATAACTCAACGGGAGTGAGCACAATGTTATCTATATGACACACATGAACTAGCACTGTCTGCCTGTGAAAAGCTAATAAAATTCACTGATATAAGAGGCAGCCTTCAATGACTTAGAAATTAGCATATGAGCCTACCTAGGTTTAGCTTTCAACAAATAATACCAAGAGAACCAAGCAAATTTAATCATAAAAGTAGACTAGAAAGTTGTTTAAAATGACATGCCCTATCGAATAAGGAAAGTTTATGTTGACCTAAATGTCCCTTTAAGAAATAATCCTAAACAAATGCTGACCTAGTCATGGATGTTACTAGAGGCTTTACAGCAGATGTATTACTGCAGGATCTTAACACTGTAGGGTCCCTACTATATGAAGGGCATTATCCCAAGCTATGAACTGTGATGTGGTTCTCAAATTAAGGAAAATAAGATTTTTAAAAATCTTTGAAGAGTATATTTCTCCATGATTTTCTCTAATATGACCAGCCAAACCAGCAAAAAGCACAAAATAACTTACAAGTTTAAAAGAAAACACACATAACTGTATGTTCAAAGGTCTTAAATTCTTACAGTGGTTTTAATTATTTTTTTCTTTTTGAAAAGGGGATTATTTTTTTCTTGGTCAATATCACTGATTTATTAAGAACAGATATTAAATTAAACACACTTTAATTATATGTGTTATCATTGTTCTATAATGGCATTTTTTAAATAAATAAATAAATAAATGAAAGGATGAATGAATGAATAAGTAATGGTTTGCATGCATAATATAAGTATTCATGTATGCTAGTTTGATAAAAAGGATAATAGTAAAATAAGAATATTTTACTCATATTGCATTTTCAACCGAAGTATTTGAAAGGGAAGTTAAATTATAAATGTTTATGATGCATACAGAAGAGTACAATATTACTATATTTTCGTATGTATAATAGCTTGAATGTGAAATTACCAGAAAGTGCATGTTTGTGGCAGTAGTTATCACAAGGGGCAATTGCTTAATAAGGACAGTTTGCTCAGTGTCATTGGTGACAAACCTCACAAGCTTAAATACATTTTTTTGGCACACATCCTCTTTTTAGAGGCAACAAAGAAAATAATGATTTAGCGCAACTTTAAAATTCTTAACTTAATATCTGTTTATTCGATTCCTTTAACTAGTAGTTCCAAAAGGAGACTGCTATCAAAAATAATTAAATAAGTAATTACTTTCTACCTTATTTATTCTTTAGCTGAGACAAATGGGTCTTTTCATGATTGTGAGTTGCAGTGCACAAATGCTGATTGGTTACCCATTATACATAATACAGGCTTTGTATATTCTTTTTTTTTTTTTTTTTTAAATGAATTTTTATTCAGTTTTGGAATGAAAGGTAGCACTTGGGGACACGTAGGACCCCTGTTCAAACATACACAGACAAAAGGTTCGGACACGCAGGTCCGGCTGCAATAGCTGTCAAAACATTGATGCATCATAAGTAAATTGCAGGGATTTGTGGTTAAAATAATTCACCAAGATTGAACCCTGGTGTGGGCTCTGAGTATGGGGGGGGGGGGAGGTGGTGCTTATAAATCAAATTTAATGCTCCAAAGAGCAAGTTAGGATAAGTTGCTGTAATATGTATTAATGGGTTTGTCCATATAGATTGAGGAGCAGGTTCAGCTAATGGGGGGTAGTTATCAACGTGTCAACTTTCCTGCCTTTGCCGGCCCAATACGCCCGCCTAAGCTCGCTTCACATCGCCGCCGCGGACCTGAAAAATTTCGCCTAAGTTATCAAATAAAGCTGTCAAAAAGCCGTGGGGCGATGAGCAGCGGACTGTGAGAGTTATCACTCATCCGATCTCGCTGCTCTTCGGCTTATTCCCAGCTTTATTGCTAGCCTGTCACTAAGCACTCACAATAACTACACTGTTCTAGCCCCTATACCGGCGCCCCCGGAGCCCCCCGCAACTAAATAAAGTTATTAAACCCTAAACCGCCGCTCCTAGACCCTGCCGCAACTCTGATAAATGTATTAACCCCTAAACCGCCGCTCCCGGACACCGCTGCCAACTACATTATACCTATTAACCCCTATCCTGCCCCCCCTACACCGTCGCCACCTATAATACATTTATTAACCCCTATCCTGCCCCCCCTACACTGTCGCCACCTATAATAAAATTATTAACCCCTATCCTGCCCCCCCTACAACGTCACCACCTATAATACATTTATTAACCCCTATCCTGCCCCCCACTACACCGCCGCCACTGTAATAAATTTATTAAGCCCTAAACCTAAGTCTAACACTAACCCTAACACCCCCCTAACTTAAATATTAATTAAATAAATCTAAATAATATTTCTATTATGAACTAAATGAATCCTATTTAAAACTAAATACCTGTAAAATAAACCCTAAGATAGATACAATATAAATAATAATTATATTGTAGCTATGTTAGGATTTATTTTTATTTTACAGGCAAATTTCAATTTATTTTAACTAGGTACAATAGCTATTAAATAGTTATTAACTATTTAATAGCTTACCTAGCTAAAATAAAGAGAAATTAACCTGTAAAATAAAAACTAACCTAAGTTACAATTACACCTGTTTCGATCAGCCAATAGAATGCGAGCTCAATCTGATTGGCTGATTGGATCAGCCAATCGGATTGAACTTGAATCTGATTGGCTGATTCAATCAGCCAATCAGATTTTTCCTACCTTAATTCCGATTGGCTGAATCCTATCAGCCAATCGGAATTGAAGGGACGCCATCTTGGATGACGTCCCTTAAAGGAGCCTTCATTCGTCGGTAGTCCGTCGGTAAAGAAGGATGTTCCGCGTCGGCGGGATGAAGATTCAAGACCCGGCTTGGAAGATGACATCGCCCGGATGGAAGACTTTTTCAGCGCCGCTTGGAGGATCACTTCATCGGATGGAAGATTTCTTCAGCGCCGCTTGGAGGATCACTTCTGCCGGTCCGGGTCTCCTCTTCAGTTCCATTGGTGGCTCGGCTGAGTGAAGACAAGGTAGGATGATCTTCAGGGGATTAGTGTTAGGTTATTTTAAGGGGGGTTTGGGTTAGATTAGGGGTATGTGGGTGGTGGGTTTTAATGTTGGGGGGGTTGTATTTTTCTTTTACAGGCAAAAGAGCTGAATTCTTTGGGGCATGCCCCCACAAATGGCCCTTTTAAGGGCTGGTAAGGTAAAAGAGCTTTGAACTTTTTTAATTTAGAATAGGGTAGGGCATTTTTTTATTTTGGGGGGGTTTGTTATTTTATTAGGGGGCTTAGATTAGGTGTAAGTAGCTTAAAATAGTTGTAATACTTTTAAAATGTTTGTAACCTATTTTTTTTATTTTTTGTAACAGCTTTTTTTATTTTTTGTACTTTAGTTAGTTTATGTAATTGTATTTAATTGTAGTTATTTGTAGGTAATTTATTTATTTTATTTAATGATAGTGTAGTGTTAGGTTTAATTGTAACTTCGGTTAGGATTTATTTTACAGGTGATTTTGTATTTCTTTTAGCTAGGTAGTTATTAAATAGTTAATAACTATTTAATAACTATTCTAACTAGCTAAAATAAATACAAAGTTACCTGTAAAATAAATATAAATCCTAAGATAGCTGCAATGTAATTATTAATTACATTGTAGCTATCTTAGGGTTTATTTTACAGGTAAGTATTTAGTTTTAAATAGAAATAATTTATTAAAGTACAGTGTAGTGTTAGGTGTAATTGTAACTTAGGTTAGTTTTTATTTTACAGGTTAATTTCTCTTTATTTTAGCTAGGTAAGCTATTAAATAGTTAATAACTATTTAATAGCTATTGTACCTAGTTAAAATAAATTGAAATTTGCCTGTAAAATAAAAATAAATCCTAACATAGCTACAATATAATTATTATTTATATTGTATCTATCTTAGGGTTTATTTTACATGTAAGTATTTAGTTTTAAATAGGATTCATTTAGTTCATAATAGAAATATTATTTAGATTTATTTAATTAATATTTAAGTTAGGGGGCTGTTAGGGTTAGTGTTAGACTTAGGTTTAGGGGTTAATAATTTTATTACAGTGGCGGCGGTGTAGTGGGGGGCAGGATAGGGGTTAATAAATGTATTATAGGTGGCGACGGTGTAGGGGGGGCAGATTAGGGGTTAATAAATTTAATATAGGTTGCGGTGGCCTCCGGGAGCGGCGGTTTAGGGGTTAACATATTTATTATAGTGTCGGTAAGCTCCGGGAGCGGCGGTTTAGGGGGTAATAACTTTATTTAGTTGCGGCGGTGTAGGGGGGCAGATTAGTGGTGTTTAGACTCGGGGTACATGTTAGGGTGTTAGGTGCAGACAGCTCCCATAGGAATCAATGGGATATCTGGCAGCAGCGAACTTGTACTTTCGCTGTACCTAGCTTAACCTGTACCTAGCACACGCCATACCCAGCACCCACCTTGCCTAGCACACGAAGTACCTAGCACGCATTGAACCTAGCACACATTGTACCTCGCACACATGATGCCAAGGCTTTGTATATTCTACTTTACAAACGCCTCTCACATTCTTCATGGATATCACCCAACTTTTTCCCATATGTAAGACTATAGAGTTTCTGTACAGGGAGCACCATCAAATAGAATATATATATATTTTTTTTGTTAAAGGGATTAGGAAACCCCACAATTTTCTTTCATTATTTGAATAGAACATATAATTTTAAACAACTTTCCAATTTACTTCTATCATCAAATTTGCTTTATTGTCTTGTTATCCTTTCTGAAGGAACAGCCTTGCACTACTAGTAGTTTGCTGAACACATATAGTTAGCCAATCACAAGAGACAAATGTGTGCAGGCACCAATCAGCAGCTAGCTCCTACTGGTGTAGGATATGTGTGTATTTCTTTTTTCAATAAGGTATACCAAGAAAACGAAGCACATTTGAAAACAGAACTGAATTTAAAAGTGTCTTAAAATTACACGCTCCTGAATCATGCAATTTAAATTTTTACTTTCCTATCCCTTTAATTGAATTTTACTCTAGTTACATATATATCAGTTGTATCACTATTGATTATTTGTATTACTAAGCAATCTTTTTGTTTTGGAATTTAACAATTTTATCATAGCAGTAAACATAACATAACACAGACAGTACAATAGTAATATAAAGATTCAATGGAAATATTGCATATTTCAAACAGCTAACTGCCCATAAATACAATAGACCAGATTACAAGTGGCTCACAATTTTTTTTCCGCTTGCACACTAACTGTGCCCAAAGTAGAAAATTATCACAGCTACATTTGGCGTCCGTATTACAAAGTTGAAAGTAAAAGCAAAAGACAGAGGCGCGTTAACTTCAGGACTTCAGATATTGTGACCATGCTAATGCATTCTTCCAACAGTTATCACTCACACGTTAACCCGATACTGCGTTAGACCAACTGCTAAACCTGAAGGTGGCAGGAATACTTTACATTCTTATGTTTTTCACTTATAAGAAAAAGTTTTATATATATATATATATATATATATATATATATATATATATATAAATATATATATACTGTGTATATATATATATATATATATATATATATATATATATATATATATATATATATATAAATAAAAATATATATATATCTATATCTATACTATAATCGTGTTTGTAACGTGTCCATCGCCAGTTGTGCATGCATCTTCAAGGGAATGTTGGCTGTGCGAGGCAGCCAAAAGAATGTTGGCTGTGCACGCAGCCAAAAGAAACCACCTGGATGCAGCGTAGGCAAACCCGAAGCCGTAAAAAAACCTGCACAAAATAACTAAAAACACACGAAACTGCTGGCAAGAAATAAAAAAAAAAAACGTAACTGCCCGCATGAAGTATAACAAAAAAAAAACTAACCTCTCGCACAAAGTACTAACAAACACCTAAACTGCCAACCACCACATCGCAAAACAATAAAGTAATGAACCCCTAATCCGCAAATACCATAATTAAAATATTAACCCATAAACCGCCAACAGCCCACATCGCAATAAAACAAATTAATCTATTAACCCCTAAACCGCAAAACCCCCACATTGCATTAAACCTATTTTACCTATTAACTCTTAAACCGCCAACTCCCCACATTGCAAGAAACCTAATTAACCTATTAAGCCTTAAACCTGCCAACCCCTTACTTCACAATAAAACAAATTAATATATTAACCCCTATACCTCCAACCCCCCCATAACGCAAATAACTAATTTAATTACTAAGCCACCTAACCGAACACCCCCTTAAATACCCCCAAAATAAAAAAACTAACACTAAAACTTATTCTACCCATTGCCCCTAAAGGGGCATTTGTATGGGCATTGCCTTTAAAAGGGCATTCAGCTCTTTTACTGTCCTTAAAGGGGCATCAACTCTTTTTCAAGCCCATTAAATCCCTAATCTTAAAAAAATCAATAAAAAAAAATTCCTAAAACTAAGCCCTAAATAGGTACTCACCATTCCTGAAGTCCGGCGGAGAAGGTCTTCTTCTAGGCGACTCCATCATCTTCTATCTTCATACAGAGCGAAGGTTGCGCGGAGTGGAGATGCAGAGCTGGCTTCCCCGATGCACGGATCCTCAGCGGTGGTCCTCAATGGCGGTGGTCCTAGGCGGCATGAAGGCTCCTCTTCATGCTATTGTCCATCGCACACTGAAGATTGAATGCAAGGTACCCCATATTTATTGCGGTACCTTGCATTCCTATTGGTGGAAATTTTGAAAACAGCCAGTAAGATGAGAGCTACTGAAATATTATTGACTGATTTAAACAGCCAATAGGATTTCAGTAGCTCTAATCCTATTGGCTGATTTCAAAATTTCAGCCAATAGGAATGCAAAGTACCGCAAATTGAATGCGGTACCTTGCATTCAATCTTCAGTGTACGACGGACATCGGATGGAGAGGAGCCTCCACGCTGCCGAGGACCGCCGCCGCCAAGGACCGCTGCCGTTGAGGACCGCCACAGAGAATCTACGCATCGGGGAAGACAGCTCCGCACCTCTGCTCTGCGCCACCTTCGTTCCGGATGAAGATAGAAGATGATGGATTCCCCTGAAAGAAGACCTCCGCCGGACTTCAGGAACAGTGAGTACCTATTTTTATTTTTATTTTTGAGGTGTTTTTTTTTTTAGATTAGGGGGTTTTTGGGCTTCAAAAAGAGCTGATTGCCCTTTTAAGGGCAGTAAAAGAGCTGAATGCCCTTTAAGGGCAATGCCCATACAAATGCCCCTTTAGGGGCAATGGGTAGTTTAGTTTTTTTTTAGTGTTATGTATTTTTATTGGGGTTTGGTGCGTGGGGGGTTTTACTGTTAAAGGGTAATTGGTACTTTGTAAGTAAAAGAGCTGTTTAACTTAGGGCAATGCCATGCAAAAGGCCCTATTAAGGGCTATTGGTAGTTCTATTTTAGATTAGGGGGTGTTTTTATTTTGGGGGGATTTTTTATTTTTATAGGGGTATTAGTTTAGGTTTAAATTTTTATTTTGGATAGCTTTGTTTATTTCTTTCTGTAATTTTACTTTTGTATTTTTTGTAACTTTAGCTTGGGGTTTGTATTTTTTAAACATAGACTGCCCTTTGGGCAGGCTTATCGCCTAGTATATATATATTATATATATATATATATATATATATATATATATATATATATATATATATATAAGGTGTATATATATATATATATATATATATATATATATATATATATATATACAGTATATATGTAAAATAAATATAAAAGTTAAATATCCTCACTCGCTGGACTTTCAAAACAAATAGAATTTATTGTGTATAGTGACATTTCGGGGATCAAACCATCCCCTGCATCAGATTAAAGCGGACGGTATGATTCCCGATACGTCACTATACACAATAAATTCTATTTATTTTGAAAGTGCAGCAAGTGCAGATCTTTAACTTTTATGTGCATACTGATGTTCCTGACACCCTGGCATCAACTTTAGTGAGGTGAGAGTCAAATCCCCTTAAACTTTGTTTCTTTCTTTTCTCTATTGACTTGGATTGGGGAAGAAGTTATCATTTACGTTAGAAGTAAACTGTTTGTGCTCGTCATGTAAGCGCGAGAGTGGACACTTTTTACTTTTAACTCTTAATACCAGCGCAACCCGACGAGCGTAAAACTTTTACTTCTAACACAAGCACTAAATAGCACTCCACTTGTTATCAGGCCCAAAGTTATATGTCTAATTTTCAAATTATTTTGAAAAAAAAATACCTACAACTGGCCCTGTTCCACTGGAAATGTTTAGGAAATATATTGTTATAATCGGAGAGTTTAATAGCCTTATATGCAGGGCCCTTAAAGCTTCTAAAATATTGATCTGCCACTCTCTTGTGTTAGGAAGTTAGCACTGTTGTAGCTGAATCATGACAGTTTAAAGGGCCTTAAAAATTATTAAAAAACGACGTGCTGTAATTCGTTAGAGCATGTAATTATAAGACTGTCAACCCTGCACTACTGTGTGTCTTATCCCCTGCAAAGTGGTTAAACACTCAGTAGCAGTACCACTCGAGACCTGTAGAGCACTGTTGGTCCCAAATGGAAATCGTCACTGATCCAATCAGCAGTGCTAGTTGCATGCTTCAGATGTGTAACTAGCGCTGCTGATTGGATCAGTGGTGGTTTCAGTTTGGGACCAACAGTGCTCTGCGGGTCCCCAGTGGTACTTCTACTGTGTGTTTATCCCCTTTGTTGAGATTAAACACACCGTAGTGCAGGGTCAATAGTCTAAAAATTACATGCTTTAAATGGACAAGAAACCCAACATTTTTATTTTATGATTTAGATAGAGTATGCAATTTTATACAACTTTCCCAGTTCTACATAGATGGGCACTTTGGTTAACTTCACAATAACAATAAGCAGCTTAAACTTAAAGGGATATTAAACACTAAATAAATTCTAGATAGAATAATGCATTCAAAGTAAAGATTAGTCTGAGAATAGCATGTTAATGTATTTTTTTAAAGTTTTATTAGCTGTTTAAATATTGACAAAATAAGTGTAAAATTTTAGGGGTCTATTTAACAAGGGCCAAATGTTCCCCTTGTTTCCGCGTGAGCCTTCAGGCTTGCCGGAAACAGGAGATAAGAAGCAGCGATCTTAAGACCGCTGCTCCTAAACTCATACGCCGCCTCTGAGGCGGCGTATAGCAATCCGTCCGATCAAGTACGATCGGGCTGATTGGCCGCGAATCTGCAGGTGCAATGATAAATGCCCACAGCGTATGCTGTCAGCATTTACTGATGTGCTGCGGACATGGTTCGCTATAGTGGATCATGTCTGTCCGCACATATATAAATAGACCCCTTAGTGTCTATAAAAATATGGGAGCTGCCATGTTGTAACTTAGGTTACCTTCTCTGCTATGGTCAATTAGAGACAGTTATAAATAGGTCACGAGAGTGTGCAGCCAATGGCTGTGTGGAATATAAAAGTGTTCTGCACTTGCATTTCTAACAGAAACTAAAAAGCTCAACATTTCAGAATTAAATTACAGGAAAAGGAGACAAAATAAATAATGAAAGTATATTGTAGAGTTTTTTTTTTATATATGCAGTTTATCCTTTTATATTAACATCTCAAGTGTTTAATGTCCCTTTAACTTTTTTTTTCATGAAAATGTGTAACCAGATCCCTTCATATACATGGTAAAATTGCTACTCATTTCATTTTCATTAGAAGCTTAGTACAGTGATTCTATTTCACCACAGGTCATGCAATCAAAATGATATAGCCACTGATTAACAGCTGGTTTAGGCCGGGATATTTTTAGATACTTGGATGTTACTAATTTTGCCTGTCCCTGAGCAATATAAAGGGTACTATCAAATGTAAAGTTTATTTCTTTGATTTTGATTGCAGCATTTAAAAAAGTAATTTATCCTATTTTTTATTCACTGATTACAACTCTTTGGAGACTTTAAATGTGCAAGTTTCCTTACAATTGAACCTACACATTCTGTATCTCTTTTTCTGTAAATAATATCAAAACCTGTTACTTATTTGGACAATTAGGAGAATTAGTTTTCCTACAGAAACTTAAAAAAATAAGGCCTAGAATACATGTGAAGCCAAAAAAATTAGCGCGTTAACATCGCTTCTATTCTTTGTACTCATATTACAAGTCCAAAGTCATTTTTTTTATCACTTGGGTTCTTCATGTAGTTCTTTGCTATAATATTAATAATAATGGTTTACTGCAGAACTCAAAAAGAACTACATTTTATAGCTATATTGTTGAGCTTAAGGGGCCTATTTATTATGTTTCTGTCCGACATGATACGCTCTCCGTATTCAGCATTGCACCAGGTGCTCTTGTGAACTGCTGGTGCAATGCCGCCCCCTGCAGATTTGCGGCCAATCAGCCGCTAGCAGGGGGGTATCAATCAACCCGATCGTATTCGATCGGGTTGAATTGCGGTGATGTCTGTCCGCCTCCTCAGAGCAGGCGGACAGGTTATGGAGCAGCGATCTTTAGACCACTGCTTCATAACTGGTGTTTCCGGCGAGCCTGAAGGCTCGCCAGAAACACGGGCCCTCAAGCTCCATACGGAGCTTGATAAATGGGCCTCTATGTGTAATACTTAACTCACCACTTGTAATACAAGTACAGCTAGCAAGCTAATACCACCCCCTGCACTTTTCGTTATAGTATAGGCAGCATTGCTTGTTAACATTTTTAACCATCCACTTTTTATACCACATTGTGCGTTATTCTTATTGTGACACCGGCAACAAGATAACTCCTAATGCTCTATTGTTATCCTTCACTTGTTATTTAGCCTACAGTTTTTCCTCAGTAGAAGGGGATTATGGGTAAAGACAAACAAATGAAATTCACAATACCTCACCCTTTTGCTTCTAAAATCCACTTTAAACTCTGCATGGATTACAAGTGGAAAGTAAATGCGATCGCTTGAGGGCAATTTAATTTAATGCATGTTGGGATAAAATGGTGTTACAAAACTCATGTAAAATACATTACAAAGTACATTTACACTCATAATAACAGTATCTATTAAAAAATATTTTAGAAAAAATATTGCACAAAAAAGTTATAAGGTCTCAAAAATATAAGGTTACAAAAAAAAAAAATAAGACTGGCAAATGACTAAATATGTATATGTAGGTATATATATAATTATATATGTGTTTATATGTGGGTACATATGTATTTATGTATTTTTATGTGTATATATGAATTTAGAGACATATATACACATATAAACACATAAATGCATATTTTTATATATATAGACATATATAGAAATGCATTGGAGCCCTTTGCAGATAAAGGGACAGTCTAGGCCAAAATAAACTTTCATGATTCAGATAGAGCATGTAATTTTTTTTTTTTTTAATTCTTTTTATTGAAGAGAAAAGGAGGTCAGAAACAGTTACAGTTTGCCAATAGATATACAAATAACATATCAAATGCATCACATAGACGTTGGTATCTTTAATTTGACAGCATTACATTTGAGTTTCTTGTAGCTTACTTCTGCATAGAGTTTAGATGTTGATAGTTATCAGAGTTTTGTCGTTCCCTTCTCCCTCAACTCTCTTATTTTTTTTATACATTTATAACTTAGCACATTACCTTAACATGTAACCTCACCCGTGGGTGCTCCAGAAGTGTGCATCTTTTTGTTTAAGATCGTCAATATAATGGCGTATTTGGAGATAAGCATAGAATTGCGTGTTGGGGATATCATAACTCGTTCTCAAGTCCGCAAAGGTCTTAACCGAGTGTGTTAGGGGGTTCAATAGATCTCCAATTGTCTTTATTCCCCTATCCGTCCACTGACGGAAGGGCAGGGTGTCTGTGCCCGCTGAGAAGTCAAGGTTGCCCACTATGGGCAATAGTTTGGCGGAGGGAGATCGGGACCCCAAGTATCTATGAGCCATACGCCAGGCTGCTAGTGGTCCCTTATAGAGGATAGAGGACTTAATGTGTGGGGGTGTGTCAACTGCCTTTAGATGAGGCAGGTATGCTAGGTCTATAGGTTTCAGTGTAGCATTTTCTAATGCACTATCAGAGAAGTGGGAAGTACCCAGCTCCCAGTCAAGGACCACCCTGATCAGAGCCGCCCAGTTATACATTCTGAAATTTGGCAGGCCTAGGCCCCCAGAGTTGTACGTTTGCTGCAGGTGTGCAGCAGCTATGCAAGGTTTCCCCTCTTTCCACACAAATTTTTTGACTGCCATATTCAAGGAGTTCAGATCTCTCTTGTTCAGTAGGAAAGGCAGCATAAGCATGGGGTAGAGCAGCCTCGGCAGCGTGACCATTTTGACAAGACTGATTCGTCCCATGATTGATAATGGCAGTGAGCTCCACTGCTGTAATTGTTTACATAGGTTGGCACAATGACTTGAAAAGTTCAAATCATATAAGTGGTGTGGGTTTCTATGCAGTTGGATTCCTAGATAGGTTAATCCGTTCCCAACTTCCGTAAAGGGGTAGGTCCCTCTGCTGGCTGAGTGCTTGTTAAGCCACAGTATTTCCGATTTTCCTGTGTTGATCTTATAGCCGGAAAAGCTACCGAAGTTTTGAATGATCCGAAGGATTTTAGGGACATGCTTGGCTGGGTCCTCAACAAATAGCAGCATGTCGTCGGCATACAGGGCTAACTGCTGTGGTCTGCCGTGCACTTTGACGCCCGGGAAGCTCTGCCGTAATTTAATAGCAAGAGGCTCCAATGCCAAGTCGAAAAGCAGAGGAGACAAGGGGCACCCCTGTCTCGTGCCTCGCTGTAGGACAATGTCTGGGGAGAACAGACCATTAGTCAGAATTCTGGCCACTGGCCTCGAGTATATGTTCCGAATCGTCTGTGCAAAGTTTCCCACCACATTGTAGCGCGTTAAGGTGTTGTTCAAATCTTCCCACTCAACTCTATCGAAGGCCTTCTCTGCATTTAGGGATAGCAGGAAGGCCTCCGAGACATCATCCCGATACCGACCCTCACTTCTCCTCCAGCAAAAATCAATGACCTGCAAGACCCTTCGCAAGTTAACCACCGATGATCGTTGGTATACAAAACCGGTTTGGTCTGGGTGCAGAAGGGATGGTAATAGGATCTTTAATCGGGCCGCCAACACTGCCATAAATATCTTATAGTCAGCGTTCAGTAGCGAGATGGGTCGATACAATTCAGGCAGAGAGTGGTCCTTTCCCGGTTTCGGGATGAGCGTAATATGTGCCGCCGAAAAAGTCGGCGAGGGTAGAAATTCATTCTGGAAGTATCCATTGAACATTCCCAGCAGAGTTGCTGCTATATTGGGTTGTAATAACTGGTAGAATTCCACCGGTAGACCATCCGGTCCTGGTGTCTTACCTAGAGCCATGCCTTGTATTGCTCTATCGACTTCCTCCGCCGTAATGGGGGAGTTCAGCTGATCTGTCTGGTCTTGGCTAAGCTGCAGAAGGTTCACAGTAGACCAAAAGGAGTTCTGCACCTCGGGCATGCACCCCGGTTGCTTTGTATATAGCTCTGTATAATACTCTGCAAAACCCCTAGTAATGTTGATAGGTGTGGTGTGCACCCTTCCTCTGTACCGTAAGGAGGCTACATCCTTTTTTGCTGTGCGAGCTTTGGTTAGAGAGGCCAATAGCTTCCCAGATCGATTTCCAAATCTATAAAATTTGGTTGCGGTTTTGATCAACCCTGCCGCTGCCTGTTGAGACACAAATGTATCCAAACTTTCTTTAGCGGCGACGTACTCGTCATACAGCTCTCTAGTTTTGGTTTTACAGTAGCTACTATAGGCCAAAACCAGATTTTTTTCCAGTGTGATATATCGGAGCTGGGTTTTACGCCGAAGGTCAGCCAGATATGAGATGATATTACCTGCCAACACCACCTTAGCTGTTTCCCACATAAGTTGGGGATTGTCAGCATGAGCCAGGTTGTCAGTGTAGAAATCATTCCAGGAGTGTACCAAGAACTCTCTGAAAGGCACCGAGTTTATTAAATAGTTTGGAAATCTCAGTGTGTTTCTATTGGCAGTACCCCTGGGGGAACAGAGTGCAAGCTCAACCGGTGCATGATCAGATACTAGGATATCATGTATCTTGGCCTGTTGGACCAGCGATATAACCGATTCAGATATCATAAAAAGGTCTATCCTTGACAAGGACGCCTTGGCTTTAGAGATACAGGAGTAGTCTCTGCCCTCTGGGTGTCGTAGTCTCCAAATATCACACAACCCCAGCTCTTTTTCTAGGTTAGAGAAAATCTTCTTCTCAAATCACCCCAAGTATTTAGGCCGAGCACTTTCTGGAGGGAGATCCGGGGCTCGCATCCTATCACATATTTGATCAGGTGCAAGGTTAAAGTCCCCCCCATTATAATCTTAGTGTCTGTTAGTACCCTAGTTAGTTGGGTCCAAAATCCTGCGCTTTTTTGGTTGGGGGCATACAAGTTAAACAAAGCATAGCGCTGTATGCCCACCTTAATTTGGACTATTAGGCACCGACCTTCTGGGTCTTTGTGGGTTTTGAGGATGTCCACGTTAGATTTTTTTCCAAAAAGGATGATCAGTCCTCTACTAGAGCTAGTGTGTGAAACATAGGCAATGTTACCTACCCAGTCCGTTTTTAGCTTCTCATGTTCCGTATCAGTCAGGTGTGTCTCCTGCAGCAGAGCCACATCAGTGTGTATCCTACGTAAGTGCGTGAGTATAGTTTTTCTCTTAATGGGCGAGTGTATCCCACCCACATTCCAGGATATAAACTTAACTACCATCTATGGCTCTCTTTTGAGTCCCGTGTTTTCGGAATTGTGTCTGCAAAGCACGGGGGTGGGGGGGGGGGGGAGGGCCCAGAGGGAGGGGAAGAGAGGAGAGGAGAAAAAAAAAAAATTACATCTGTGAAACCAGCATTTGCCCCATCAGCGGGGAAGATCGTCTGCACTATTCTAGCCATTGGTGAATTAAATCCATCCAGAAGTTGAAAAAAAAGAAAAAAGAATTTTAAAGGATGTTGATGCAGTGCATCACTGGTCCAATGGCCTATAGTACAGGTTTGAGATTTCGCGGATTTCCAGCGAATCCGTGATAAAAAATTTGAAAAGGCAAAAAAAATAAAAAAAACAGATTGAAAAAAAGCACAGTCTCCCAGGACCATGGCCTGCCATTCCCCATGGTAAGAAAGAGTATTAGAAACCACAGCATACAAATATAACAACAATAACAATAACAACAAGTAAAGAAAATTCAAGTTAAGAGAAAGAAATATACAGCCTCCAGGGGCTGTAGCCCACCATTTCCCACAGCAAGTTGAGTTGCTAAAAATAGCAGCATATGAACAAAGCAACAACAGGAGATAAATAGAACAGATTGTCAGTCTTGGTGAACATTCCCCACAACAAGCAGCATTATTAGAAATTGCATTACATGAAAGAGACATAAAAGAGGTTTTCAGCCCTGGCGAACATAGGGTGATATACATGATAGCGGGATATCCGGATCGCCCCATCTTCCACTCAGGTGGATTACCCATTACTGCTGGCCAATAAGCCAGTGTGTCTAAGAGACAATAACTTGTATTCTGAGTAATGTGGCGGTCCGGGACATGTTCTGTGCAGCAGCGACATATAATCTGCCACCCCAGCACAGGATTTAATATCAAGAGTAGAGGCATTAAACGTGCTAAGATCCTTACAAAGGCTAACATTAAACAATTCAACAGCCATCTACCACAGAGGATTGGTGCTGTCCGTACTTCTGCTCTAGTTTCCAATTTAAGGAGCACCAAGTCCAGAAATTTAAATGTTAAGCACCTAAGTCTGAGAAATATGAGTGCATAGTTCATCAAAACTCTTTTTTTCTGCTTGTTTCCAGTAGCAGTGTATTGCCGTGAAGGCGACACCAAGACAACACCAGGGAGTGAGTTCTTTTCGGCTAGTGCTATCTCCGCTTGTGTCTGAGTGTCGCTCAGGACAGCACGCAACATAACAAAAATGAAACATATAACAGTTGTGAAATAACCCATTAATACTGTAACCAAGCATTCTATCTCCCACCAATTTACACCATCTCTCAGTCAGGGTCTACCTGCATAGCGCCCCTGCGGGAGTTACCAGGTTGCCTCAGATTCTCCTCCAGGAAGGTCTGTGCCTCCGCGGGCGAATCAAAGAACCTAGGGCCGTTGTCTGTGATTAGTTTCAGTCTCGCCGGGTATAATAGGTATACTTTCCAGCCTTCCCTGTTTAGAGAAGAGCATAACGCAGAAAATTCCCTCCTTTTCCGCATCAACTCAGCAGAGTAATCCTGGAAAAGCAGGAGTTTAGAATTTTCAAACATCAAGGAGGGAAGTCTACGATACGCTCGCAGTACCTGTACCTTTATCTGAAAATGCAAAAATTTTACCATTATTTGTCTGGGGGGCTGGCCCTCTCTAGGGTTTTGTCAGAGCATGTAATTTTAAACAATTTTCCAATTTACTTTTATCACCAATTTTGCTTTGTTCTCTTGGTATTCTTAGTTGAAAGCTTAACCTAGGAGGTTCATATGCTAATTTCTTAGACCTTGAAGCCCACCTCTACCAGATTGCATTTTAACAGTTTTTCACCACTAGAGGGTGTTAGTTCACGTATTTCATATAGATAACACTGTGCTCGTGCACGAGAAGTTATCTGGGAGCAGGCACTGATTGGCTAGACTGCAAGTCTGTCAAAAGAACTGAAAAAAGGGGCAGTTTGCAGAGGCTTAGCTACAAGATAATCACAGAGGTTAAAAGTATATTATTATAACTGTGTTGGTTATGCAAAACTGGGAAATGGGTAATAAAGGGATTATCTATCTTTTAAAACAATAAAAATTCTGGTGTAGACTGTCCCTTTAAGTAAATGAAAACATGAAAAGGAATATTTATGCAAAATATTCATTTTTAATAAAGTGTGATACTGTGTATTTACTGTAAATATTTAACATTCCAATGTTCTTCACATAGCAGAATATGTTCTATGTATTTTAAAATAGATATCCCTATATATCTGAATATATCTATAACTATATATAATCATATAATTATATATATATATAGGTATAGATCTATATTTTACAAAAAAAAACATCAGATATATAAAGAAATATGTATTTATAAATAAATAGAACATATTCTGCTATGTGAAGAACATTGGAATGTGAAATATTAATATTTTCATGTCTGGTTAGCGCACTTGAGAAAAAGCAACCGTGTTTACGTGCGAGTAGGGTGTTCTATTCTAACTTCGTTTTTTACGCGTATTGGGTTTGCGTGAGTGAAAACTTTCTACTTTCAACTTGTAATACGAGTGCTACCCGATGCATGCATAAACCTTACTTCTAGCGGAGTTAGCATGTGAGTCCATTGAGTTCCACCTATACAAATCTAATATACTTACAAAAAAGCTCCAGTTGAGCTTAAATTAATCCCAATTAAAAGGTGACCCATTTAACACAAGCAATCGTATCCCTGAATTCTGTTTCTAGCCAGAAATGTATCCAAACCATTTTTAATTGTATCTAAGGTATTGGCATTCACTACCTTATTTGGTAATGAGTTCCACATTTTTTATTGCTCTTACAGTGAAAAAAAGTACCTTTGCAGGAGATTAAATCTCCTTTCCTCCAGCCTTAAATTGTGACCTCTTGTCACAAACAATTTTCTTGGAATAAAGAGAGCTTCTGCCATCTCTGTATATGGGCCTTGAATATATTTATATAAAGTAATCATGTCACCTCTCAAGCGAATTACCATTCTCATACATTACAATATCAACTTTACTGGAAAAAAAATCTAATCTGAAATATGTTGATAATCAAAATCAGAAAATATATTACACTGTGTAACATTAAAAAGGAAAATTCCAAACAGCAGACCCTCGGGTATCAAAAAGACTTTATTTAATCAGAGCAACAGACAAAAAAATCCACAACGTTTCGGTCAGCAGACCTTAATCATGTGGTATACAGCACATACACAGCCTACATTATTTATACCCAACTATGGGAGGGGCTACTAGAAAAGCACAGGCAACCTTCATCAAGCAATTTACTGCCTCTATTCAGCCAAGTATAATGCTCCCCCTATGGTAAGGTTGTGTATTTAAAAGAGTATATATATTTCATATTATATTAGGGACATCCTAAAACATTTAATGTGAAAATGGCTTAATGTAGCTTAATGAGTAAAAAAGTGGCCAAATGTTAATCAATTGCTGCATAATTTTGCACAACCCAAGATTTCCACTATCCAAGCCTATAATTGAAGTTTCATGGATTTTTGTTTCCCACAAGGCAAATGAGTGACATTAAGCTTGTTTTTTGGGGAGCTTAATGTGGCTTAACGTACAAAATTGAACTTAGATGTTAACCAATTTCCCCCAAACTTCTCACAATACATAAATCTATCTATTCAAACATATTCTGAAAATTTAAGGAAATTTGATAAAACATAGCAAAAGTTATTCACATTTAACTATTTTTTTTACAATCCTAAAACATTTAATGTGAGCAGCTTAATGTAAAAAGAGCTTAATGTATCAAAATTCACCTAAACATCATTCAACTGCCTTGAAACTTGGCACAAACTCAGTTTGTCACTTTCCAAACCTATCCTAGAAGTTTAATGGATTTTGGTTTCCCACAAGGCAAATGAGTGACATTAAGCTTGTTTTTTGGGGAGCTTAATGTTGCTTAATGTACAAAATTGAACTTAGATGTTAACCAATTTCCCGCAAACTTCCCACAATTAATTAATCTATATATTCAAACATATTCTGAAAATTTCAGGAAATTTGATAAAACATACCAAAAGTTATTCGCATTTAACAAATTTTTTACAATCCTAAAACATTTAGAGGGATATTTATCAAGCCGTCAACCGCAAATACGCTGGAATTCCACAACGTAATTGTGGCGAGCCTGATTCGACCCATTTATCAAAGCCTACAGACCGGCAAAAGTTGAAATTTGTGATGTAACATACAATCCGCCAGTCTCAATCCGACACAGATCGATGCTTACGTCATTACAGATGTTCCGAATACAAATTTGGCACTATCTGACAACTTTTGCTAGTTAACAAACTTCTAACAGGTACGCTTGCCACTGTTCCGGCCCAGCGTACCTGGTTTTCAATCCACAACCCTGGAGGCCGTGGATGCCATAGGAATCAATGGGAGTCTGAAAGCAGCGAAAGCTTATGTTCAGTGCTGCCAGATATCCCATTGATTTCTATGCTAGAATAAAAGTTACGTTTACACCTAACACCCTAACATAAGCCCCGAGTCTAAACACCCCTAATCTGCCGCCCCGACATTGCCGCCACCTACATAATGTTATTAACCCCTATCCCGCCGCTCCCGACACCGCTGCAACTAAATAAATGTATTATCCCCTATCCCGCTGCTCCCAGACCCCGCCGCAACTTAATAAATGTATTAACCCCTATCACGCTGCTCCCCGACACTGCCGCAACGAAATAAATGTATTAACCCCTATCCCGCCGCTCCCGGAGCCCACCGCAACATGAATAAATGTATTAACCCCTATCCCTCCGCTCCCGGAGCCCACCGCAACTCTAATAAAGCTATTAACCCCTATCCCGCCGCTCCTGGACCCCACCGCAACTAAATAAATGTACTGTATTGACCCCTAAACCTCTGGCCTCCCACATCACTACCACTTACTAAACCTATCAACCCCTAAACCTACAGCCCCCCACATCACCATAAACTAAATTAAGCTATTAACCCCTAACTTTAAATTAAATATTAACTCATCCCTTTCTTATTATAAATTTAAACTTACCTTTAGAATTGAAATAAACTTTATTAAACTACTAATTAACCTGCCCTAACTATTATCCTACAATTACATTAAACTATATTAAACTATTAATTAACCTACCCTATTATACTAAAATTACATTAAACTAGCAATTAAATTAACTATATTACATATTTAAAAACCTAACCCTACTCAAGTTATTTAAATCTACTATAAAGAATTACTAAGTTACAAAAAATAACAACTAAGTTACACAAAATAAAAAACACTGTTACACAAAATAAAAAATAAATGATTAAATATTTAAATTAATTACACCTAATCTAATAGCCCTATCAAAATAAAAAGCCCCCCCAAAATAAAAAACCCTAGCCTACAATAAACTACCAATGGCCCTTAAAAGGGCCTTTTGCGGGGCATTGACCCAAAGAAATCAGCTCTTTTACCTGTAAAAACATACAAACACCCTCCAACAGTAAAACCCACCACCCATACAACCAAACCCCCCAATTAAAAACCTATCTAAAAAACCTAAGCTCCCCATTGCCCTGAAAAGGGCATTTGTATGGGCATTGCAATTAAAAGGGCATTTAGCTCTTTTTCAGACCAAAGTCCCTATCCTAAAATTAAGACCCACCCAATAAGCTTGTGGGCCTGTGTCTCTGGCGAATCTTCAGACTCGCCAGAAACAGCAGTTATGAAGCAGCGGTCACAAAGACTGCTGCTCCATAACCCTGTCCACCTGCTCTGAGCAGGCGGACAGGAATCACCAGAATCGGGTTGATTGACACCCCCTGATTGGCCGCGAGTCTGCTGGTGCAATGCTGAATACGCAGAGCGTATTGCTCTCCACATTCAGCGAGGTCTTGCGGACCTGATCCGCACTGTCGGATCAGGTTCTCAAGACCTTTAGTAAATAGGCCTCTTAATGTGAGCAGCTTAATGTAAAAAGAGCTTAATGTACCAAAATTCACCTAAACATCAATCAATTGCCTTGAAACAGGCGGACAGGTTATGGAGCAGCAGTCTTTGTGACCGCTGCTTCATAACTGCTGTTTCTGGTGAGTCTGAAGACTCGCCAGAAACACGGGCCGTCAAGCTTCTTTCGGAGCTTGATAGATAGGCCCCTTAATGTGAAATGCTTAATGTAAAAAAGAGCTTAATGTACCAGAAATTCACCTAAACATCAATCAATTGCCTTGAAACTTGGCAAAAAATCAGTTTGTCACTTTCCAAACCTATCCTAGAAGTTTCATGGATTTTGGTTTCCCACAAGGCAAATGAGTGACATTAAGCTTGTTTTTTGGGGAGCTTAATGTGGCTTAACGTACAAAATTGAACTTAGATGTTAACCAATTTCCCCCAAACTTCTCCCAATACATTAATCTATCTATTCAAACATATTCTGAAAATTTCAGGACATTTGATAACATATACCAAAAGTTATTCACATTTAACTATTTTTTTACAATCCTAAAACATTTCATGTGAATGGCTTAACGTAAAAATGAGCTTAATGTACCAAAATTTGCCTAAACATCAATCAATTGCCTTGAAACTTGGCACAAGCTCAGTTTGTCACTGTCCAAACCTATCCTAGATGTTTCATGGATTTTGGTCTCCCACAAGGCAAATGAGTGACATTAAGCTTGTTTTTTGGGGAACTTAATGTGGCTTAACGTAGAAAATTGAACTTAGATTTTAACCAATTTCCCCCAAACTTCCCACAATACATTAATCTATCTATTCAAACATATTCTTAAAATTTTATGATATTTGATAAATCTACCAAAGCATCATCTATATTGCATTTGCCAGCATCAATACGCTCGCCTAACATAGCCAAACATTGCGGCCGTGGATCTCAATATGGTCTCCTTATTTATAAAAAAAAGCCGTTAAAAACATGCGCACCAAGTACAGGGTTTGGAGCATCGGACTGTTGTTAACTAGCAGTCATCAATCTCGTTTCTATTCGCTTTATCCCAACTTTATTTATACCATTTCACTAAACGCCGCCACTATACTAAAGTGTTTAACCCCTACCTAGCCACTCCCCGACACAGCCACAACCTAAATAAACTTATTAACCCCTATCCCGCCACTCCCTGACCCAGCCGAAACATAAATAAAGTTATTAACCCCTATCCCGCTGCTCCCCGACAAAGCTGAAACCTAAATAAACTTATTAACCCCTAAAAATCTGGCCTCCCACATCACCACCACTAACTAAGCCTATTAACCCTTAAACCATCAGCCCCCCACATCGCAAAAAATGAAATTAAGCTATTAACCCCTAAAGCTAACAACCCCTTGACTTTAACTTAAAATTACAACATCCCTATCTTCAAATAAATAAAAACTTATGTGTAGAATTAAAATAAACTAATTTTTAAACTATTAATTAACCTACCCTAACTATTATACTAAAATTAAATTAAACTACCAATTAAATAAACTAAATTACATATTAAAAAACCTAACGTTACTAAAATGATTTAAATATACAATTAAACATTATAACAAAGTCCTACAGGCCCATTTATCAAGCTCCGTATGGAGCTTGAAGGGCCGTGTTTCTGGCGAGTCTTCAGACTCGCCAGAAACACAACTTATGAAGCAGCGGTCTAAAGACCGCTGCTTCATAACCCTGTCCGCCTGCTCTGAGCAGGCGGACAGGAATCGCCGGAAATCAACCCGATCGAATATGATCGGGTTGATTGACAGCTCCCTGCTGGCGGCCGATTGGCGTATTGCTCTCCGCATTTAGCGAGGTCTTGCGGACCGCAAGCCCTTTGATAAATGGGCCCCCTAAAGTACAAAAAAACAAACACTAAGTTACCAAGAAAAACAAACACTAAATTACGAAAAATAACAAACCAAATTATCAAAAATAATTTTTTTACACCTAATCTAATAGCCCTATCAAAATAAAATGCCCCCCAACATAAAAAAATCCCTAGCCTACAATAAACTACCAATGGCATTGCCCCAAAGATGTCAGCTCTTTTACCTGTAAAAAAAAAATACAAACACCCCCCAGCAGTAAAACCCACCACCCAACCAACCCCCCCCCAAATAAAAAAACTATCTAAAATAACCTAAGCTCCCCTTTGCCCTGCAAAGGGCATTTGTAAGGGCATTGCCCTTAAAAGGGCATTAAGCTCTTTTACTGCCCAGACCCTAATCTAAATATAAAACCCACCAAAAAAACCTTTAAAAAACCTAACACTTACAGTTCTTGAAGTCCCGCTTGAAGGATCCATCCAACCTGCAAAGTCTTCATCCAGGCAGCAAGAAGTCTTCATCCAGACGGTATCTTCTATCTTCATCCATCCGGCATGAAGTGTGTCCATCCTGAAGGCATCAGGCGTGGAGCATCCTCTTCATATGGTCGCCGCTGTACACTGGAACTTCAATGCAAGTGACACCATCAAAGATGGTGTGCCTTGCATTCGTATTGGCTGAAAGATTTCTATCAGCCAATAGGAATTAAAGCTTCTAAAATCCTATTGGCTGTTCCAATTAGACAATAGAATGAGAGGCCAATCCTATTGGCTGATTAGAACAGCCAATATGATAAGAGCTCAATCCTATTGGCTGATTTGAACAGCCAATAGGATTTTAGCAGCTATAATTTCTATTGGCTGATAGAAATCTTTCAGCCAATAGGAATGCAAGGGACGCCATCTTTGATGGCGTCACTTGCATTGAAGTTCCAGTGTACGGTGGCGACAGTATGAAAAAGATGCTCCGCGCTGGATGTCTTCAGGATGGACCCGCTCCGTGCTGGTCTGGATGAAGACTTCGCCGGCTGGATGAAGATCAAAGAGACCACCTGGATGAAGACTTCATGCCGCCTGGATGAGGACTTTGCCGCCTGGATGGATCCTTCAAGCGAGACTTCAATAACTGTAAGTGGATCATCGGGGGTTAGTGTTAGGTTTTTTAAGGGTTTTTTGGGTTAGTTTTTATTTTAGCTTAGGGTCTGGGCTTTTCATAAAAGAGCTGATTGCCCTTTTCAGGGCATGGCAAAATAGCTAAATGCCCTTTTAAGGTCAATTCCCATACAAATGCCCTATTCAGGGCAATGGTTAGCTTAGGTTATTTTAGATAGTTATTTTATTTGTGGGGTTAGTTGGGTGGGTGGTGGGTTTTACTGTTGTTGTTTTTTTGTATTTTTATTACAGGTAAAAGAGCTGATATCTTTGGGGCAATGCCCCACAAAAGGCCATTTTAAGGGCCATTGGTAGTTTATTGTAGGCTAGGGGGGTTTTTTATTTGGGGGGGGGGGCTTTTTTATTTTGATAGGGCTATTAGATCAGGAGTAAAAAAATATTTTTGATAATTTGGTTTGTTATTTTTCGTAATTTAGTGTTTGTTTTTTGGTAACTTAGTGCTTTTTTTTGTACTTTAGGACTTTGTAATAATGTTTAATTGTATATTTAAATAATTTCAGTAGGGTTAGGTTTTTTTTAATATGTAATTTAGTTTATTTAATTGGTAGTTTAATGTAATTTTAGTATAATAGTTAGTCAGATAATTAATAGTTTAAAATGAGTTTATTTTAATTCTACAGGTTAGTTTTAATTTATTGGAAGATAGGGATGTTGTAATTTTAATTTAAAGTTAAATTGTTGTTAAAATTGTTAAATGCAAATAAAAATGTGAATAACTTTTTGTATGTGTTATCAAATATCCTGAAATTCTCAGAATATGTTTGAATAGATAGATCAATGTATTGTGTGAAGTTTGGGGGAAATTGGTTAACATCTAAGTTCAATTTTGTACGTTAAGCCACATTAAGCTCCCCAAAAAACAAGCTTAATGTCACTCATTTGCCTTGTGGGAAACCAAAATCCATGAAACTTCTAGGATAGGTTTGGAAAGTGACAAACTGAGTTTGTGCCAAGTTTCAAGGCAATTGATTGATGTTTAGGTGAATTTTGGTACATTAAGCTCTTTTTTACATTAAGCAGCTCACATTAAGGGGCCTATCTATCAAGCTCAGAAAGGAGCTTGACAGCCCGTGTTTCTGGCGAGTCTTCAGACTCACCAGAAACAGCAGTTATGAAGCAGCGATCACAAACACCGCTGCTCCATAACCTGTCCGCCTGCTCTGAGCAGGTGGACAGACATCGCCGAAAATCAACCCGATCAAGTACGTTGGGTTGATTGACATCCCCTGCTGGTGGCCTATTGGCCGCTGAGTCGCAGGGGGCGGCGTTGCACCAGCAGCTCTTGTGAGCTGCTGGTGCAATGCTGAATATGGAGAGCGTATTGTTCTCCGCATTCAGCGAGGTCTGGCGGACCTGATCCGCACTGTTGGATCAGGTCGACCAGACATTGTTAAATAGAGGCCTATATGTTTTAGGATTCTAAAAAATTGTTAAATGCGAAATAACTTTTGCTATGTTTTATCAAATTTCTTTAAATTTTCAGAATATGTTTGAATAGATAGTTTAATGTATTGTGGGAAGCTTGGGGGAAATTGGTTAAGATCTAAGTTCAATTTGTACGTTTAGCCACATTAAGCTCCCCAAAAAAACAAACTTAATTTTACTCATTTGCCTGTGGGAACCAAAATCAATGAAACTCTAGGATAGGGATTGGAAAGGGACAAATTGAGTTTTGTGCCAGGTTTCAAGCAGTTGAATGATGTTAGGTGAATTTGGTAACATTAACCTCTTTTTACATTAAGCTGCTCACATGAAAAGTTTTAGGATTGTAATAAAAATAGTTAAAATGTGAATAACTTTTGGTATGTTTTATCAAATGTCCTGAAATTTTCAGAATATGTTTGAATAGATAGATTAATGTATTGTGAGAAGTTTGGGGGAAATTGGTTAACATCTAAGATCAATTTTGTACGTTAAGCCACATTAAGCTCCCCAAAAAACAAGCTTAATGTCACTCATGTGCCTTGTGGGAAACCAAAATCCATGAAACTTCTAGGATTGGTTTGAAAAGTGAAAAACTGAGTTTGTGCCAAGTTTCAAGGCAATTAATTGATGTTTAGGTGAATTTTGGTACATTAAAGGGACAGTAAACCTTAAAAATAATGTTATATAATTCTGCACATAGTGCAGAATTATATAACATTATATTAGCCAAATATTATTTAAACGTAATTTCCTCAGCGCATCGGGCCAGCTGTATAGTCACAGCCTGGCCCGACCGCGCCATAAGACTAAGTGCAGCTCGCTCCTGTCACATTAATTAATTAATAGGGGAAATTACGTTTAAATAATATTTGGATAATATAATGTTATATAATTCTGCACTATGTGCAGAATTATATAACATTATTTTTAAGGTTTACTGTCCCTTTAAGCTCTTTTTACATTAAGCTGCTTAAATTAAATGTTTTAGGATTGTAAAAAAATAGTTAAATGTGAATAACTTTTGGTATGTTTTATCAAATGTCCTGAAATTTTCATAACATGTTTGAATCGATAGACAAATGTATTGTGGTAAGTTTGGGGGAAATTGGTTAACATCTAAGCCACATTAAGCTTCCCAAAAAACAAGCTTAATGTCACTCAGTTGCCTTGTGGGACACCAAAATCCATGAAACTTCTAGGATAGGCTTGGATAGTGGAAAACTTGAGTTGTGCAAAATTATGCAGCAATTGATTAACATTTGGCCACTTTTTTTTACTCATTAAGCTACATTAAACCATTTTCACATTAAGGCCTCTAGTTATCAACGTGTCTACTTACCTGCCTTCACTGGCCCCAATACGCCCGCCTAAGCTCGCCTCACATCGCCGCCGCGGACCTGAATACGCTCGCCAAAGTTATCAAAAAAGCTGTCAAAAAGCCACGCACCAAGTACGGGGCGATGAGCAGCGGACTGTGATAGTTATCACTCATCCGATCTCACTGCTCTTAGGCTTTTTTACAGCTTTATTGATAAGCTGTCTCTAAGCACCCACACTAAACTACACTGTTCTACCCCCTATACCGGCGCCCCCCGACACTAAATAAAGTTATTAACCCCTAAACCGCCGATCCTAGACCCCGCCGCAACTATAATAAATGTATTAACCCCTAATCTGCCACTCCCGGACCCCGCCGCCACCTACATAATACCTATTAACCCCTATCCTGCCCCCCCCCTATACCGCCGCCACCTATAATAAATTTATTAACCCCTATCCTGCGGATCCTGGACCCTGCCGCAACTAAATAAATTGTTTAACCCCTAAACCGCCGCTCCCGGACCCCGCCGCTACCTATATTAAACTTATTAACCCCTAATCTGCCCCCCCTACACCGTTGCAACCTATAATAAATTTATCAACCCCTATCCTGCCCCCCCACACCCAAACTATAATAAAGTTATTAACCCCTAAACCTAAGTCTAACACTAACCCTAATACCCCCTAACTTAAATATTAATTAAATAAATCTAAATAAATAAAACTCTTATTAAATTAATTATTTCTATTTAAAACTAAATACTTACCTATAAAATAAACCTTAATATAGCTACAATATTACTAATAATTATATTGTAGTTATTTTAGGATTTATTTTTATTTTACAGGCAAATTTAAATTTATTTTAACTAGGTACAATAGCTTAACTATTTAATAGCTACCTAGATAAAATAAAGACAAATTTACCCATTAAATTAAAAATAACCTAAGTTTCAATTACACCTAACACTACACTATCAATAAATAAATTATTCCTATTTAAAACTAAATACTTACCTGTAAAATAAACCCTAAGATAGCTACAATGTAATTAATAATTACATTGTAGCTATCTTAGGATTTATATTTATTTTACAGGTAACTTTGTATTTATTTTAACTAGGTAGAATAGTTATTAAATAGGTATTAACTATTTAATAACTACCTAGCTAAAAGAAATACAAAAGTACCTGTAAAATAAATCCTAACCTAAGTTACAATTAAACCTAACACTATACTATCATTAAATAAATTAAATTAATTAAATACAAGTAGCTACAATGAAATACAATTAAATAAACTAACTACAGTACAAAAAATAAAAAAATAAGTTACAAAAAAAAAAAATATTACAAGATTTTTAAGCTAATTACACCTAATCTAAGCCCCCAAATAAAATAACAAAGCCCCCCAAAATAAAAAAATGCCCTACCCTATTCTAAATTACAAAAGTTAACAGCTCTATTACCTTACCAGCCCTTAAGGGCCTTTTGTGGGGCATGCCCCAAAGTATTCAGCTCTTTTTCATGTAAAAAAAAATACAACCCCCCCAACATTAAAACCCACCACCCACATACCCCTACTCTAACCCACCCAAACCCACCTTAAAAAAACCTAACATTAACCCCCTGAAGATCATCCTACCTTTAGCCGTCTTCAGCCAGCTGACCACCGATGGAACAGAAGAGGACATCCGCAGCGGCCGAAGTCATCATCCAAGGGGCGCTGAAGAGGTCTTCCATCCGATAGAAGTCTTCATCCATGCGGCGTCTTCAATCTTCATCCATCCAGAGCGGAGTGGAGCCTTCTTCAAACGAGCCGACGCGGAGCCATCCTCTTCCAACGACGCCTACCCGATGAATGGATATTCCTTTAAGTGACGTCATCCAAGATGGCGTCCCTCGAATTCCGATTGGCTGATAGGATTCTATCTGCCAATCAGAATTAAGGTAGGAAAAATCTGATTGGCTGATGCAATCAGCCAATCAGATTGAGCTCGCATTCTATTGGCTGATCGGAACAGCCAATAGAATGCGAGCTCAATCTGATTGGCTGAATGGATCAGCCAATCGGATTGAACTTGAATCTGATTGGCTGATTGCATCAGCCAATCAGATTTTTCCTACCTTAATTCCGATTGGCAGATAGAATCCTATCAGCCAATCGGAATTCAAGGGATGCCATCTTGGATGACATCACTTAAAGAAATATCCATTCATCGGGTAGGCGTCGTTGGAAGAGGATGGCTCCGCGTCGGCTCGTTTGAAGAAGGCTCCGCTCCGGATGGATGAAGATTGAAGACGCCGCATGGATGAAGACTTCTATCGGATGGAAGACCTCTTCAGCGCCCCTTGGATGATGACTTCGGCCGCTGCAGATGTCCTCTTCTGTTCCATCGGTGGTCGGCTGGCTGAAGACGGCTAAAGGTAGGATGATCTTCAGGGGGTTAGTGTTAAGTTTTTTTAAGGGGGGTTTGGGTGGGTTAGAGTAGGGGTATGTGGGTGGTGGGTTTTAATGTTGGGGGGTTGTATTTTTTTTTACATGCAAAAGAGCTGAATACTTTGGGGCATGCCCCGCAAAAGGCCCTTAAGGGCTGGTAAGGTAATAGAGCTGTTAACTTTTGTAATTTAGAATAGGGTAGGGCATTTTTTTATTTTGGGGGGCTTTGTTATTTTATTAGGGGGCTTAGATTAGGTGTAATTAGCTTAAAAATCTTGTAATATTTTTTTATTTTTTGTAACTTATTTTTTTTTATTTTTTTGTACTTTAGTTAGTTTATGTAATTGTATTTAATTGTAGCTACTTATAGTTAATTAATTTATTTATTTAATGATAGTGTAGTGTTAGGTTTAATTGTAACTTAGGTTAGAATTTATTTTACAGGTAATTTTGTATTTCTTTTAGCTAGGTAGTTATTAAATAGTTAATAACTATTTAATAACTATTCTACCTAGTTAAAATAAATACAAAGTTACCTGTAAAATAAATATAAATCCTAAGATAGCTACAATGTAATTATTAATTACATTGTAGCTATCTTAGGGTTTATTTAACAGGTAAGTATTTACTTTTAAATAGGAATAATTTATTTAATGATAGTGTAGTGTTAGGTGTAATTGAAACTTAGGTTAGTTTTTATTTTACAGGTAAATTTGTCTTTATTTTATCTAGGTAGCTATTAAATAGTTAATAACTATTTAATACCTATTGTACCTAGTTAAAATAAATTTAAATTTGACTGTAAAATAAAAATAAATCCTAAAATAGCTACAATATTATTATTAGTAATATTGTAGCTATATTAGGGTTTATTTTATAGGTAATAATTTAGTTTTAAATAGGAATAATTAATTTAATAAGAGTTATATTTATTTAGATTTATTTAATTCATATTTAAGATAGGGGGGTGTTAGGGTTAGTGTTAGACTTAGGTTTAGGGGTTAATCATTTTATTATAGGTTGCGGCGGTGTAGGGGGGGCAGGATAGGGGTTGATAAATTTATTATAGGTGGCTACGGTGTAGGGGGGCAGATTAGGGGTTAATAAGTTTAATATAGGTGGCGGCGGGGTCCGGGAGGGGCGGTTTAGGGGTTAAACAATTTATTTAGATGCGGCGGGGTCCAGGATCCGCAGGTTAGGGGTTAATAAATTTATTATAGGTGGCAGCGGTATAGGGGGGCAGGATAGGGGTTAATAGGTATTATGTAGGTGGCGGCGGGGTCCGGGAGCGGCGGTTTAGGGGTTAATACATTTATTATAGTGGCGACGGGGTCCGGGAGCGGTGGTTTAGGGGTTAATACATTTATTATAGTGGCGGCGTGGTCTGGTAGCGGCGGTTTAGGGGTTAATACATTTATTATAGTTGCAGCGGGGTCCGGGAGCAACAGTTTAGGGGTTAATATATTTATTATAGTTGCAGAGGGGTCCGGGAGTGGCGGTTTAGGGGTTAATACATTTATTATAGTTGCGGCGGGGTCTGGGAGCGGCGGTTTAGGGGGGCAAATTAGGGGTGTTTAGACTCGGGGTACATGTTAGGGTGTTAGGTGTGCACACTTCCCATAGGAATCAATGGGATGTCGGGCAGCAGCGAACATGAACTTTCGCTATGGTCAGACTCCCATTGATTCCTATGGGATCCGCTACCTCCAGGGTGGCGGATTGAAAACCAGGTACGCTGGGCCGGAAAAGTGCCGAGCGTACCTGCTAGTTTTTTGATAACTAGCAAAAGTAATCAGATTGTGCCAAACTTGTGTTCGGAACATCTGGAGTGACGTAAGAATCGATCTCTGTTGGACTGAGTCCGGCGGATCGAAGCTTACGTCACTATATTCTACTTTTGCCGGTGTGTAGGGCTTGATAACTTAGGCGAATCAGCCTCGCCACAAACACGCTGCGGAATTCCAGCGTTTTGAGGTTGACGGCTTGATAACTAGAGGCCTATATGTTTTAGGATGTCCCTTTGGTTGAGTTGTGCAAAATTATGCAGCAATTGATTAACATTTGGCCACTTTTTTACTCATTAAGCTAAATTAAGCCATTTTCACATTAAATGTTTTAGGATGTCCCTTATATTACACACTATACTATATATAATATTTATAGTAAAATAAAATCATCATTCATCATTAGTAGTACAGGTCAAAACAAGAGCGCTCTAAGAAAAAATATACATACGCCATGTAAACAGATATGTTTTTAAATTTTTAATACAATTACATTTTACTTTTTTTTTTTTAAATACATTTTAAACCTAAAATACAACCTTTGAAACCTAAGTTGCAATATATTATGTCCAAATTCCACAAAATTGTTTGCTACTGGTGCATTTTTATCACCAGTCCTAATATTTGACTTATGTTCATTCATACGGTCTTTAATCCTATGGGTGGACTCACCGATATAGATTTTAGAGCAGGGGCATTTGATAAGATACATTGCAAAGTCTGTGTTGCAGGTATAATATCCCTTTATCTTAAAATTCTTTCTTGTTTGAGATGAACAATAGGAATCGCCTCTCTCCATATTGTAACGTATAAAGTATTGCCAACAAACGTAGTTGATGAGATGGGTAGCTTATTTTTGGAGAGAGGTTACCCGAAGACCCTAGTTAATCAACAAATCAAGGAAGTACTGGACATACCTAGAGAGTCTTTATAAAAAGTAGGTAATAATGTCAAAAAGTATAAATCTAAACGTCTAGTCTTTGTAACAGAATATAATCCCCTTAGTCAAAAGATCTTACATAACATCCGTAGACATTGGAGTATAATTAAGGATTTGAATCCACAAGTAGAGGAATTTAAGACTGTACCCATGTCTGCCTTTAAAAGAAGCAAAAACTTATAGGACAATATAGCGAGGGCTGATATTGGCCCTGCAAGAGATTTGAAACAAACTTACATACATACTCCAAAATTGGGTTGTTTTCCATGCTTAGGATGTTGCAATTGCAACAATGTGGAGAGAAGGCGATTCTTTGTTCATTCCTCAAACAGGAAAGAATTTTAAGATAAAGGGATATTATACCTGCAACACAGACTTTGCCATTTATCTATCAAATGCCCCTGCTCTAAAATCTATATCGGTGAGTCAACACCCGTAGGATTAGAGACCGTATGAATGAACATAAGTCAAATATTAGGACTGGTGATAAAAATGCACCAGTAGCAAACCATGTTGTGGTATTTGGACATAATATATCGCAACTTAGGTTTCAAATCATTGATCACATTAAAAGACCAAGAAGAGGGGTGTAGGGAGAGACTCCTTAAAGCTAGGGAGGCATTTTGATATATAAATTGCAAAGTCTTTACCCTTTGGGGATGAACAAAGAAATCATTTGGAATTTCTGATAAGGGGTGCATTTAGGTTTAATTTTTTTTTTAATTTGTAACTGTCATTACCCTAAATATTTAAAAATATATCTGCTTCCATGAGGTATGTATATTTTTTCTTAGAGAGCTCTTGTTTTGACCTGTACTACTAATGATGATTTTATTTTAGTGTAAATATTTTGAGTATAGTGTGTAATATAATATGATATATATACTCTTTTAAATACACAGCCTTACCATAGGGGGAGCATTATACCTGGCTGAATAGAAGTATTCAGTAAATTGCTTGATGAAGGTTACCTCTGCTTTTCTAGTAGCCCCTCCCATAGTTGGGTATAAATTATGTAGGCTGTGTATGTGCTGTATACCACATGATTAAGGTCTGCTGACCGAAACGTTGTGGATTTTTTGTCTGTTGCTCTGATGAAATAAAGTCTTGAGGAGCTGCTGTTTGGACTTTTCTGATATTGCTGGGCTGAGTACAGTACCCCTCAGCTTGCACCCATTGGGGAATGCTGAACTTTCTTTTTTTTGGTATACTAACATTAAAAAGGGTGACATCTAATTTTCTGGAAATTTATGGCCCACAAAGGCCTCGCTTCCATTGAGTCGTAATTCAGTTTGCGTGCACTCGCAAACCGATAAATATGCTGTCGGAAGCAATATCGTTTATCGACTGTTTCCAATGGCACGTTTATATCCTCAATATCGCAGCCGGACTTCGGCTGCCGAAAAAGATCTTCGCGTCCCATAGAAAGTAATAGAAGCCGTTAATTCGATAAATTATACCAGGTTTCCAATGAAAGCGCTAACCGTTAATACATTGTCGGAGGCTGTCGATACATTGAGAAATATTACCCCCAGCTCAACTAGGTGTAAAAGAGGAAAATTGTGCTTTCTGAGACCTATTTTCTATTTAAATTATAAAACTTGCAAATAATGCAAGTGTTTTTATGTAGAAATAAATTGTTATAAGTAATATTTATTTGTTGTCTCATGTATAGAAATAGTTGAACTTATATTCTAATAGAAATATCAATATATATTTAAATATAATAATATATGCAAGAACATATATACAGAATGCAAACTAGACCTATGCCTAGGGGCAGCAATAAATATTACTTATATTTATGAAGTGTTAAATATAATTATATTAGAAAATAGTATTTGATTATTAAAAATATGGATAAGTGTTTTTATTTTTCTTGAGAGGCGATCACAGGTAAGAAGCACGGACGTTAAACGTAAATTCTATAGCGTAAGGTCGGGTTACCTTAGCAACTAATTGATTTTCAAGAAATCCGACGTTAGATGGAAGCGTTAACACAACGTTAACTTACAGCTACACGAAAAGAGCAACTGCGCGCAACACGCTAATCTTTTCAATGGAAACCTGGTACTAAATGCAGCCGTAAATTACTTTTAGCTGTCGGCCGCTTCGGTAGCTTACGGCTCCATTTTTAACGACTCAATGGAAGCGAGGCCAAAGTTGGGAACTTTACATGTTTATTCGAAGGTAGAGCCCTAAAATCAGCATTCTCTTGAACTTTCATATGGACTCACTCTTGAATGCTGCAAATGGACTTCATTTCCCTAATGAGAATAATAACTATGTTCCCAATTCTGTTATTGTTTATTCCATTTTTGACTCATGTATGTTATAAGCAGAAATAAACATTTTTTTCTTTAAAAAAAAAAAAAAAAAGGTCACATCTAATTGAATCATTCTTTCCCATAAATGAAAAAAAAAAATGCTCATCGCTTTTAAGTAGTAGATATTTATGTCCAATGAAGCTTGAATGTAATTTAATCTTGCTATAAAGTAAAACATTTCTAGATTATTTTAGCAGTGGTTAAATGAAATGCCAATTACAGAGAGGTTATGTAGCAAAAAGCAGTTTAACATTCTTTGGAAACTTGTGATATGCATGAAGCTTCTTAAACATTAAATGTAATGGAGTGAAAAGAGGAAGCAGTTGAAAAAATCAGAGGATTTTATTTTACAGAACTAAAAAATGATTTTATTGACTTGCACAATCTGGTCTGAGTTGTATTAGACTTATGAAATGGACCAAACTTTATTTGTTTTGTGTTTTGCAGATAATTTTACACTTGTACAGGGTATAATATTGCACCAACTCATCATCTAACTACAATGTTACTATAGCACCAATATAGAGCTCCAGTTGGTAAAGCTAACAATCTAATGTCCATTTTTCAAATGTGGCAACCAGATATTATGATTATATTCTAGACTGCATGCTGATAGCAAGTAAAGATGTGCACGGGGAAAAAAATTGTTTTGCCTGAAATGTTCTTTTCGTTAAATTTCAAATTGTCATTTTTGCTCATGGCTGTGTCCGATTTGGATGAATGTCAATTGAAATTTTCGTTTCAATTAAACAACTTTCCAATTTACATATTTGATCTAATTTGCTTCTTTTCCAGCTAGTGGATAATTGGTGGCTGCACATTTATACCTCTTCTCATTGGCTTAACAATGTGTTCAGCTAGCTCCCTCCAAGTAGTGCATTGCTGCACCTTCAACAAAGGATACCGAGATAAAACAGCAAAATTGATAAAGTTGCTTACAAATGTTTGCTCTATCAGAAGTATGAAAAAATAAATTGGGTTTTATAGTGAACTCCATTTTTCAGATACAACATTTAACCCCTTAAGGACACGGCCATTTTTCAATTTCTTTCCCTGAAGGACCAGGGCTTTTTTTAAATTTCTGCAGTGTTTGTGTTTAGCTGTAAATGTACATTTACTGTACCCACACATATTATATACCGTTTTTCTCGCCATTAAATGGACTTTCTAAAGATACCATTATTTTTATCATATCTTATCATTTACTTTAAAAAAATGATAAAATATGAGGAAAAAAATGGAAAAAAACACACTTTTTCTAACTTTGACCCCCACAATCTGTTACACATCTACAACCACCAAAAAACACCCATGCTAAATAGTTTCTAAATTTTGTCCTGAGTTTAGAAATACCCAATGTTTACATGTTCTTTGCTTTTTTTGCAAGTTATAGGGCCATAAATACAAGTAGCGCTTTGCTATTTCCAAACCACTTTTTTTTCAAAATTAGCGCTAGTTACATTGGAACACTGATATCTTTCAGGAATCCCTGAATATCCCTTTACATGTATATATTTTTTTTTAGAAGACATCCCAAAGTATTGATGTAGGCCCATTTTGGTATATTTCATGCCACCATTCTCACCACCAAATGCGATCAAATAAAAAAAAAATGTTCACTTTTTCCCAAATATTTTCACAAAACTTTAGGTTCCTCACTGAAATTATTTACAAACAACTTGTGCAATTATGGCATAAATGGTTGTAAATGCTTCTCTGGGATCCCCTTTGTTCAGAAATAGCAGACATATATGACTTTGGCGTTGCTTTTTGGTAATTAGAAGGCCGCTAAATGCCACTGCGCATCACACGTGTATTATGCCCAGCATGTGAAGGGGTTAATTAGGGAGCATGTAGGGAGCGTCTAGGGTTAATTTTAGCTTTAGTGTAGTGTAGTAGACAACCCCCAAGTATTGATCTAGGCCCATCTTGGTATATTTCATGCTACCATTTCACCGCTAAATGCGATTAAATAAAAAAAAACGTAAAATTTTTCACAATTTTAGGTTTCTCACTGAAATTATTTACAAACAACTTTGCAAGCATGGCATAAATGATTGTAAATACTTCTCTGGGATCCCCTTTGGTTCAGGAAACAGCAGACATATATGGCTTTTGGCGTTGCTTTTTGGTAATTATAAGGACCGCTAAATGCCGCTGCGCACCACACGTGTATTATGCCCAGCAGTGCAGGGGTTAATTAGGTCATTTGTAAGGGAGCGTGCAGGGTTAATTTTTAGCTTTAGCGTAGAGATCAGCCTCCCACCTGACACATCCCACCCCCTGATCCCTCCCAAACAGCTCCCTTCCCTCCCCCACCCCACAATTGCCCCCGCCATCTTAAGTACTGGCAGAAAGTCTGCCAGTACTAAAATAAAAGGGGTATTTAAAAATTAAAAAATAAAATTGTATAGCATATTTACATATGCAGCTGTGTAGGATCCCCCCTTAGCCCCCAACCTCCCTGATCCCCCCCCAAACAGCTCTCTACCCTCCACCTCTAACTTACTGGGAGCCATCTTGGGTACTGGCAGCTGTCTGCCAGTACCCAGTTTGCAAATAAAAATGTATTTTTTTTTAATTTTTTTATTTATTTTCCTTTTTTCTGTAGTGTAGTGTAGTGTAGCTTCCCCCCCCCCCACCAATCCCCCACCCGCTCCCAGATCCCTTAGATTAACTTTTATTAGGGATTTTATCCCCCCTTACTGCCACTTCTTTTTCCGTAGTGAAGCGGTTCCCACCCGCTCCCTCCCCGTGCACGCGCCCGCCCGCCGCCCCCCGTGCACGCGCGCGCTCCGGTGCGCACTCCCGACAACCCCGCCCGCGATCCCGCCCTCCTCTCTCTTCAGCCTTTCATCGATGGCCGCCCACCCGCCTCCCACGTCAGCTCCCACCCACCAACGATTGCGGCCATCGATGCCGGTGCAGAGAGGGCCACAGAGTGGCTCTCTCTGCATCGGATGGGGGGAAAAATGTTATTGCAGGATGCCTCGATATCGAGGCATCACTGCAATAACTGTAAAGCGGCTGGAAGCGATCAGGATCGCTTCCAGCCGCTTTAATCCCCAAAGTCGTACAGGGTACGTCGCTGGTCTTTAAAGACCAGGTTGTGTGCGACGTACCCTGTACGACTCGTGTCGTTAAGGGGTTAAATTTAAACAACTTTCCAATTGTCTTCTATTATTACATTTGCTTTATTCTCTTGATATCCTTTGCTTTTCAACCCGGGAACTCTAGTTGCTATTTGCTGAACACATCTAGTCAGCCAATCACAAGAGACAAATGTGTGCTACAATGGCACTTGTCAAGAGATGGGATATCATATCTTAGGCTGCAAGTGAACAGTCAGTTATTGAATTTCATGTATTGGAAGCAGGAAAAATGGGCAAGCGAAAAGATCTAAGGGACTTTGACAAGGGCAAAATAGTGATGGCTCAACGACTAAGTCCTAGTTTCCATTGAGGTGGTAAAGTTGGAAATGTGGTAAAAACATTTATCTCCATTAAAGTCTATGGAGACTTTTTATGTTATCACCAGTTTCCAAACGTTACCACCTCAATGGAAACTAGGCCTAAGTCAGATCATCTCTAAAACAGAATGTATTGTGGGTGCTCCTGGTATGCAGTGGTTAGTTTTACAAAATACATTCAGGGGAAAAAGAGATAGAAAATTCCACTGATGGTAAAAAAGAATACACCTATAGCACTCTCATGATCCCATCTTGACAGAAAAAATATAGGGGTTTGTATATAGTGCTTTGTGTAACAGTGTTTCACAGTCTTGAAATTAAAACAATCAATCTTTATTAATAAATGTTAAAACATGGGTACTATTAAAAGCAGTGTTCTATAACCACAAGACCCAAGATTCAAAAACTATACCGCTAATTTAAAATAAAATTTGTCCTGAAAATCTACTGCTGTGCTATATTATTGTTTAACAGTCACAGAATCAGTTATCTTGTTCACAGTGTTGTAGAAGAGGAGAGATAAATACTCTGTATCCTCAGTTACAATTTAATCAATTTTAACTCCTCAGATATACAACGCATTGAGAAGTAATCATGGTTACTGTTACGATAATATCATTGTATCGAAAACATGCTCTGCAATAGTTATGTTACTGATACTATATTGCCCTAAGGTGAAACAGATATATCTGCTTCCACAGAGATGGAAAAACTGCTGTCTGATAGCACACCCGGCTCCACTGTGTTTGATTGGAGTATGATAAACAATACCTGAACGTTAGTTGGTTAACAGAATATGGTAACATCAAATCATTCTACAGTGACCCGGTAATAGATATTTTATAATTAACACAGCATTTTTTATCATTATTAAAGTGAATGTAAATTTTTATGCTAAAGTGCCCGGTTTTTAAAACTGCGATTAAAAACAGGGGCACTTTAATTCATCAAAATTTTTATTTCACTCCTGTTGTGAAAAAAACTTACCTTTTAATCTTCACAGCAGCTCTAGCTTCCTCCACCCATTTCAAAGCCTCTTCCTGGGTCTAAAATGAGGCATCCGGCTTCCTCCAATCACAGCAGTGAATCAGACACTGAATCCCCCGGGGGGAAGCTGTGATTGGAAGATGACCTATCAATCATTTCTGACATCAGAAATGGCTTGTGAGACCGGAGGAAGCTGGAGCTGCTGTGAAGATTAAAAGGTAAGTTTTTTGTCACAACAGGAGTGAAATGTAAATTTTGTTTTAAAAACCGGGCACTTAGCATAAAAATTTACATTCACGGGGGGGGGTGGGGGGGGGGGGGGGGGGGGGGGGGGGGGGTGGGGGGGGGGGGGAGGGGGGGGGGGGGGGGGGGGGGGCGTGTCTAAGCAGCAGCCATGACTAGATGTGTGAATGAGTTGCTCTGCATCTATTCTAAATAATATTGGGATTTTTTTTAGCTATCTTACTGCATTCTGACTTATCCTGCTAAAACATTAGCTGCTGAACTGTTCTGGAGCAAGCCTGTCTACACATTTTTGGGTTTCTGCAGCAAGGAGACTTAGAATAAGCTACTTTACAGGCTGCGGCCTAAGATTCTGTTACAACTACCCCCCCCCCCCCCCCCGGCTGGTTGGATAGCCGGGTGAAGCAATAGGAATGTATTGAATTTTATTGGAGTCCCCAGGCAATTGATCGGAGAGGTGAGATTCAGGGGAAGGGATCTGGAGCTTATAAAATGGAAGCCGAGATATTAGCCCTCCTGCAGAATGTGACTCACAAGCTGGAGAAACAGCACGCATCCCTCAAGGTGTATCTGAGAGCTGATAAGAGAGACGAGCCCATGTAATCCTATCCAATGCGCAGGACATACAAACTACTTGGCTATACCAGATGTGAGTAAAGGGGGTGATCCTGTTGTTCTAATAGAGCCTGCGGCCACAATTGTGATACCGGCTATAGAAGGAGCGGCCCTTTCAAATATTAGTCCAACAGCAATGGCGCCGGGTAAGCGCGCTGCCACGGGCGCTATGCTGGAAGAAAAAAGGCATGTTCTGGGCTCCCTGGAGACACGGCCGGTCAAAGGGGGGTCTGGGGCAGGTCGCAAAATGAAGAACATGAAGGGCCCGATGCGGAAAAAGGTTAGAGCTACAGCACAATACTTTAAGATCTATCAACCCCAATACATTGACTTTCTACGAACAGCACCTGACTATACTGCCAATGCCTTGATTGAGGCTAGCACTGCATTGATCACTCGGGAGGTATCCATTAACGAAGATCTAGTGCATCAGGAGATCATGGACTCTCTCATTCCTGCAAAAGGGATAGGTTAGCAATATGATGAGATTGTGTACTCTTGTATAGGGACAAAGGCTAACCGCAGGGATTGGATGACGACTGTTAGTGGTCTGATAGGAGCCCTTAATGGTATCATATAATGTAATGTGTTGGTGTAACATCTTTGGTGGGAAACGGTTAAGTTTTTATGGTTTCTCCTGGATACTTGGTAAATGTTTCACTATATGCTCAGGCTGGATAATTGGGCTCGTTTTAGAAGGGAATAACCATGATTCACTATCCTCCTTCAGTTATTAAGATGGGGGCCACGTGTTTAACAACCCTACTCCTGGTTACATATTATATTTAACCCTAACACATTGCTTCATAGGAATCAATACATGATGTCAGGACAGTTTTAGAAGACTATAGCTTCTATTTATATATACTATCTCAAAAATTATGGCCTAAGCTCCTCTGGTACAACCTATATAATTTCTCAAGCCCATTCTCTTCATATACTCTCAAGCAGTATTGCTAGAACTTAAGGTGGGGACTCCAGACACTTGATTTACTCAATTCCATTGTTAATACATTTCTATATTTTCTCTTTTTTCACCTAGTGTGGTGAATTCCTTTAATGGTGAATATCTAGGCAGTATTAATCCGCTCTTATGCACCCACACACACAAGGTTGTCAAAAGGTAATACCTCTCATAAATATGTTTGGTGTGGCTTATAAAGGACAGCTATACATTATCACTCTAATAGGAAGCAATGCATACTAAAGAGGTATAGGTATTAAATTACATTATAAATCTAAAAGAGGTATCAATATATTGTTGTTGCATGGTAAAGTCTGCATTATTATTAGAGACTATTTAGGTTACTATACTGTACAAGATTTTATGTGTTATCTTCAGTTATGTCTGCTGAGTAAATTTTCTCTTGGTCTCTCAGTAGAAAATCTGCATAACACTAGCATGCTTAGGTTGGTTGCTGGAACTCTCCCAGATTTGAATTCTACAAATATGTAAACACAAGATATATGTTGTTCTATTGCATCACAAAGTTTGATTTATTACTAGTGATGCTGGGGATTTGTATATTTTATAAGATTTTATATGTTACCCACAAGTATATCAACTAGATACATTTTCCCCCTGTGTTTCTGTAGAAAATGTGTAAAACCCTAGCATTTTTTTTGTCGGTTATTGTGATTTTTCCACATCTGCATTCCACAATTATGATGACGTAAATGTTTGATGTTTTCTAACATACCTCAATAAAAAACTTTGATTATAAAAAAAATTTACATTCACTTTAAGCAATCTTTTCTTACTCATTACTTATTTATTGTAGTTAAATACGTGTGAAGCAGAGATAATTATCACTTTCGTGATCAAATGATAGACAGTATTAACACGCTGCTAGATTACCCAGATTGTTAGTGTTTTGAATAACTGATCTGTTTGAATCTGTTGATCATAAGTATAGTATCAGACAATTCATTAGCTAGCGGTTTTTAGTATAATAATATTATTTATTAATAAAGATTGATTTTTTTAATTTTAAGACTGTGAAACACTGTTACACGAAACACTATATACAAACCCCTATATTTTTTTCTGTCAAGATTGGATCATGAGAGTGCTATAGATGTATTATTTTATACAATCAGTGGAATTCACTTTCTCTATTTTCCCCTGAATGTATTTTGTAAATCTATTTCAATATAATACACAGCACCTTCAGACCAAAGCTTTTAAACAATAGGTACTGACTAATACTGTCCAATTAGACCCCCACTAGGTGGTGCCATTGTTTTTTGTTTATCCTTCTAAACTTTGTATACCTAGGTTTCTACCAGTAGAGTACACCAATAAGAGATTAACTTAGTGAACTATTCTAAAGTGTTTGCTTAATTTCAATCCTAAAAATGGCAAAACTATGGGAAAAGGATAAGGATTATTCCCAGATTTTGACTTTAAAGATCCCAGTCTATCAGTACAATGGGAGGAGGCACTCTCCGAATGTTCTAGTAAATTGATCAATATTTTGATAGAACATGATAAATCTGAACATAATAGGCTGGAGGAATTATTTTTAGAACAAAATAACCAACTGAAAGAGTTTGAATCATTAACAGACTTTGAAAATAGATATAAAGAATACCAGAAAGAACTGGATAACTATGAAACGGAAGTAAAACAACTTAAGCTCTCCAAACTCAGAACAGACATCCAGGACTTTCAAGACAAGAAAGTATACAAATGGAGGAAAAGATTAAATAGAAATAACACTATAGATCCACAACTGTTATTATAGTAAGTGATGTGTCAGACACAGGAAAAAATCTGAACCAAAAGAATAGGGAAACATCAGAACCTATACCCTCCACCACAAGCAATAGCTCTATAAGTACATGCAGAAAGCGAAAAGATTTTTTAGATGCAGAACTAGATATAAAAGACACCGCACCAGGAGAGGTGGGAGGAATAAACAAAAAAACAAAGACAAAAACAAGCCACAGGGGACACGGTGGAGACCCTAAAGGAGAGTGGCAAGTTCATTCTGAACTCTGTTACAAGAATGTTACAATCGATGTAAGAACTACTATTAGAAAATGAAGAAAGATTGAATATCTATTGGAGAGAAACTCCTATTGGCTGAAAAATCAAATCAGCCAATAGGATGAGAGATGCTTAAGTCCTATTGGCTGTTCAAATCAGCCAATAGGATTTATGTAGCTCTCATCTTATTGGCTGATTTAAAATTTTCAGCCAATAGGCATGAAACGGTTCCCCAATATAAAAGGGGTACCTACCTTGCATTTAGTCTTCAGAGTGTGGCGGACAATCCCATAAAGAGGATCCACGTCGCTGAAGACCGCGGCCGCTGAAGAGGACCAGCACTCCGGATGAGGACCGGTGCTCTGGATCCCTGCATCGCCGAAGACCGCTCTGCACCTCCAGGAAGAAGATGGTGCCGCCCTGGAAGAAGATGTTTGCTGACCGGATGAAGACTTTGCTCCGCCTGGACTTCCGGACTTCAGGAACAGTGAGTAAATTTTCTAGGGTTAGTGCAAGTTTTTTTTTTTAGATTAGGGATTTTTTTTTAATAGGCACTAAAGAGCTGATTGCCCAATTAAGGGCAATGCTCATATAAATGCCCATTTAGGGGCAATGGGTAGCTTAGGTCATTTTTAGACTTAGTTTTTTTTTAATGTTGGATAATTTATTTTTTTATTTTTAGTGAGTTTTTTTTGGTAATGTTAGGTTTTTTATTTTTTCTTAGTGTTAGGATTTTTTTGGTAATGTTAGTTTTTTCTTTTTTTTCTTACTGTTATGATTTTATAATTTTCTAACTTAGGTTTTTTATTTTTTGTTTATTTTAGTTTTTAAAGTGAATGTCAATTTTGATGCTAAAGTGCCCGGATTTTAAAAATTCGATTACAAACGGGCACTTTAATTCATCAAAATGTACATTTCACTTGTGTTGTGAAAAAAATACTTACCTTTTAATCTTGACAGCTGCTCCAGCTTCCTCCGCCCGTCGAAAAGCCTCTTCCTGAGTCTAAAATGAGGGATCCGTCTTCCTCTAATCACGGCGTTGAATCAGACACTTATTCCCCGGGGGGGAAGCCGTGATTGGAGGATGACCAATCCATTATTTCTGACGTCAGAAATAGCTTGCGACGACCGGGGGAAGCTGAAGCAGCTGTCAAGTTTAAAAGGTAAGTATTTTATTACAACACAAGTGAAATGTAAATTTTGATGAATTAAAGTGCCCCTGTTTTTAATCGAATTTTTAAAAACCGGGCACTTTAGCATCAAAATTTACATTCACATTAAAAACTAAAATAAACGAAAAATAAAAAACCTAAGTTACAAAAGTATAAAATCCTAGCACTAAGAAAAAACAAAAAACTAACATTACCAAAAAAATCCTAACACTAAAAAAAAATAAAAAACCTTACATTACCAAAAAAAAAACCATTAGGTTTTTTTAATTCACAGGAAAGTTTTTATTTATGCTATGGTAGTTATTTGTAAGTTTAATTTAAAGTTAGGGGGTGTTAGGTTTAGGGGTAAATAGTTTAATTTAGTGTGCTGCGATGTGGGGGGCAGCGGTTTAGGGTTTAATATGTTTATTTAGTGTCAGCAATGTCTGGGGTGGCGGTTTAGGGGTTAATAACTTTATTTAGTGTCGACGATGTCGGGGGTGGCGGATTAGGGGTATTTAGACTAGGGGTTTATGTTAGTCCCCATAGATATGAATGGGGAATGCGTTATAGCGATCTCGATTCTGCGATCGCAGATGTTAGTTTTTGTCTAACACTTTCTCTCCATTGATGTCTATGGGGGAAAACGTGCATGAGCACGTCAAGTCAGGCCTTGGCTTTTGTGCGGTAGGGAGCTTAACGCATCATAACGCACAGCACAAGAAGGCTTTTGTGTAACTTGTAATGGCAGTGCTATGGAAAGTGCAGAAGCGCAACATTTTTAGCGTTATGTACGCACTGGGTTTAGCGCATAACTTGTAATCTGTCAGGGTTTTTTCCCTGTTGTGTTTGCCATGTTCTGCTGGCAGCCATTTTACTCACCTCTATTCCTGACTATGGTGCATTGTGGAGGATGCTGCTCATTTCCTGCACTTCCTTTTATGGCCAGACTGGTGTGCATCATCCATGTGAGACAGGATGCAGTCTCAGAATTGTGATGTCATCACTTATTATTTAAAGGGCCTCTGTTCAGTATGCTTTGCCTTTGCGTTGTCTCAGACCTGTTTGTGAGAGTTCCTGTGTATTATATGGCTGCCTGACGTCCTTCCTGGTTCCTGATTCCTGGCTTGTTCCTGACTCTGCTGTTTTCCTTGTTCCTGATTCCGGCTCGTCAGACTATTCGCTTTGGCTCCTGACTCGGCTCGTCTGACTACCAGCTCTGGTTTTGACTCCTGGCTTGTTATTTGACTTGTGGACTTTTTATTATTTTTTGCTATTAATAAAAGTGTGATTATTTTTTCACTTCTCGTCTCAGTCTGATTCCTGGTACCCTGACATTGCGCAAAGGCCATGAATCCTGATGCTGCTAATTATCCACCTTTACCTGCCATCATTTCCAGGATGGATGTACAGGATCACTGCTTGGATCAATTTGCACTAGCCCTGCAAACCATGCTGACTCGCACTGCATATTTGGACCAAAGTGTCCCGCAAGTTATGGCTGCTCCAGTTTCTGCTGCTGCACCTATGCCTACCAGGAGCATGTCCGGTTCTGCACCTCTACCTCAGCGATATGGAGGTGATCCTATTCAGTGCAGAGGGTTTTTGAACCAGGTGGGCATTTACTTTGAGATGTTACCTCAGGCGTTTCCCTCTGACAGAGCTATGGTGGGATTTCTCATCTCGTTACTCTCTGACACAGCTCTTGCCTGGGCTAATCCCTTGTGGGAGACTAATAAACCTGTGATTTCAAATTACCCTGAATTTGTGGCCTCATTTCAAAGGGTATTTGATGTTCCGGCTCGCTCCTCCTCTGCTGCTAAACGACTCAAGGTACAAGATCTGCTGCTCAGTATGCTATTGAATTCCGTACACTTGCCGCAGAGGTAGGTTGGAACAATGAAGCCCTTGTTGCCGCCTTCTTTCATGGGCTCTCTGATGCGATTAAAGATGAAGTTGCTGTCAGAGATTTACCAGAGGATCTCGAGGCATTGGTGTCTTTTTTGATCCTAATTGACATCAGACTCAGAGAGAGGCCCTCTTTCAAGTAGCGCTTGCGGAAGCCTCCTGTTCCGTTGTCTCCTATGTGTTCGTTCCCACCCATGCCTCCCTCTCCTCCCATGCCTCCTGGTCCTGAGTCACAAGGTACTGCTGAGCCAATGCAGTTGGCATTCACGCGTCTCTCCGCAGCGGAGAGGGCCTTTAGGAGGAGGGAGGGGCTCTGCCTCTATTGTGGGTTACAGGGCCACCTTTTGAAGTTTTGTCCTACACAGCCGGGAAACGCTCACACCTAAGGTCCTGTTGGGGGCAGACCTTGGGTGGTTTATCCTCGTCCCCGGAACCGCTTAAGGAGAAACCTTTGGTCACGGTTGTCCTTTACTGGGTGGACTCCTCCATAGTCACTCAGGCTCTTGTTGACTCCGGTGCTGCGGGCTATTTCATTGACAGTGCTTTTGTATCAAAGCACTCCATTCCTGTTTTGCCTCGGTCCGTTCCACTTGCTATTGAGGTTATTGATGACAGGCCCCTTCAGCCTGCACTCGTTACTCACGAAACTGCTCCGTTGTCCATGGCTGTTGAGGCTCTGCATTTTGAAACCCTCCAGTTCCAGGTGATAAACTCTCCGCATTTTCCGGTTGTTCTGGGTTATTCCTGGGTCCAAAGGCACAATCCCAGTCTCGACTGGCACAGGTCTGAAATTCTGTCGTGATCCCCGCAATGTATTTCCACTTGTCTTCGGAAACCAGTTTAAGTCTTGTGCACTTCTTCGGTTTCTCAATTGCCAGAGGAGTACCGAGAGTTCCTAGACGTGTTTGACAAGGTGCGTGCCGGTACGTTGCCTCCTCACCAGTCTTGCGATTGTGCCATAGACCTGCAACCTGGAGCCATTCCTCCTTGGGGCCGGGTGTAGCCTCTGTCTGTTGCAGAGAATTGTGCTATGGAGTAGTATGTTGCCGATGTTCTGTCGTGGGGGATCATCTGCAAATCCTGCTCTCCTGCAGGGGCTGGCTTCTTCTTTGTGAAGAAAAAGGGTGGCGAGTTAAAGGGACAGTCTAGTATAAATTAAACTTTCATTATTCAGATAGGACTTTTAATTTTAATCAACTTTCCAATTTACTTTTATCATCAAATTTGCTTTTTTCTCTTGGTATTACTTTAAACTAAACATAGGTAGGCTCATATGCTAATTTCTAAGCCTTTGCGGGCTGCCTCTTATCACATGCTTTTTAAATCTCTTTTCAGCATGAAGAGACAGACAATACATGTGGGCCATAGAGATAACACTGTGTTCAGGCACAGGGGGTTATTTAAGATCTAGCACAAAACAATGCTACATTTAAGACAATAGGTAATAAACAGTCACAGTCATGTGATCAGGGGGCTGGAAGAAGGTTCCTAGATACAAGGTAATCACAGAGGTAAAAAGTATATTAATATAACTGTGTTGGTTATGCAAAACTGGGGAATGGGTAATAAAGGGATTATCTATATTTTAAAACAATAACAGTTCTATGGTAGACTGTCCCTTTAAGACCATGTATCGATTATATGGGTCTTAATCGTCTTACCATTAAGAATGCTTACCCTATTCCGCTCATTACGGAACTCCTTGACCGCCTCAAGGTAGCTACAGTCTTTACTAAACTTTATTTGAGAGGAGCGTAAAATCTCGTTAGGATTAAGGAGGGCCACGAATGGGAAAACAGCATTTAACACCAGGAGCGGGCATTATGAGTATCTTGTAATGCCCTTTGGCCTATGTAATGTTCCTGCTGTTTTTCAGGAATTTATTAATGATGTCCTGCGAGATTTGTTGCAACAGTGTGTTGTGGTGTACTTAGACGACATCCTCATACACTCACACACACTTGAGGCTCATCATTCTGATGTTACACGTGTTCTTCAGAGACTACGTGAAAACGGCCTGTTTTGTAAACTTGAGAAATGTGAGTTCCATCAGGCTCATGTAACCTTCCTAGGTTATGTTATCTCCGTTGCAGGGTTCTCCATGGATCCTGACAAGTTATCTGCAGTTCTGCAGTGGCCTCGCCCAGTTGGTCTTCGGTCTATTCAACGTTTTTTGGGGTTCGCCAATTACTATAGAAAGATTATTAAAAACTTTTCTTCCTTGGTCAAACCTATCACAGATATGACCCGTAAAGAAAATTATCCACTCCATTGGTCACCTACTGCCATTAAGGCCTTTGATAGTCTTAAGACTGCTTTTGCTGCCGCTCCAGTTCTGGCTTATCCTAACCCTGTACCGCCTTTCTTGAGGTCGATGCGTCTGAGACTGGAGTAGGTGCCCTCTTGTCTCAACGTCCTATGCCTGATGGTTCCTTGCATCCGTGTGGTTTCTTCTCTAAGAAATTGTCTCCAGCAGAGTGCAATTATGAAATTGGCGACAGGGAATTACTGGCTATAATTTTGGCACTCAAGGAATGGAGGCATCTTCTCGAGGGTACTACTAGCGTGCCAGTGCTCATTCTTACTGACCACAAGAATTTAACTTATCTATCTGAAGCAAAATGTTTGTCGCCCTGACAGGCCAGATGGGCACTATTTTTGTCTCGGTTTAATTATGTGGTCTCCTACCTGCCTGGTAGTAAGAATGTTAGGGCTGATGACCTCTCTCGACAATATTTGCCTCTGTCCAAGGAGGAGTCTGTACCTACTCCTGTTATACCTCCTGACCATATTTTGGCTACCATACGTACTAATTTGACTTCTCCCTTGGGGGAGGAGATCCTGGCTGCACAAACCAATGCACCTCCTGAGAAACCTAGTGTTAAGTGTTTTGTTCCTGAGAATCTTCAAACTAAAGTTTTGCAAACTTACCACCATCCAAAAGCCGCAGGTCACCCAGGCAAGAACCAAATGATTTGGTCTGTCACTCGACAGTTCTGGTGGCCAGTTCTTCATTCTGATGTTGCTGCGTATGTTGCCTCCTGCTCAGTTTGTGCACAGAATAAGACTCCTCAATGTCTTCCTGTGGGTCTTCTTCAAACTATTGCTAATGGTGAGCATCCTTGGACACATCTTTCCATGGACTTCATTGTTGAGCTTCCTGTTTCCAATGGCAATACTGTTATCCTTATGGTGGTTGACCATTTTTCTAAAATGTCACTTTGCATTCCCTTGATGAAGCTGCCTACCACTCAGGAGCTTGCTTCAATTTTTTCCCGGGAGGTCTTCCGTTTACATGGGTTACCCAAGGAGATAGTGTCGGACCAGGGTAGCCAGTTTGTCTACAGATTTTGGTGTTCCTTTTGTGCTCAAATGGGGATCCAGCTTTCCTTCTCCTCAGCATATCACCCTCAATTCAGTGGGGCTGCGGAACGGTCTAATCAAGCTCTGGAACAGTTCCTCCATTGCTATGTCTCAGATCACCTCAATAATTGGTCTGAACTGTTACCTTGGGCAGAGTTTGCTCGTAATAGTGCTATTAATGCTTCCTCCAAGTTATCCCCGTTCATGGTGAATTATGGGTTTCAACCATCCTTGTTGCCCGATTCATGTCTCAGGGTATTCCAGCTTTGGAGGAGCATCTCCGGCAACTCCGTTCCACGTGGGTGCAGATTCAGGATTGCCTTCATCGTTCTATGCAGCGCCAAAAGTTCCAGGCTGATCGTAGGCGTCTGCCTGCACCTTGCTACCAGGTTGGTGAGAGAGTTTGGCTGTCCTCCCGCAACTTGAACCTTTGTATGCCTTCCAATAAATTGGCTCCCCGTTATGTTGGTCCTTTCCAAATACTCCAACGGGTTAATCCTGTGGCCTACGCTCTTGATCTTCCTCCTGCTATGCGCATCTCCAATGTTTTTCATGTCTCCCTCTTGAAACCATTGATTTGTAATCGGTTTACCACTGTGTTGCCTCGTCCCCGTCCTATCTTTGTTGACAACCATGAGGAGTATGAGGTCAGCAGCATTATTGACTCTCGTTCGTCCAGGGGCCGTGTACAGTATTTGATTCACTGGAGGGGCTATGGTCCGGAGGAGAGTTCTTGGGTTCCCTCCTCTGATGTTCATGCTCCCGCCCTCCTCCGTGCCTTCCATGCCTGTTTCCCCAATAAGCCTTTTGTCCTCCCGCGGGGGAGGGGTCATTGAGGGAAGGGTACTGTCATGGTTTTTTCCCTGTTGTGTTTGCCATGTGCTGCTGGCAGCCATTTTACTCACCTCTATTCCTGACTATGGTGCATTGTGGGAGATGCTGCTCATTTCCTTCCCTTCCTTTTATGGCCAGACTGGTGTGCATCATCCATGTGAGACAGGATGCAGTCTCAGAAATGTGATGTCATCACTTATTATTTAATGGGCCTCTGTTCAGTATGCTTTGCCTTTGCGTTGTCTCAGACCTGTTTGTGAGAGTTCCTGTGTATTATATGGCTGCCTGACGTCCTTCCTGGTTCCTGATCCCTGGCTTGCTCCTGACTCTGCTGTTTTCCTTGTTCCTGATTCCGGCTCGTCTGACTATTCGCTTTGGCTCCTGACTCGGCTTGTCTGACTACCAGCTCTGATTTTGACTCCTGGCTTGTTATTTTACTTGTGGACTTTTTATTATTTTTTGCTATTAATAAAGGTGTGATTATTTTTGCACTTCTCGTCTCAGTCTGATTCCTGGCACCCTGACATAATCTTGGTGACAATTTGCACAGAACACATAATAATTTAAAACACTCTATCACTATAAAAGGTAGAAATAGGGGGTGCACTTTATAAAAACACATTATATAAAAAAATATAAAAAATACAACACTTATTACATGACCAATTAATATTACTTAGGATAGTTGGAGGGATATAACATCAATTTCTACTATTATCATGTCTTAAAGAAAAATCATTATCGTTTTAGTATTTATCTAATATCTGCTATTATTATAGTCCTATATTTAATATATGGAGATAAAATTAAATCAAATCAAGCCATCAAAAGAAACATAATTGCTGTTTTAAAGATTTCTTTAAAATAATTATATCCATATAATATCCATGATTTATGGGCCCCATCTATATAATAGAATTGAGATCCATTAAAAAGATGATGGAGATATAAAGCAGATTGAAATAACTCGTGACATCATAATCCCATCTCACTTGAGACTTCACAGTAATAAATCCCGTTGCGAACGGCACACCTCATCCTTTTGATAAAGCCGTTAAGGCGAAACATGTCAAGAGCGGGAGGGAGTTGTATGGGGCTCTTTTTTTCCCCTAAATGTATTTTGAAAATCAATTTCAATAAAATACACAGCACTTCCAGGCCAAAGATTTTAAACAATAAGTACTGACTAATACTGACCAATTAGACTGCCACTAGGTGGTGCCATTGGTTTTTGTTTTTCCTTCTATGCAGTGGTTATTACCTACCAAATGTGGTGCAAGGAAAGACAACTGGTGAACTGGCCACAGGGTCATGGGCACCCAAGGCTCATTGATGCATGTAAGGAGCGAAGGCTAGCCCGTCTGGTTTTATCACACAGAAGAGCTACTGTTGCTGAAATTGCTCAAAAATAATAATGCTGGCCATTATCGAAAGGTGTCGGAACACACAGTGTTTTGAAGTTTGCTGTGTTTGGGGCTACTGAGCTGCACACCGCCCAGAGTGCCCATAATGACCCCCCGTCCACTGCCAAAAGTGCCTTCAATGGGGACGTGAGCAACAGAACTGGACCATGGAGCAATGGAAGAAGCTTGCCTGGTCTGATGAATCATGTTTTCATTTAGAGCAGGTGGATGGTAAGGTACGTGTGTCTCGTTTACCCGGGGAAGAGAGGCAGCAGGATGCATTATGGGAAGAAGTAGGGTGGCAGAGGCCGTGTTATGCTCTGGGCAATGTTCTGCTGGGAAACCTTGGGTCCTGGAATTCATGTGGATGTTACTTTGACATGTATCACCTACCTAGAAATGTTTGCAGACCATGTACACCCTTTCATGGCAATGATGTTCCCTGATGGCAGTGGCCTCTTTCAGCAGGATAATGCACCCTGCCACACTGCAAAAATTGTTCAGGAATGGTTTAAGGAACATTAGAAAGAATTCAAGGTGTTGCTTTGGTCTTCAAATTTGCCAGATCTCAATCCGATTGAGCATTTGTGGGATGTGCTGGAACAACAAATCTGATCCATGGAGGCCCTAACTCATAACTTGCAGGACTTAAAGGATCTGCTGCTAATGTCTTGGTTCCAGATACCACAGGACATGTTCAGAGATCTTGTGGAGTCTATGCCCAACGCATTAGAGCTGTTTTGGCAGCACGAGGGGGACCTACATGACATTAGGCAGGTTGTTCTAATGGTGTGGCTGATCAGTGTATGTTGCCTAGTTTGCAAGTAAAAATGATACTATATATATTTTACAGCATAATGCATATCAATAACACATCCTACACACATGTACTTTATACTCATGTCACAGCTGAAATATATTAAACAATAATGTTGCTATTTTTTTTCTTTTAAAAACAATACCATTGATTTTGCAACCTCTTAATATATTTTCCATTGTCACCACATAAAACAAAATAATCTACTTTCAAAATGGCATCTATAACTTACACACATATTTCATCTTGCTTTTTTGGAAACTCATACAATGGGTCTTGAAAGTGAACAAAAACCCCATTGGCACAAAGCCATAATCTATCTATTCATACAAATCTAATTTTGAATAATGAGAATAGTGTAAATTCAAATTATAGTAATGCAAATCTTAAAGGGACATGAGATCTCTATCTAAATCATGAAAGAGAATTTTTAAAACACAATTTTAAACAACTTTCCAATTTACTTATCTAATTTGCTTCATTCTCTTTGAATCCTTTGTTGAAGAAACAACAATGCACATGGGTGAGCCAATAACATGATGCATATATGTGCACCCATCAATCAGCAGCTCCTGAGGCTAATTAGCAATGCTTTTCAACAAAGGATACCAAGAGAACAAATCTAACAAGATAATAGAAGTAAATTGGAAAATTGTACTAAAGATGTGAATCTGGGCTTTATATGAATACAGATTTGTCCAATTTATGCCAATTCATTAATTCTTCCACTATAATTCATATTAGGATAAAACAGTTGAAGAACGAAAAATTGCTTGACCAAATCAATTTGTTTGTTCCTATAGTTTGCCACCAAAAAAGGTGCGGGAAAGTGAGAAAAATTTGGCTAATCAGGTCCTTAGTTTGTAATGATGTTCAAAGGGTTTGACCATCTATGTGTCCGTGACCCCTGTCCAATCCTGCCATAATGTTACTAATGATTTATATTTACTGCCAGCCAATCAAATAGTGAATGTCATTTTTTAGTCATACAGGCTTGTCCAATCAAGCCATAGGGGCTGAATTATCAAGCTCCGAATGGAATTTGATGTCCCTGTTTCTGCCCAAGCCTTCAGGCTCACTGGAAACAGTAGTTATGAAGCAGCGGTCTAAAGAACGCTGCTCCATAAATTGTCCACCTGCTCTGAGGCCTAAGAACAAGATTGTGGCTGCGAGGCAGAGCCCCAGATCTAAACACAGGTCTGATCCTAGTCAGAGCAAGGGCGGACAGACAAGTCGGGCAATAAGGTCCTTGGCCGAGGGCCCACAGAATCTTAGAGGGCCCTCCACCACTGTAGGCAGCACTTACTAAGAATTTTTTTTTTGCACAGGGTGAGCCTCAGCTATAAATAGACTTTCTTCTGAGTGCAGCAGCACTGAGTCTGTTGACTCCTTAGACGTCGGACGATCTGCATAGATGGGCTGATTGAGATGAGCGCTCCGGATCTCTGTTGAAGATGCTAGTATTGCCTCCATAGTGTGGCGCAGCTGCTGCTTGAAATCTATACGGTGGGTATGAATCAGGTCTGCCATCTTGTATTCCCAGCTCTCAATTATCTCCATGATCATCTAGGATATGGGTAATAGAACCGCTAGAAATTGTTCAGGTGTGTAGTAACTAATACTCACAGCAATGATAGCTGTCTACCCCAGGATCCTGGGAGGGTTTTAAAATGATGGTCAAGTCCCTTGCTAGGCCATTACCATATTTTAGACCATTTTTCCTCTTAAAAACTAAATTCTTCCTCCAGAAATATATCAATGTTGGCCTCAGATTTTAGTTATATCCCTCAGAGTCAGAGTAAACATCGATGGGCTCAGTAAAAGGTGATTTTTGTAGGATTTATTTGTTCATATAGGCAGCCCAAGCAAAAAAAGCAGCCATCATGTCCGCCACCAAGACACGCCCCCCGTCACGCAATCTTCTAATTTTTTTTTATTATTTTTTTTGTATTTATTTGGATATTGATCTCTGCCACGTATTAGAACACTTTAATAAAGGGTGCCCCTATCACAGACTTTCATATGGTATCTATTATTCTAGATGCTTTTTCCTTACCAAACAATATTACTGTTTTAAAATCTGTTTTTACAGTTTTTTATTGTGTATATTTGTGCTCACCTCATGGACCCATGATTTGATGTTTATGTTGTTGTTTTTAAATATATTTTATTTTTGAATATCCCAATAAAACTTTTCCCTTTTCTCCAGTCACCTTAGCCTTTAGTTTAAACGCTCTTTACTTTCCTCTTCATACCCATTGCGCACAAGCCTTTGAAGTGGAAGTCATAAAACATGGTGGGGGAGAAGCACATGAGATAGAAGGGGCAGAAGAGGTAGGTAGGTGGAGCAAAGAGGAGGTAGGGGGCCCTGCCACACTTTTGCCTTGACCATTCCACTGGGTGAAAGGATTGCCTGCTGAGGAAGTCCGCTTCCTAGTTGTCCACACTCAGAATGTGGATCACTGACAGCGTACATCTGTGAGTCTCCGCCCACTCTAGTATCTGAGGTACTTCTTTCATTGCCAATGGACTTCTTGTTCCCCCCTGATGGTTGATGTAGGCAACTGAAGTTATATTGCCTGATTGGAATCTGATAAACTGGGATGAACCCAGAATGGGCCATGCCTTTAAGGCATTGAAGATTGCCTGGAGTTCCAATATATTGATCAGAAGGGAGGACTCCTCCTGAGTTAACAGCCCTTGTGCCTTCTTGGCACCCCAATTCCCCAGCTGGAAAGGCTTGCGTCCGTAGTCACAATCTCCCAGGATGGTCTCAAGAAGCATGTGCCTTGGAACAGATGATCTGGACAGAGTCACCAAGAGAGTGAGTCTCTCGACAGGTTGTCCAGCTAAGGGTCTGACATGGATTCTGGCAAAGGGAATGATGTCCATACAGGACACCATGAGTCAGATCACCTCCATACACTGGGCCACTGAGGGTCTCAAGGAGGCCTGGAGGGCAAGACAAGCAGTAGTTAGCTTGCAACGTCTCTGATCTGTGAGAAATATTCTCATGGATATGGAGTCTATTATCGTCCCCAGGAAATTCACCTTCATACTTGGAGTAAGAGAACTCTTTTCCAAGTTTATCTTCCATCCATGTGATCAAAGAAGACTGAGAAGAGACTCTGAGTATTCTTCCGCTAGATGAAAAGATGGTGCCTGTACCAAGATATCGTCCAAGTAAGGAGCTACTGCAATAACTTGTGTTCTGGCAATGGCTAGAAGAGCTCCCAGAACCTTCGAAAATATCCTTGGAGCTGTATTTAGGCCAAATGGAAGAGCTATGAACTGGAAGTGCTGGTCCAGAAAGGCAAACCTTAGGAACTGAAATGTTATCTGTGTATCAGAATGTGAAGGTATGCATCCTTAAGGTCTATGGTGGTCATAAACTGTCCTTCCTGAACCAGAGGAAGGATTGATCCTTATTGTCTCCATCTTGAAAGAGGGAACATTCAGAAAATTGTTTAGGCACTTTAAGTCCAGAATTAGATTAAAAGCTCCCTCCTTTTTTTTGAAACCACGAAAAAGTTTGAATAAAACCCGAAACATCATTCTGCTGTAGGTACCGGGACAATTACTCCTAGAGAGGAGAGATTCTGTACGCAACCTAAAAAGGCAGTTCTCTTTTCTAGTCTTGTAGACAGTCTGGTGATTAGGAATCTGCCCTTGGGCGGATGAGATTTGAATCCTATCAGGTATCCCTGAGTGTCAGGAATTCCTATCATATGTAGGTATAAAGCTTTACCTTTAACAACAAACCAAACCTCATGAGAGGTTATTTAAACTAATCACGCCCCCTTCTCCCCGCTTCCATATTGTTTTGTTAGGGACTGTATGAGAAATGTTCCTTACCTCCTGCTTAAGCCTACCGTGTTTCCTTATGTAGGATTGACCTAGAATTGCTACCATTCTCGGAGTAACACTTTCCTCAAACCAGACTCCTAACTTCCAGACCCAGACACTCACAGAATTTCCCCAGTATCAATTCACACAGAACCGCTGTCTGTTAACCCAGCAACTAAGGAGAATTCTTACAACAACTTACTCTGGCTTGTGTCTCAATCATCTACGACCGCCATGCCACATGCTGTGTGAGAGTCCTGTGTGAACGCCACAACACACGCTGTGCGATAATCTCCTCCATACTCCAAGTACACACGCAGTGAACCTCTAATCCCAGACTGCTTAGAGCTTCCCTGCCTGTGTACGATCTCCAGCTGTTACTTTCACGCTGTGACTTCCGATAAGGCAGACACTACCGCAGCATAACTCTGCTTCCTTGTTCTCAGAACGCTGTTCAACCGGGAGCAAGCTGATCTCTCCTCCCTCTTTCTTCTGTGTTACATTGTATCGCTATCAGGAACATCTGCCTACATATCAAAGTCAATTTCTGTGGCATTGACTTACAAACCTGTACTGGATTAAGTATCCTTCCATCATCCTTTGTAGCTACTTGACACAGGGAGTTATTCCTTATCTAGCTGTCAGCTTAAGGGGTTCCTTCAATAGAAACCTTCCTTCAGCATCAGGAAATGACATAACCTATAGTCAGGTTAAGTAGAACGATACATTTTATATATAAATTGCCTTAGTGCTGTTTGCTACAATACACATTATATTTAGTAACCATTTCACTTAAGAAGGCATACAAAACTAAATGTAAAGCTACAGTAACTGCAGTTGAGATCCACTTAAGATAAACATTTAACCGTTCATAACATTGAAATAAAACCTCCAGGACCCAAGCATCCAGTACATCCTGGAAATCAAGCGTCTAAAAAAGAGACAGTCTTCCACCTACTCGATTCGATCCCGGATCGGGGGCCACCCCTTCATGCCGATTTGTTCTCGGTGGGCTTCTTAGTCTGTTTGGACTTATTCCAGGACTGAGCCCGGTTCCAAGTACTCTTGAGCTACTTGGACTTGGATGAGGATTGCTGTCATTGTGATTTGTCAGAACGAAAGGAACAAAAATGAGACAATTACTGTACCTTAGACCTATTTTTCTTATCCTACGGTAGGAAGGCACCTTTCCCTCTGGTAACCGTAGAAATAATGGAGTCCAGCACTGGACCAAATAATGTCTTCCCCTTGAAAGCAAGAGAAAGGAGTCTGGATTTAGTAGTCATATCCGCAGACCAAGACTTCAACCAGAGAGCCTGGCGGGCTAGGACTGCTAAGCTAGAAGCCTTTGCATTTAGGCGAATGATCTGCATATTCGCGTCACAGATGAAGGAGTTAGCAATTCTCAGAGCTTTAATTTTCTCCTGAATATCCTCAAAGGGGAGTCTCCACCTCAATGAGCTCCGACAGAGAGTCACACCAGTAGGTAGCTGCTCCAGCAATCGTGGCTACAGCTGCCGCCAGTTGAAATGAAAACCCTGTATGTTGAAACATCTTCCTCAGAAAGTTTCCATTTTCTTATCCATTGGCTTTCTAAAAGAAGAACTATCCTCCAGAAGGATAGTAGTACACTTAGCCAGTGTAGAAATATCGCCATTTACCTTAGGGATGGAGCGCCCACAAATCTAATTAAGAGTCAGGGACCAGGAATATTTTTTTAAAAGTAGACGAGGGGGAAAAAGAAGTTCCTATTCTTTCCATTTTGTTACTAATAATGTTCACCATCTTAACTGGCACAGGAAAAGTCAGAGGGACCTTCCTGTCTTCATAAACTCTGTCTAATTTAGGTATATTAGGTTCCTCATGGAGTTTAGCCTCTGGGACCTCTAGCTTAGACAGAACCTCCTTTAATAAAAAAACGCAGATGCTCAATTTGAAATCTAAAATAGGGTTCCTCCACTGAAGGAGGTTTAGAAACTAAAGTCTCTGACTCAGAAAGTTCACCCTCTGACGCCACAGAGGTTAACTCATCCTTGGATAACTGGGGCATAGTAGCTAAATCCGACAAATATTTAGAAGACTCTAGGTCAGGAGAACTATGTTTAACCTTTCACTTACGTTTGCTAGAGGGAGGTAAGGCACTCAGGGCCGCAGACACCGCAGATTTTAACTGTGCAGTAAGGAAAAAAGCCCCCTCTAGATGGAGGATTAGTTGGGCTGTGGGGAACTGCATGTGGAGCGGGAAGTGTAGAAAGGGTAGTAATCTCTCGGGACACAGATTCCTGAGAGGTAGACTGCTCAGAGGAGCTAATAGTGCTATGAGTACTAGCAGGTTTGTCCCCCTTCTTAGACTTTAGAACAGTTCTTAGGCAAATTAAACAAATTTAAGCAGACGGGCAAACCACGGCCTCCTCACAATATAAACAGGAATTATTAATCAGTACAGAAGGATAGGAACCTTCTAATGTAGTATCAGAGTCCTCCATAGCTAAGATATATCCACAGAAGGACAGACAAAAAAGAAAGCTTTTATTTTAAAAAATATTTAAGCCTTTGGCTGGGGTGTTTTTGCCTCCTCCTGGTTGCCAGGTGTTGTATTTCCCAACAGTAAGGAATAAAGTTGTGGACTCTCCATGCCTTACGGAAGGAAAAATGAATAATAGGAGTAAATTACAAAATTGCTTAAAATTGCATGCTCCATCTGAATCATTAAAGAAAAAATCTGGGTTTAGTATCCCTTTAATTAAAAATTTGTGAAGTGGATGCCAATAGATAATACAGTGTATTGGCTGAAAACATCGCAACATTTCCAGATGATAAACAATCATGAAATATACAGTTATTTTACACAAAGAAGAACTGTAATGGTGAGTAATAAAAAGAATTAAATGCACATTTTTATTTTTTTATTTATCTTTTAACTTTAAAGGAACTTGATTTTCTTTCAGCTTCAAAGCTTTTTCTGTTGTAATCTGGGATGAAAAAGCTGATCAGAATGGTGTTGCCTGAGCTATATCGATCAATGTAAAGCTCTCTGCTCAATGCAAGTAGGATTAATTATGACTAACTTAAAAATAGTGCATGTTTTTCTTTGAGAGTCAGTAATTACTGAATGAAAAATTGCCACCCAGGTGATGTTCCCCTGTAATGTTTACGGACTAAAGAATCACAGTTTTAATCACCTTGGCAACAAGCATCCAAGACTCTAGTAGTTTATATTTTAAGCTACTATAATAATTTAACCAAGAATAAATGGAAAACAGTATCATGATAGTCATAAATAAATAGTAAGAAGCTTACTATATATATCTACAAATGTCTTTCTGTAGTGAAGAATACTGATTTGTGAACTAAAGCCCACTGCAAGTTTAGAAACAAACTGTCACTCAAATCAGGACGGGCAACTCTGTAAATAGCCTCTCTCTTGCTATAATCATCTTTTATTATGCAATGTATGTATTGCAACAAGGTACCCAGAAGACCCTCATTAATGTCACAAACAACAATTCCTAATGGCAGCTCATTTTCAAATTTGACAGTTGCTGCAGAAACTCAAACTAGATTATAGCATTGTTATCAAATTAATACATCATTGTGCAAATGTATGTGGATTTCAGTGGGCAAACTTTCTGCTAGGCAGTAAGAGATATCAAGGGTTACATACTATTAAGCTAATAAGCGGGTTATTAAGTATAGAAATAAATTGCTGAGGGTTTATAATTCCATCGTCAAACATAGGATTTGAAGGTAGAAGAATCTACAAAATGTGCCACTTCCATACACAAGACATAGTTAAGCCATGACTGTTGCATCTCCATCATCTCTGGTCTCCCTAGTTACCATCTAGATCCTTTACAATCCATAATGAATGCATCTGCCAGGCTGATCTTCCTTACACCTAGCTCCTCATCTGCTGCACCTCTTTGCCGATCCCTTCACTGGCTTCCTATAGCCTCCAGAATTAAACACAAAATTCTGACTCTGACATTCAAGGCCCTATGTGGCACTGCTCCCCTCTATATCTCAAATCTTGTTTCCAGATACTCTCCCTCCCATCCCCTTCGCTCTACTCATGACCTCCTCCTTTCCTCCACTCTTGTTACCTCCTCACATTCCTGTCTACGGAACTTCTCCAGACTGGCCCCTACCTTGTGAACTCTCAGCCTCTGTTTACAAGACTCTCCCCTAGTTTTGAAAGTTTCAAGATTCTACTATTCAAGGATGCAAACAAAATATGCTAACCTTTTCTAACCTTAGTCATCCTCTCCTTTGTTATTATATTGAACCTTTTTAGCATGTAAACCTATGAGCCCAGCTCTTAGTAGATCACCTTCATGAGAGCTGACCACAACAGTGCAAGTCTTGGAAGGGCCCACTACACACTTGTTCCCTATAAATGTTAGCTTGCATATCATACCTTTGTTTATAATGCTACGGAATTTGTTAGTGCTCTACTAATAACTGATAATAATAATATTAATAAAAATAATAGTAAGATAAGAACCAAAAAGACCCATTAAATCTACCCATTTTACGTGTTACTTATTTCTTGGGATAGCCTTATGCATGTCCCTGGCTTTTGTGAATTATTTTACACTCCCTGTGCTTAGTCCCTCTATTAGAAGTTTATTCCATGATTCCACCACCCTTTCTGTTAAAAAACTACTTCCTCACATTTCTCCAGAATTTGCTACCGTACCCTCTTGTGATCCCTTTCTTTGATATTTATTTCTTTTTAAGTCCCTTCATATATTTGAATATTTCTATCATGTTACCTCTTTCCCTTCTCTTCTTTAAACTATGCATATTTAGATCACAGAGTCTATGTCCAAAACGATACTTAAAGGAATATTAAACAGTGCTCCTTTGGTAAAACAAATATGTTAAATCAAAGTAAACCTAAAAAAAAAATGTGTAAAAAACAGCAAACAACTTACTTGTTTTCTTGCATAATGAGCACTTACAAATTCTTACTGTAGCCCCTGTCCCCAGGGTGATATGGGAGCTGACATCTTTGAAACTTAAGTTATAGTCTGACTGATCAAAAGTCAGACTATAACCAGCCTAGAAGTTTTATGATATCAGGCTAGAATAAACCTTCCAACAGAGGCCCCTCCTTAAAATATATATGTCTCAGTGAAGTGGTAAAATCACAAGTTATTCAAATAAATGTGGTGTAAATGTGGTGCATCTAATAATTAGCTATACAAGCTAGAATTAAGCTTTCAGAATTCAGAGCACACACTTTTAAATAACTTTGCAAATTTACTTATATTATCTAATTTGTTTAATTCTCTGGGAGCTATCTGTTGATTGGTGGCTGTACATATATTCCTCTTGTTATTGTGTTCAGCTATCTCCCAGTAGTGTATTGCAGCTCTTTTAACAAAGGATACCAAGAGAATAAAGGAAATTTGATAAGAAAAGTAAAGTGGAGAGTTGTTTAAACATGTGTGTGAAAAAGCCTCTTTTCTAATATTGGGTCAGTGACTAAAATCAGTGTCAGGCTTTTCCTTATAATCCATTTACCTTATTTAAAAAATGATACTTACACCAGTCATATATAAAAGGATACATTTATTAAATGACAAATCTATACATGAGTGATGAGAGAAGTGTCTAACATACAAGGCTTTATTCCTCTAACCTATCTACACTATAGACTAATGTCTGTGGGTGGGTGCATGCAAAGGAAGCTGAAGTCTGTCTCTTGGTGTTATTTTGTCCTTTCTTTCCTCTCTTCCAAGCTGCTTCTCAAAACATATTTATAGCCAAACAGCCACACCATGAAGACAGTCCCAGCCAATCAAATTCATTCATCTTCTGTTTTATAACAATTCCTCTGTTGAGTTAACTGCCTGTAGATGTCGCTGTGGTCCAGGAAATGAGTTTTCCTTATGCCATCTGACCTTTGTGACCCATCTCAGGGCTGACCTTATCTGAGTCCTTTTGAAGAATTATGATGCCTTTGTCCTGTCCTGTGTCCTTTGAAGCTTTATGACATTTGATTTTCTATCCTCAGGAAGGAGAGCAGGTATCACCTGTCATATCTATATAGGATGTTAGCCTTTGATCTTTCTGTACAGGCTTTGGGGGTTGAGTTGCTTGATATCATCTCTTGGAAGGGTTCAGCTTTCCTTACTATAGCAAAATTTAATTTTCCAGTTATACAGTTATTACAATGTGTGCTCCAAATCTGGAAAGAAAATGCTGGGTTTCCTGTCCCTTTAAGCACAATTAATTACTCAGTGAGGCCTAGTTTCCATTTAGGTGGTTAAAGGAATATGAAACCCAAATTTGTTCTTCAATGATAGAGCATGCAATTTTAAGCAACTGTCATTTTTACTTCTATTTTCTAATTTGTTTTGTTCTCTTGGTATCATTATTTGAAAAACATTTTTTGGTTCAGAACCTGTGTAGAGCTTGCTAATTGGTGACTCAAAGTTTACATTCCTGCTTTTCAAATAAAGATACCAAGAAAACAAAGAAACATTGATAATAGGAGTAAATTAGAGAGTTGCTTAAAAATGTGGGTTTCATATGCCTTTAAGTTTGAAAACTGTAGGTAAAAACAGTCATCTCCATTAAAGGGACAGTTTACTAAAAAAATGTCTTGCCTTTAATTTGTTCTCAATGATCCACTTTACCTGCTGGAGTGTTTTAATTGTTTTCCAAGTATTTCAATTAACCTTATATTGGCATTTGAATTAGTTTATTTAGCCTGTGGTATCCCCACCCATCCTGAAAGTTTTTGGCCTCGAGACCAAGCTGTGTTAACACAGCCAGCAGAAGAAATTGCACTCCCATTGGGTTATAGAAGAGATAAGGTAATACAATGTTAATTTTCCATTGTTCTCTCCAAGTATTGGTGATTGGTTTATGGACAGATATAAGATAAAGAAGCAGGTATATTTACACAATGTGATAAAGTAATGAGACCTTATTATACCTACAAGCTCAACCTATTTTATTAGGTTGTGGCTTCAAAACACAAAACCAGCTAATTTATATAGTACACAAATAAGCCTTAATAAAGCAAATCTCATACATTTTATACTCTGCAGCTGGTAAAAAAAAGTAATTGGAAACACATTAAGTGAAAAACAATTTTATAGTATACTGTCTATGGAGAATTTTTTAGTTACCAACCAGTTTCCAAACATTACCACCTCAATGGATATTAGGCCTTATTCTGTCAAATGATTGTGCCTAACACTAGGAAACATCTGGTTATGACCCAGCAACAGTTAAAACAATTGTATGCAATCATCATATTATTAACCACTTTTGTGTTGTTGGTATCAGGATTGATGGAATTTGTTTTCTATGAGTTAGTACACATTTGGCGTTATTCTTTTAATTAACAATAGAGAATAAATATAAAGATAGGTGACATTTTATGAAAAACCTGTATAAGATGATTTCTTGCTACAATTGTTTTTCTTTTTTTTTTCTGTTCTAAGTGAATTTGGTTATCCTTTAAGTCCTATCTGCATTCAGAAATTTTAAGGCTACACAACATATCTCTATTATTGTGTTTATATTTATTTCCAACTTCTTTTCTTTCTAAAGTATAAAACTGTTAAATCCACAAAACATTAATATATTCTAAGTTTGAAATAATGAATTAACTAATAAACTGATTATTTCACTTGTACACTACTTCAGATAGCACGCAAATCTGGCCTGTTAGTGTGCTCCAAGGACTGTAGTTTAAAAACATTACTCTAAATACTGGAAACTAGAGCCCTAAAATACTATTTGCTACATTGAAATTAGATTAAATAATGATCTCATCAAATTTTACAATGTAATCTTATCAAGCAAAGCATTCTCTGATTTGCTTGTTAAAATTCCACAGATACTTAAGAATTAAATAGACAATAAATATATAATTGCTATGTATTTTACCGTGTTTGCATATTTTACATCTTTTTTTTTTAGATAAAATGTATTCAATTGCCAAATGTTTGGTGTCTTATGAGGTTTAAGTTCAAAATTATTCTTATTAAAAGTTAATTTGAATTATTTCAGGCAAATGCTTTCAAAGACTGCACATATTAATAATATATTGTTACTTAAAAATGCAAAAAAATATGTCTGTTGGCTACGTTGTAAGCTCCCTGTAGGCACAAAGTGGAAAAACGTTACATGCCTCAAGGAGACTGCAGCTGCTTTGATTAAATAATTAGGCCACTAATTTCCAAACAGCAAACGCATGGTGATCAAAGCAAAAAAAATAGGTACTGAGAATTGTAAACGTGGGTGGTAATATGTAATGTGTTGTATTATGAGATAGCTGGTGACTTGATATAATTTTCTCTAAACATTTTATATACATATATAAAAACGTTTTGGTGGCGTTAAAGGGATAAATGTGTGTGTTTGTGTATGTCTGTGTGTGTTTATGTGTATGCGTATGTCTCTGTGTATTTGTGTGTATGTGTATGTCTGTGTGTTTGTGTGTGTCTGTGTGTGTCTGTGTATGTCTGTGTGTGTTTGTGTATGTCTGTGTGTGGGTTTGTGTGGGTTTGTGTCTTTGTGTGTGTGATTTTGTGTGATTGTGTGCTGTGTATGTGTGTTTGTCTAAGTGTATATCGTTGTGTGTGTGTGTACACATGGAAATGACACACTTTTTTGAATGACCAAAGTTTTAAAAATAAACATTTAAAACTGTAATTTTTAAGCAATATTTGCTTTTGTTTTGCAGCTTAAGGACATACCCTTTGAAAACACACTTATTGTTTAAATTATCTACTTTGCTGCAACCAATTAAGGATATAAATAAATGAGCTCCTGCACTGATCATGGAATCCCTGTGTAGAAAGAGACATTCTAGTAAAAAAAAAAATGCTTCATTTTCCAAGAACAATTTATGTATATATTTGTTTGTTTTTTTTGGCAACTTAACCTTTTTATATGATCACTTTATAACAAATGAGTTACACAAATGGAGCTGTTATAGAAATATATAGTGATACCAAATTTTGCACAGTAATTCCATTTGAATGGCTGTATCACAATAGGCATGAGTAGTTTAAGAAACAGTGCTTAAAGGGACTGTAAAGTCAAAATTAAACTTTCATAATTCAGATAAGGCTTGCAATTTTAAACACATGTATTTACTTATATTGTCACATTTGCTTTATTGTCTTAGTATCCTTTATTAAAGAGTAAACTTAGGTAGGCTCAGGAGCTACAATGCACTACTAGGGGCAAGCTAAACAGATCTGATGAGTGAATGGCAAAAGACATATACTGTATATCCATTCACCAATCACCAGCTTCCTATCTAGGTTTAGTCTTTGACAAAGGATATCAAGAGAACAAATCTGATAATCGAAGCAAACTGGAAACTTGTGTAATATTGTTTTCTCCATCTGAATCATGACATTTTTATTTTGACTTTACTGTCCCAGCAATGTGAATGTAACAACAAATTTGCAGCAAAATTTGCAATCCCTATCCCTGGCTAACCCCATCCCCAAAGCCTGAGTTATAGCTATTCCCTGTTCTTCTACCTATTCTGGTCCAGCCCCACTGAGTGATCCGACACATCAGTATTTCTCAAAAACATCCAATGGATCCCCCACAGGAAACCCCTAATCACCTAACATACCCCAAAATTATGTCCCACTACAAATGCCTCTATAGGATTCAAAACCTGCAACCCCACCTTTACTCAAAGACCAAAGACGATATCTCCACTCCCGTGGTAATAGCCTCCCAAAAATCTAAACCAGTGACATGGATATCCCAACTCTCAAACTCTCTAAATTCTACTCCCTCAAGACCTAAAACCCGATAAATAAAGACATTTACAAAAAAGATCCTTACTTGGTCTCCTGTCAAAAATCTTACACCTTTACCCTCGTCCAAAGAGCAGTAACTGGTTCTTCATAGTTACTTTTCTTGCAACAGCTTAAAGGACCAGTAAATACAGCAGATTTGCATAATCATTACATGCATAATAAAAAGATAATGCAATAGCACTTAGTCTGAACTTCAAACGAGTAGTAGATATTTTTTCTGACAAATTTCAGTCATGTCTATTTTCACCATGTGACAGTCATTAGCCAATCACAAATGCATATACGTGCATTCTGTGAATTCTTGCACATGCTCAGTAGGAGTTGGTGACTCAAAACATGTAAATATAAAACGACTGTGCACATTTTGTTAATTGGAAAGGTGTTTAAAATTGCATGCTCTTTATGAATCATGAAAGTTTAATTTTAACTTGAGTGTCCCTTCAAAGGTTGTCTCTTAATAACAGAACATTTTAAGCATACCTGATTAATCTGTTTATGTTATCAGGATTGTGAAGGACAGGCACATTACATTTTAATCCTCCTGATTTTCTAAAAGGTTAATTAGTGATGGGGAGGGTATTGTAGTGAGGACGGTTACATAGTGGGTCTGTAGATTGGTTAAGTTTATAGTGGCAGAGGGCTCGTTCTCCAGTAGCTATATTTGCAGTTTGTGTGATTGCGGAACCTAAAGATATTCAATTCATGTACATAAAGGGTATTAGTGTGAGTAACGCCATAAATCTAGCTACCCAATCCGAAACTGGGGTCCCCTAGCATGGAGTGGTTTAAGATTTTACTAACCTGTTTGTCATCATCATCTAGCAAATGAGTGGATACACTATTTTGTTATAGACTGGATCTTCTACAACTACATAACGAATTGAGAGTTTATTCTCACATGACAGGGTTCAACCTGTATTATTTTTTCAAGTGATACTTCAATACACTGAGTTACTTAAGTACTCAATGGTGAACACCAACAGCACACTATGAACTATATATCTTTGTGTCCTTAGTTTTTTTATATGCATTAGCACCATTTCCTCTTCAAAATAAGGAGCTAATGATTAAATACTCCTACTTATTTATTATTTAAAAAAAAAAAAAAAAATGGGGGAAAAGCCTGTGTAGTGCCATTGCTCTTGTGTTATATCGAATTTGGATTATATCTGGAGTTTCCAGACTATCTGAGCAATAGAGCACACAGACTACTTTACTATATATTCCGATAATGGATTCTACTTTAGACATAGACAGACAGGTGAGACACCAGAAAAGGACAGCTGATCTTAATGAAATCTTTGATGGAGGTAACACTGCAGGGAGTACCACTCTGGCTACTACACTGGAAGAGGCCCTAAGAAATATACATAGAACTATGTACTGATAAGATTTTTTTGAAAAATACATAAAGAGGAAACTTATACCCAGAGGCCTGAGAATCCAATTATCCCCAGCATTCGAATTTTAATATGCAGCATTAACAACTGAATGGGAAGATGCATTATCAGAATGTTCCGCAAAGCTAATGAATATACTAGTCAAGTATGATAAGACAGAATATGACTTACTAGACACTAAAATCAAGGAACAAAATGAGATTCTCAAGAAATTTGAACAGAATACTGAGTTCAACCAATTATATAAGACCTACCAGCAAGAATTGGATAAATATGAATCTGAACTCAAGAGTGTCAAACAAGGCAAACTCTACAGGGATATAAGTGATTTCTCCAATAATAGGGTATATAAATTTCACAAAAATGGCTTCTATAGGAATACCAACAATAACCCCAGAGTAAATATCATTGAGAGTGATGTATCAGACACAGATGGGGAAGAAGGGAGCTCCACCAGTAACCTATCCAGTAATGCCCCCCCCCCCCCCCCACCGGCACCCCCCAAGTATTATTGAGATCCTCTAGCAGAAATAAGCAGAAAGATTTTTTAGATGCAGGAGAACAGGGAGGAGGAAACACAGAGGGGGAGGATTAAACAAAAAAACAACCAGAGATCAAACCCAATACCAGAGAGACCAACAGGGACCATGGAGACCATCGAGGAGGGAACAGAGTCCCTTCTCACAGATTCGAGTGAATCATTAAGAGTCATAAATCTGTCCAAAATACCACTAATACAAAACCACATTTCAGTGTTATCAAAGGGACTGTCTTTTTGTCCATCAAGTGATGTTGACGAATTTAAAATTATCAAGATGTGCAGCTATATATAAGAAAGCTATTGTTAAAAAAAAATTCTCTGAATCCCAATGAAGGAAGGTGGTCAGAAGAAAAACTTTTACTTCTAAGAGACTTAGAACATTTATTGACAGAATCAGAACCTCAAACACCGGGTAAATGTAGAGACAAACTAAACAATAAATCCACCTTTGTACCTAAGAATATTAACGCTCCACAGATAGAAACCTTCAGGGATTTAGTCTGTCGTTATATTACCATTCTGAAAATGAACCTGAAACAGAATTTGACATACAGGGAACACTTAGCTCTCGAAGAAATGAGGAAATGGGATGAGGTGGTGATAAGGGGCTCTGATAAAGGGGGCATCTAAACAACTAAAAGACAAATCTTGTTATACTAAATTGTTATATAATTCCATGGAAGGCTATATGAAAATCTATACCAATCTGATTAATAGAGCCCATGTTGAAGGGATTATTACAACTAAGGAGGGAAAATTCCTGAATGCAGATAGACCAAAAGTTGCAACATTCTACATGCTACCCAAAATACATAAAAACAAAGAAAGTCCACTGGGCATACCAATAGTGTCTGGGATAGGATGTTTAACTGAGAAGGTGAGTGACTATATTGATCATAGGCTACGTCAATAAGTGGAAGAGCTCCCATCCTATGTCCAAGACACAATGCAGGTTCTACAGAGATTAGAGCATTTAAGCCTTAATTAATCCACCTGGCTGTTTACCACAGATGTGGAATCTCTATACACCTCTATCAACCATAAATAAGGCTTACAGGCCATCAAATATTTATTGGACAGAAATTCAGAGGAGAATGAAGAACATGACTGTTTCGCTCTAAAATTGTTAGAATTTGTACTTAATCACAATTTCTTTTGTGTTCGATGGACAATTCTTCCTCCAAGCTCGAGGAACAGCTATGGGCACTATATGTGCGCCAACGAACGCCAACTTATTCCGCGGGTGGTGGGAGGCTGAATTTGTTTTTACAGAAAACAATCAAAACTATACTGACCATATACCTCTATGGATTTGTTTTATTGATGACATCTTCTTCATCTGGAAAGGTACATATTCTGAGTTAAAACAATTTTCAGCCTATTTAAAACAGAACCCACTGAATATTAAATTGGCATACGAAGCAAGTCTTACCAAGATAATTTTTCTTGATATAATGATCAGTAAAAATACTGAAGGATTGATCAGTACATATACAGACAACAGCTACAAATAGTTTATTGCACAGTACTAGTACACATGCTCCTGGCACAATGAAGAGTCTACCGACAGGCGAATTTCTATGACTTTGCTGTAATTGTTCAGAAGATCATGTATATAAAGTGAGAGCAGCAGAACTGGAAGAGAGATTGATAAAAAGAGGTTACAGTAAGAGATCTATTAAAAGAGGCAAATATAGAGCCCTGCATACACCTAGACAAAATTTATTGTCCAAAAGAACCCAGAGGCTCAAATGTACCCAGACTGATCATGACGTATAATGCTCAAAGTCCTGAAATTTTAAATATAATAAAGAAACACTGGAATATTTTGATGATGGACCCCATATTTAAAACTGCATTTAGAGAAAGACCCTCTTTTGGATTCAGGAGAACTAAATACATCAAGGATATTGTAACCAGTAGCCATTTTCAGAGGAAAAGAACCACTTCTGCTTTCAACCCAGGAGCCCATAAATGTGGTAATTGTAGTACTTGCAAGTACATGCATAACACAGAAACAATTAGAGACAGATTTGGCAAAATACATAAAATTAAACGCTATAGAAGCTGCAATACAGAATGTGTTATATATGTACTACTGTGCACATGCAACTTATTTATGTTGGGATGACATCAAGAAAACTCCACATAAGACTTTTGGAGCATCTCAGAAATATAAAAAAATGATGCCAAAGCAGAGAAGAACATAAAACTTTGACTAGTGTGGCTGCACATTTTCTAAAATTTCACAATTCCAACCAGAATGTTCTACAATGCTGAGGGATCGAAAAAGTTAGTCTTGGTATGAGAGGAGGTCATTTGGATTCAGCATTACTTAAGTCTGGAAGCCGCTGGATATATTTATTTAATTCAGTCCAACCTTGGGGATTGAATGAACAAAATAACTATTATGTTTATCTTTAATACTCTAATAAAGATCACAACAGATTTTCTTATACACAGAGTATGCACCCAATTATGATTATTCAACTTATAAGAACATATAAGATACTTTCTTAGTATCAAATGAAGGGTGCTAATAACTGTGTGACTACATTCTGGTTTTAATAATTAATTTGAGTTTATCCACCAAATTCTAGAGGATGAGTGGACTATGTTTTTTTTTTATTAATAGTGATTTAGTAATTTTTAATTATTATAGGGATCTGGATAGCCCCTATAATTCTAGGGCACAGTTTCACATGAAATTCTAGGTGGTGTCATTTCTCCTTTGTTCTAAACAGTAGTTTATTCATTTTTCACGTAGCACATGTAGTTTGCACATATCATACACAACTTTTTGAGTTATTTCAATCACTATGTACATCCAGGTACTATTTTTGATCTGGTAATCAGTCACTAGGTAATATTTTAAATCTGGAAATCAGTCACTAGGTAATATTTATTGCCACTTGGTAATATTTAGGACCAATATATAAAATGGAATTATCGTAACACAGAACACTATACACTATATGGACGTATGGTACATATGCTCATGATATTCACGTATTATTCTGTTCATCGAACTAGACATTTGTGTGAAGATCTCACCAAACTTAATATAAGAGAACATCCGATTTAAATAGGATTGATAGTAATACAATAGTACTCAATATAGTAAGCACTAATAACATTGTTCGCTTAATATATGTAGTCTTGTAAAGATTTCACCTGTTTAAATACTGAAAAGATATATTAAGCACCCAAGATTTGGGAGTTTGATAATAATTAATAATTAACACAGTATTCACATTTAAACATCACACGATCTGTGTCTCAGTTATGTATAGGGGAATATTACGGCACTAGTATGCAGTTGATATAAAGTATGGAAAGTCCCTATATACCACAGAGATAAACATACTCAAAATAGGTATTATTATTCCATGAGACTAGTGCACTATACTATATCAGCCCCAGATCGATGTCACTCCTTTTTATTCAAGTACTGCTTAGACCTTAGATCCTTTGTACACTAATCCGCAATTAATACTGTTATCTTATTAACTGTGTATGGAATGGTACGATATATAATCAAAGTACAGATAAAAATTGTAACACATCAATTCATTGTTCTCTCCTCTACCTTTATTTATCTGTTGTCTATCATTTGGAAACCAGATTTTGATACCACCAATCGGAATTGTGATTCCGGCACTCATGTCATTTTTAATTGCCTGACACTGGTTACTCTATGTTGCTCACTCTAAGCCGCTATAGTTAATTTCGTTGTACAGTCTGGGTTGTGCCAGACTTAAATAGCACATTGTGTCATTACTGAGCAATTCTCCCTGCTAAACAGTTGGCTCAATAGACCCTGTATCTAAATTTTAATAAGTGAGCCACTGTGCTATGACCCATAACCCTTTGGGGCCCATTTATCAAGCTCTGAATGGATCTTGTGGGCCCGTGTTTCTGGCGAGTCTTCAGACTCACCAGAAACACCAGTTATGAACAGCTCCATAACCATGTCCGCCGGCTCTGATGAGGCGGACAGGAATCGCCGGATATCAACCCGATTGAGTACAATCGGGTTGATTGACACCTCCCTGATTGGCCGCGAGTCAGCATTGGGCGGCGTTGCACCAGCAGCTCTTGTGAGCTACTGGTGCAATGTTAAATGCAGAGAGCGTATTGCTCTCTGCATTTAGCGAGAGCGGATCAGGTCCGCAAGACCTTTGATAAATAGGCCCCTTTGTATGTAACTTGTGGATGGGGGTACATTATTCTATGTACAGAATAGCAGGAATGAACTTATTAGAACAGCCACATAGTGGTAAATATACAGAGAGTACACACTTGTATCCGACTCCTGCTAACTGTTAATAAGTGTGTTTAAAAAATACAAACTGTTACATATGCACTGATGCTTAAGCACTAGCCAGATATTTAGGCGGATATAACAGATATCTAATTGGTGTGTTAAGCATTGGATTATATAATACTCTTAACGTTAACCTACTAGAGCAAGGGAGAGAACATTATTTTATTTACAATTAAAGAGACAGTAACTCTATCATTATAACTCGAAGTATATTATATTTAAGAGGTGTAATCATTAAAAAGTGATCATAATTTACAGTAATCTGTTTTTCAATAATATTACCACCATAATATACGGAGATAAAAAGCATTGCGAGAAGTATACACAACATATGATTAACACTGATGATAAACCCTGTTTGAATACTCTCGATAACAACTGTATGAGGAATGATCCAGAACAATCTCAATAGATGATTTACAACGGTATACCATTTCCGTGTGATTGCGGAACCTAAAGATATTCAATCCATGTACATAAATGGTATTAGTGTGTTAATAATGCCACAAATCTAGCTACCCAATCCGAAACTGGGGTCCCCTAGCACGGAGTGGTTTAAGATTTTACTAACCTGTTTGTCATCATCATCTAGCAAATGAGTGGATACACTATTTTGCTATAGACTGGATCTTCTGCAACTACATAACGAATTGAAAGTTTATTCTCACATGACAGGGTTCAACCTGTATGATTTTTTCAAGTGATACTTCAACACACTGAGTTACTTAAGTACTCAATAGTGAACACCAACAGCACACTATGAAATAAACCCAAATCGGGTGATTTACTTGATTTTTCTTGAGCAATTTTATTTCCGACATTGAGGGGTATTATTTATTGATATTTACAAATAGGCCTGACTAACCAATATAACTATCCCCCTACTTTACTTATTTACATAGAAACAGAACCTGTGTCTGAGACATTTTTATAAATATTTTGTGTTTGTTACTCAATTTTAAGTTATTGTAAATAAAAGTTAAATTTTAACTAGTTTGGATTTACACTGCCCATTAGTCAGGGCCCAGAGTGCTATATATGCATACTTTATGAGGTTTGGCACGCTGTCTCTTTGTGCCATCCCTCTTTGTGTTAGTATTTATTTATGCATTAGTACCATTTCCTCTTCAAAATTAGGAGCTAATGATTGAATACTCCTACTTATCTATTATTTAAAAACAAAGGGGAAAAAGACTGTGTAGTGCCATTGCTCTAGTGTTGTATCGACCATAGTTGTAGTTTGTGCCTGGTTAAATCTCTGGGGACCCAAATAAGATTGCTGTGAGGGTTAACAAAACACAGAAGATTATTTCATTCTGTTTGTCTGCATTATGTTTTAGGCCTTGTGGGTAGTGTGTGTACTTTATTATGATCTCATTCCCCTGGAAATATGGTATGTAGATTTTCTTTATTTAATTACTGTCATTTTTTTTTATTTTTCTTCTGCTCCTACTACACATTATGGCCATATTTATCAAATGCTGAATGGACAAAGTTTGCTTACCGGGAACCTGTCCGGCCGGCATCTTTCTTAACTTTTGGGCCAGATTACAAGTGGAGCGCAAACATTTGCGCACTTCGATATCGGGTTTTCGTGATTGTTTGTGCGCATGTTAATTGCTATGGTTTTACAAGTTGCAAGTAATCACAATTTAAGTTAACGCTTGTCGGGTTAGTGTGTCCTCAGAGCTGTGGTTAACTGTTTTGGGAAACAAAAAATCAGAAATACATTACAAAGTACACTTATAATAACATTATTATTACAGGTGGCCCTCGTTTTACAACGGTTCAATTTACACCGTTTCAGAATAACAAACTTTTTTTCCAATCATGTGACTGCTATTGAAAAGCATTGAGAAGCAGTGCATTTATTAAAATAGCCAGTAGGTGGAGCTGTCCACTTGTGTTGCAGCAAAGCCACGCAAGCTGAAATTAATCAGTTTAACCAGATCTGAGCTATCAAGCAGATTTCAAAGGAACAAGATCTTCCTGTCTATAACTCAGTCCAGATTGGAATGCATAGAAATAACTGTTTGCAGAAAAATGCAAGTGAAGTCTGTTTTGTGTGATTATTTTATTAGGTTTATAATGCTGTTTAGCAAATGTTTTTGTTCATTTAACTTAGTTTAATTATATATATTCTGTGTTGTGTGATTATTTTATTAGGTTTATAATGCTGTCTAGCATTTAAAGTCTTAATTCCAAAGCTTTTAAAATAATGTATTAGGTGTTACTTATGACAATTTTGAGAGGAGCCTGAACCTCTCTCCCTCACTTCCCATTGACTTACATTATAAGCTGGGTTTCAATTTACAACGGTTTCGATTTACAACCATTCCTTCTTGAACCTAACTCCAGCGTAAACTGAGGGCTACCTGTATTATTATTATCGGTTATTTGTAGAGCGCCAACAGATTCCGCAGCGCTGACATTACAAAGTACACTTATAATAACACTATCTAATAAAAATTATTTATAAAAAATATTGCACACAAAAGTTATATGGGCTCAAAAATATGAGGTTTCTGGTGTAATAAAAAAAAAAAAGGCAGGCAAAGTGGTTTAACATAGAGATACATATACATCTCAAAAGATAGATATGTATGTATTTATATATGTCTTTAAATGTGTACATATGTATTTATATGTGTATATATGTATTTGTACACACATATATATATATATATATATATATATATATATATATATATATATATATATATATATATATATATATATATATATATATATATATATATATATAAAGTGCATTGGATCCCTTTGCAGTTAAATAGAAAACATGTAAAAACATATTTCTGCAATGTTCATATTTAATAAAGTGTTATACTGTGTATTTACTGTAACTATTTTCTGTTCTTATGTTCTGCACATAGAATATGTTCTAAGTATTTCTAAATACATATATCAATATATAATCTGTATATATCTATACCTATATATATAATTCTATATATATACATTGTACCAAAATACCATCAGATATAGAAATATGTATTTATGAATAAATAGAAAACATTCTGCTATGTGAAGAACACAGGAATGTGAAATATTCATATTTTCATGTCGAGTTAGCGCACATGAGAATATGCGATCGGGTTAGCGTGCAAGTAAAGTTTCTGCTGCTAATGATTCTCATTCCTGTGGGCATGCTGCTTCTCTTCCTTTAAATCATCATAAATAATTAAACTTTCATGATTCAGATAGAACAAGCAGTTTTATGAGACTTTTTAATTTACTTCCATTATCAAAATGTGCAGTCTTTTATATGCACACTTCTGAGAAACCAGCTACTACTGAGCATGTGCACACGTATACTAGCCTGTCATTGGCTGAAAATAAAGACACGCTTTTTTAAACCGCATAACTGTGATGGTGCTTCATTTCTGTGGTCAAGGATTGGCTGATGGCTGTCACATGATACAGGGGAATGGCAAATGGATACAAAATTCATTTGTCAGGAAAAAAAATCTACTGCTTATTTGAAATTCAGATTAAGTGCTGTTGCATTGTCTTTTCATTATGCACTTGTTAATTATGTAATTATAGTATATTTAATGATCCTCAGAGCATCTATGCACTTCTAGGAGCTAGCTGAAAACATCAGGTGAAACAGCATTTTAAACCGTTCTACTGCATTAGTCTCTACCACTTAAAGGGACAATTAAGCTAAAATTGGAATCCACATGGATCCATTTTACCTGTGTTTGCGATAATGCCTCTAATAAAAGCTATAGCTGTTTAAAAAGGTTATTTAAGCATGTACTGTGCACCAGCATTTTAAACACAGCACTTGCTCAGAGAGCCTAAGGTGCTTGCACCATCTGTTAATTACTCACGGCTAGATTACGAGTTTTTCATTATGAGTGAAAAAGCAGCGTTATGGCTCTTTTTCACTACCGCTGGTATTACGAGTCTTGCAGGTATTACTGTACCGCACACTTTTTTGGCTGTAACGCAACGTAACTACCGCAGCTTTCAAAAAGTCCTTTTTCAATGGGACTTCCATAGCGCCGGTATTACGAGTCTGCCTGGGAGGCCAAAAAACTCATAACTAAAGTGATAAAAAGTACACTAACACCCATAAACTACATATTAACCCCTAAACTGAGGCCCTCTTACATTGCAAACACTAAAATAAATATAATAAACATATTAACCCCTAAACCGCTGCACTCCCGCATTGCAAACACTACTTAAATATTATTAACCCCTATTCTGCTGTCCCTAACATCTCCGCCACCTACCTACATTTATTAACCCCTAATCTTCCGTCCCCAACGTCGCCGCCACTATACTAAATTTATTAACCCCTAAACTTAACCCTAAGTCTATCTAACCCTAACACACACTAACTTTAATGTAATTAAAATAAATCTAAATAAAACCTACAATTAATAACTAAATAATTCCTATTTAAAACTAAATACTTACCTATAAAATAAACCCTAAGCTAGCTACAATATAACTAATAGTTACATTGTAGCTAGCTTAGGTTTTATTTTTATTTCATAGGCAAGTTTGTATTTATTTTAACTAGGTAGAATAGTTAGTAAATAGTTATTAACTGTTTACTAACTACCTAGCTAAAATAAATACATATTTACCTGTAAAATAAAACCTAACCTGTCTTACACTAACACCTAACCTTACACTACAATTAAATCAATTACATTAATTAAATACAATTAACTAAATTACAAAAAAACCCCACTAAATTACACAAAATAAAAAAGAAATTATCAGATATTTAAACTAATTACACCTAATCTAATAGCCCTATTAAAATAAAAAAAACACTAGCCTAAACTGAACTACCAATAGCCCTTAAAAGGGCCTTTTGCGGCGCATTGCCCCAAAGAAATCAGCTCTTTTACCTGTAAAAAAAAAATACAAACAGACCCCCAACAGTAAAACCCACCACCCACACAACCAACCCCCCAAATAAAATCCTAACAAAAAAACCTAAGCTCCCCATTGCCCTAAAAGGGCATTTAGCTCTTTTTTACCCCAACCCTAATCTAAAAATAAAACCCACCCAATAAACCCTTTAAAAAGCCTAACACTAACCCCCGAAGATCCACTTACAGTCTTTGAAGACCCGACATCCATCCTCAACGAAGCCGGCAGAAGTCCTCAACGAAGCGGCAGAAGTCTTCATCCAACCAGGCAGAAGTCTTCATCCAACCGGGCAGAAATCTTCATCCAGACGGCATCTTCTATCTTCATCCATCCGGCGCGGAGCGGGTCCATCTTCAAGACACCAAGATGGCGTCCCTTGAATTCCGATTGGCTGAGAGAATTCTATCAGCCAATCAGAATTAAAGGGGAAAAAATGTTATTGGCTGATGCAATCATTAAATAAGATTGAGCTTCAATCCTATTTTATTTTTAGATTAGGGGTTTTGGCAAAGAAAAAGAGCTAAATGCCCCTTTAAGGGCAATGCCCATCCAAATGCCCTTTTCAGGGCAATAGGGAGCTTAGGTTTTTTAGTTAGGATTTTATTTGGGGGGTTGGTTGTGTGGGTGGTGGGTTTTAATGTTGGGGGGGTGTTTGTATTTTTTTTACAGGTAAAAGTGCTGATTTCTTTGGGGCAATGCCCTGCAAAAGGCCCGTTTTGGGCTATTGGTAGTTTAGTTTAGGCTAGGGTTTTTTTTATTTTGGGGGGCGGGCTTTTTTATTTTGATAGGGCTATTAGATTAGGTGTAATTAGTTTAAATATCTGATAATTTCTTTTTTTATTTTGTGTAATTTAGTGTTTTTTCTTTTTGTAATTTAGTTAATTGTATTTAATTAATGTAATTGATTTAATTGTAGTGTAAGGTTAGGTGTTAGTGTAAGACAGGTTAGGTTTTATTTTACAGGTAAATTTGTATTTATTTTAGCTAGGTAGTTAGTAAATAGTTAATAACTATTTAGTAACTATTCTACCTAGTTAAAATAAATACAAACTTGCCTATGATATAAAAATAAAACCTAAGCTAGATACAATGTAACTATTAGTTATTATTATTATTATTATTATTATTATTATCGGTTATTTGTAGAGCGCCAACAGATTCTGCAGCGCTATGCTAGTTATATTGTAGCGAGTTTAGGTTTTATTTTACAGGTAAGTATTTAGTTTTAAATAGGAATTATTTAGTTATTAAGAGTAGGTTTCATTTAGATTTATTTTAATTATATTTAAGTTAGGGGTGTTAGGGTTAGGGTTAGACTTAGGGTTAGGTTTAGGGGTTAATAAATTTAGTATAATGGCGGCGACGTTGGGGGAGGCAGATTAGGGGTTAATTAGTGTAGGTAGGTTGCGGCGACATTGGGGCGGGAGATTAGGGGTTAATAACATTATGTAGTTGTCGGTGATGTTGGGGGCAGCAGATTAGGGGTTAATAAGTATAATTTAGGTGGCGGCAATGTTGGGGCAGCAGATTAGGGGTTAATAAGTGTACTGTAGGTGTCTGCAATGTCTGGGGTGGCAGATTAGGGGTGTTTAGACTCAGGGTTTATGTTAGGGTGTTAAGTATAAACATACATTTTCTTTCCCCATAGGAATCAATGGGGCTGCGTTACGGAGCTTTACACTGCTTTATTGCAGGTGTTTTTCAGCCGGCTCTCACCATTGATGTCTATGGGGAAATTGTGCACAAGCACGTAAAACCAGCTTACCGCAGCTCACCCCAGCGCTGGTATTGGAGTGCGGTATGGAGCTCAATTTTACGCTCACTTCTTGCCTGCTAACGCCGGGTTTTTGTAAACCTGTAATATCAGAGCATACAAGTTAGTACCGCACCGCTCATAACGCAAAACTCGTAATCTAGCCTTCAGTTTGTTAATTGCTGACATGATACAAGCCCCACTTGTGCTCTGAGCAGCTGCAGTATTTAAAATGATGGTGCACTAATAATATCTAGCTATGCTTCACATGAACATGCTGAGAAAAATGCTATCACTAAAACAGTGATAACTTTTACTAGAAGCATTTTTGCTAATACATGTATCATGCAAATATGTTTCTATTCAAATATTTAAATTATCTATGCGCATTTACGTTTTGACCGGAATGTCTCTTTGATACAAAAGGCTATTTCTCAGATATGCTACTATTTCCGAGAAACGAAAGTGATGCATAATGTATAGTGCATAATCTTCTTTCTCTGCCTTCAATTTGTGATTTTATTTAATGAAAACGCTTCCTATTTTGAATCAGTCAATAGGAATGAGAGCTGCTTAAATCCTATTGGCTGTTCAAATCAGCCAATAGGATTTAAGCACCTCTCATTCCTATTGATTGATATCCTTTTTGTTTAATTTCTCAAATTGATCATTAGTCAATGTATTTTTGATACTTAGCACCTATACCACAGATTACAAGCTGTATTTTGAGGCCAATTTGACCTTATCTGTATGGTAAAGAGACCCTCATTATTTATAGTAAGTGGTACAATCATCCAATTTCCCCTTTTTTATAAGACATTCTGAAGTAATCAATGACTCCTGTCTAGTCATCAGAAGCCATCCTGAAGTATGCCCACAGGCCAAAATATTTAAATGAGATGATGCTAGAGTCATTCACTGGTTGTGCATGCTTGAGAGGTAATCAGTAAGGTAATCTGCTAATCATTCTGAAGTCATCACCCAGATTTCTCTACCTCAGCAGATGACTTTACAGACCTGATGATGTCTGATGATGTGCAAAGTAGTTTGTTGATCATCTAATAACTTCAGGATTGTTTCTAAAGGAATCCTGATTGTCTTGGATGGCTTTAACAAAGTAACTGCTGAATTTTCAAATACTTGTATACAATATTCATCCTGTGTAGTAGAAATTTACATGTAAATAGTGAGAAAAAAACATTGTGCAACTTCTACTCTTTGTATAACCTCAAATCACCTAAAGTGATTAACCCACTAACTGGGAAGAGATCTGAACTGAATTGATGCACTGGTATTTAACATTCATTGATGTACTTTCTAAACTATTTATGATATAAGCTTGTTTTGGCTTCTGAGTAAAACCTTAGACTTATTATTGATTCATCTGCCTATAATACACCACTTTTTCTTGTTTAGTAACTTATTCAGTAGTCTTATCTCATCAAATTTGCAGATGGTGGAGCTGGAAACCGTGTAGAGTACACTCAGTATTAGATACAATTTGCTTCTGCCTCAAGTAATCCCAGTCATGCAATCCAGTACTGAACTCAGTAAAAGGCTTAGTATACAGCAGGGTGCGCATACTGCAGTGAGATTTTTATTTGTGATATTTATCAGAGTGATCAATTTATTCATGCATGTTTAATAATCAGACCTTACATGCAAAAAGCATTTTTGTTTTACACAGGGACTAATATTTTAATTGAGGTCATTGCAATACTGCAGCATTTTTTATATTTCTTGTAATTTTGTGATCACTACTGGCTGAGAGGGTGATGGGAACTGATTTGCCTTTTCCCACACCTGGTATAGAGACATCTACTAGACATTTGCAACGCGTAAAAATTTGTTTTATTTCGTTTCGTTTTCATTAGGTAAATAAATAATTTTGTTTTAGGAAATTAGTTTAGTTAAGATAAAAAAAATTCGAATCCGTTCGTTATTTCGGATCCATTCTTTATTCATTCTTTATTCATATTCATTATTCTATTCTGAAGTTTACAATAGAATAATGAATATGAATAAAAAATGGATCCAAAATATGATTTTACTTAACATATTGTAAGGAATATGCTGATTCCCGAAACAAAATTATCTAAAAAAACACTGTCACTCACATCGCCAACACTAAATAAAGCTATTAACCCCTAAATCGCCATCCCCCCACATTGCTAACACTAACTAAACCTATTAACCTCTAAACCGCCGCCCCCCCACATTGCCAACACTAACTAAACCTATTAACCTCTAAACCACCAGTCCCCTGACATCGCCGACACTAAATAAAGCTATTAACCCCTAAACCACTGCCCCCCCCACATTGCCAACAATAACTAAACCTATTAACCCCTGAGCACTACAAGGGTTAACTATTTTAAACGTTTCTGTAAAACCACAGGATCCAATATACTGCTGATTCATAATCAAGTAATAAGTGCTAAACTTTCAACAAAACAAATGAGAGCTCTGCCCCTCAGTCGAGAGAATCAAATAGCCCCTTAGTAGCAGGGATTGAATACAATGTATCAGGTGAATACTTCAAGTAACGAGTGTAACAAATAGCTAGAACACTGTGCAGTACTGTTATATATAGGCCTCTAGTTATCAACGTGTCTACTTACCTGCCATCGCCGGCCCCAATACGCCTGCCTAAGCTCCCCTACCATCGCCGCCGCAGACCTGAATATGCTCTCAAAAGTTATCAATAAAGCTGTCAAAAAGCCGCACACCAAGTACGGGGCGATGAGCAGCGGACTGTGATAGTTGTCACTCATCCGATCTCGCTGCTCTTCGGCTTTTTTACAGCTTTATTGACAAGCTGTCACTAAGCACCCACACTAAACTACACTGTTCTACCTCCTATACCGGCGCCCCCGGAGCCCCCCGCAACTAAATAAATTTATAAACCCCTAAACCGCTGCTCCTAGACCCGCCGCAACTCTTATAAATGTATTAACCCCTAAACCGCAACTCCCGGACCCCGCCGCCACCTACATAATACCTATTAACCCCTATCCTGCCCCCCCTATACCACCGCCACCTATAATAAATTTATTAACCCCTATCCTGCCGATCCCGTACCCCGCCGCAACTAAATAAATTGTTTAACCCCTAAACTGCCGCTCCCGGACCCCGCCGCCACCTATATTAAACTTATTAACCAGTAATCTGCCCCCCCTACACCGTCGCCACCTTTAATAAATTTATTAACCCCTATCCTGCCCCCCTACACCGCCGCAACTATAATAAAATTATTAACCCCTAAACCTAAGTCTAACCCTAACCCTAACACCCCCCTGACTTAAATATTAATTAGATACATCTAAATATTATAACTCTTATTAACTAAATTAATCCTATTTAAAAAGAAATACTTACCTTTAAAATAAACCCTAATATAGCTACAATATAAATAATAATTATATTGTAGCTATTTTATGATTTATTTTTATTTTACAGGCAAATTTCAATTCATTTTAACTAGGTACAATAGCTATTAAATAGTTAATAACTATTTAATAGCTACCTAGTTAAAATAAAGAGAAATTTACCTGTAAAAGAAAAACTAACCTAAGTTACAGTTACACCTAACACTACACTATACTTAAATAAATTATTCCTATTTAAAACTAAATACTTTACATTGTAGCTATTTTAGGATTTATATTTATTTTACAGGTAACTTTGTATTTATTTTAGCTAGTTAGAATAGTTATTAAATAGTTATTAACTATTTAATAACTACCTAGCTAAAAGAAATACAAAATTACCTGTAAAATAAATCCTAACCTAAGTTACAATTAAACCTAACACTACACTATCATTAAATTAATTAAATAAATTACCTACAAATAACTACAATTAAATACAATTAAATAAACTAACTAAAGTACAAAAATAAAAAAAACTAAGTTACAAAAAATAAAATAAATAAGTTACAAACATTAAAAAATATTACAACAATTTTAAGCAACTTACACCTAATCTAAGCCCCCTAATAAAATAACAAAGCCCCCCAAAATAAAAAATGCCCTACCCCATTCTACATTAAAAAGTTTACAGCTCTATTACCTTACCAGCCCTTAAAAGGGCCTTTTGCAGGGCCTGCCCCAAAGAATTCAGCTCTTTTGCCTGTAAAAAAAAAAATACAACCCCCCAACATTAAAACCCACCACCCACATACCCCTAATCTAACCCAAACCCCCCTTAAATAAACCTAACACTACCCCCCTGAAGATCATCCTACCTTTAGCCATCTTCAGCAAGCTGACCACCGATGGAACAGAAGAAGAGATCCGGAGCGGCAGAAGTCATCATCCAAGGGGCGCTGAAGAAGTCTTCCATCCGATTGAAGTCATCATCCAAGGGTGCTGAAGAAATCTTCCATCCGATTGAAGTCAACATCCAGGCGGTGTCTTCAATCTTCATCTATCCGGAGCGGAGCGGAGCCATCTTCAGACGAGCCGACGCAGAGCCATCTTCTTCCACCGACGACTGAACGATGAATGACGGTTCCTTTAAGTTATGTCATCTAAGATAGCGTCCCTCGAATTCCGATTGGCTGATAGGATTCTATCAGCCAATCGGAATTAAGGTAGGAAAAATCTGATTGGCTGATTAAATCAGCCAATCAGATTGAAGTTCAATCGGATTGGCTGATCCAATCAGCCAATCAGATTGAGCTCGCATTCTATTGGCAAGCTCAATCTGATTGGCTGATTGGAAGATGGCTCCGCTCCGCTCCGGATGGATGAAGATTGAAGACGCCGCCTGGATGTTGACTTCAATCGGATGGAAGACTTCTTCAGTGCCCCTTGGATGATGACTTCAATCGGATGGAAGACTTCTTCAGCGCCCCTTGGATGATGACTTCAATCGGATGGAAGACTTCTTCAGCGCCCTTGGATGATGACTTCTGCCGCTCCGGATCTCTTCTTCTGTTCCATTGGTGGTCGGCTGGCTGAAGACAGCTAAAGGTAGGATGATCTTCAGGGGGGTAGTGTTAGGTTTATTTAAGGGGGGTTTGGGTTAGATTAGGGGTATGTGGGTAGTGGGTTTTAATGTTGGGGGTTGTAATTTTTTTTTACAGGCAAAAGAGCTGAATTCTTTGGGGGATGTCCCGCAAAAGGCCCTTTTAAGGGCTGGTATGTTAATAGAACTGTTAACTTTTTAATGTAGAATAGGGTAGGGTATTTTTTATTTTGAGGGGCTTTGTTATTTTATTAGGGGGCTTAGATTAGGTGTAAGTAGCTTAAAATTGTTGTAATATTTTTGAAATGTTTGCAACTTATTTTTTTATTTTTTGTAACTTAGTTTTTTTTATTTTTTGTACTTTAGTTAGTTTATTTAATTGTATTTAATTGTAGTTATTTGTAGGTAATTTATTTAATTAATTTAATGATAGTGTAGTGTTAGGTTTAATTGTAACTTAGGTTAGGATTTATTTTACAGGTAATTTTGTATTTCTTTTAGCTAGGTAGTTATTAAATAGTTAATATCTATTTAATAACTATTCTAACTAGCTAAAATAAATACAAAGTTACCTGTAAAATAAATATAAATCCTAAAATAGCTACAATGTAATTATTAATTACATTGTAGCTATCTTACGGTTTATTTTACAGATATGTATTTAGTTTTAAATAGGAATAATTTATTTAAGTATAGTGTAGTGTTAGGTGTAATTGTAACTTAGGTTAGCTTTTATTTTACAGGTAAATTTCTCTTTATTTTAACTAGGTAGCTATTAAATAGTTATTAACTATTTAATAGCTATTGTACCTAGTTAAAATAAATTGAAATTTGCCTGTAAAATAAAAATAAATCATAAAATAGCTACAATATAATTATTATTTATATTGTAGCTATCTGAGGGTTTATTTTAAAGGTAAGTATTTATTTTTAAATGGGATTAATTTAGTTAATAAGAGTTATAATATTTAGATGTATTTAATTAATATTTAAGTTGGGGGTTGTTAGGGTTAGGGTTAGACTTAGGTTTAGGGGTTAATAATTTTATTATAGTGGCGGCGGTGTAGGGGGGGCAGGATAGGGGTTAATAGGTATTATGTAGGTGGCGGCGGGTTCCGGGAGCGGCGGTTTAGGGGTTAACATATTTATTATAGTTGCGGCGGGGTCCGGGAGCGGCGGTTTAGGGGTTAACATATTTATTATAGTGGTGGCGGGGTCCGGGAGCGGTGTTTTAGGGGTTAATCAGTTTATTAGAGTGGCGGTGGGCTCCGGGAGCGGCGGTTTAGGGGGTAATACATTTATTTAGTTGCAGCGGTGTAGGGGGGGACAGATTAGGGGTGATTAGGGTACATGTTAGGGTGTTAGGTGTAGACAGCTCCCATAGGAATCAATGGGATGTCGGGCAGCAGCGAACATGAACATGAACATGAACCCTGGAGGCGGCGGATTGAAAACCAGGTACGCTGGGCCGGAAAAGTGCCGAGCGTACCTGCTAGTTTTTTGATAACTAGCAAAAGTTGTCAGATTGTGCTGAACTTGTGTGCGGAACATCTGGAGTGACGTAAGAATCGATCTGTGTCGGACTGAGTCCGGCGGATCGAAGCTTACGTCACTAAATTCTACTTTTGCCGGTGTGTAGGGCTTGATAACTAAGGCGAATCAGCCTTGCCACAAATATGCTGCGGAATTCCAGCGCATTTGAGGTTGACGGCTTGATAACTAGAGGCCATAGGCTCTATTGAGTCATTATTTAAACAGAACAATATAATTTAACCTTTCACAAGTGTAATATTTTAATTATCAGTAGTGCAATTTGATACAGAGAGAAAGTATTTAGCCTTATACTGGTGCTACCATATTTCAACTATTAGAATATAATACTCATACCCTAATATAAGGACATATTGGGAACTATCACTGGCAACTTAAGCTGATATTTATACAAGTATCTAAGTTAAAATGTTTATCATAAACATACAAACACTTTAACCTCACGTATAATTTTTGATATATTAAAGTTGTACAGTTGCTATAACTGGATACCCTCCTAATTGCAATCATAATAGTATTATTCTAAACACTGTATGGGATATACACTAGGCTGCCCTGAGTCAACATTGGATACTTCTATTAGGCCACCAGTACTTGCCTGTATTACACCAGTTATTTAACTGGACTTATTACTTGCTAGCATTTTAGTTTTAAATACACCCAGTTTTTAATTATGTTCTAATAAAGATTTATATTTTAATTTGTGTGACCTCTTTTCCTAACCTCATATTCTTCACTTAAGAGTCTCAAATGAGTGCTTATATAGTATCCTTTTTGTTCAATTTCTCGAATTGATCATTAGACAATACTTCAGAATGTCTCCAGGAAAAGAATCCTTTTTGGTTAGGGCAGTTTCTAAATTCCCACTCAAATGAATAACAGTTAGGGTTAATAGTCTTAGGGCTCTGTTTATTTAGTAGCAGAAGCTGCTTTGGAGCAATTGTGGTGCAGTAATGCTAGCCTGCTTACCGAATGTTAAAGGGATATCAAAACCAATATGTTTCTTTCATGATTCAGTTAGAGTTTACCATTTTAAAATAAACGTTCTAGTTTACTTCTATTATCAATTTTGCTTCATTCTCTAGGTATTGTTTATTGAAACAGCAGCAATGCACTACTGGGAGTTAGCTGAGAACAGGGGTATATATGTGTAGCCACCACTCAGAAGCTAACTCCTGGCTCCTGAACCTACCTAGGTATGCTTTTCAACAAAGGATACCAAGTGAACAAAGCAAATTACACAATAGAAATAAAATTGGAAAGTTGTTTAAAAATTGTATGCTCTATCATGAAATAAATATTTTGAGTTTCATGTCCTTTTAAGAAGCAGTTGCCCTACAACCACTGCTTCTTCTACACAACTCAGAGTTGTTGGAGAGAAATACTTGTTTGTTTAGGGTGATTGACAGGCCCTGCTCTGAGAACAGGGGGTGGCATTGAATAAAAATTTACTCATGCAGTAACAAATGTGGGCAACAGAGTACAGTGGTATAATTTTATCTTTTCAACATACTAAAGAGTAGAGATTTTTTCAGTAAGCACTGTATTTATATTTCCATGTGCAGGCAAACAAAACTTTATTCAAACTGCGTGGGACAGGAAAAGGTTTGGATTTCAGAATAGTTTGCATCTAGGAATATTTGTGTATTTGTATTTGTATAATGGGACAACTTGGAGAGCGGACGGGACCAAGTGTAATCTGCAATATTTTATGTAATTTAGGCAACATTTACATGTCATAATACAGCTTATACATGCAACCTAATGGTGGTTTTATATCATTTTTTTATACTTTTGTATACATAGTACCATCAGAAAGAACAGACAATAGTCGTTTTAAATAAATATAGACTATCATTCGCATTTTAGAACACAACAAAACAAACAAACAAAAGATACAGGCGGGTAATTTTTTAATAAATTTATTTTAAATGTTTGGATTTCCGAATAATTCTCGATTTTGGAATTCCGGATTTGGGGATTTGTAACTGTGTGTATATATATTCCCCTTAATGTCATCCAAACCATATAGGGGCTTTTATGTCCCTTTAAGATAATGAAAGAAAGAAAAAAGAGAGAGATTAGTTCTTATATTATCACACTAGTAAGTTATTTTTTTTTTTTTTCATTTTGCTGGTTGGTATTAATCAAAAATGACAAATTTGAGATTTAAATTAGCTGTGGATAATGAGAACTTAATGCCAGAAACAAATGTTATTTCTCCTATTCACACTGATGCATATTTGAAGCACAACATGCTGTTTGACAGTAACAAATGACAATTGTTTTCATTCTCAGTAAACATGCAGCTCACTGCCAGACTGTTGTCATTTAATCTGAACATACCATATTGAAAGACATCATAGTTATTCATATTCTTAGTGCTGTTTTAAATGCCATCTCCTGATAAGGAAAACAAAACAAAACAGTATTGTTTTAAATTGTTAAATTACTTTTGCATTGATATAAAATGTTAGCACATTGTATCTTTTGTCTGGCTGGGGTTAGTTTGTAGATTACTTGCTAAAAGATAAAAGTAAAATCATAGAAGCGCTATTATGCTTTAAAAATGACATCTATAGTAATTATACAATGCATTATGCATTAAGGCACATTTAACTCAAATGTCATAAATATGAAAGATCAGCAATTAAAGTGAAATCAAACTCAAAACATTTCTATCATGGATATGAAATAACACTATTTAAACCTGTTTAAAATATTTGTTTGCATTTAAAGGGTTAGAGTGAAATTCTAAATCAAACTTCAGATAGAGGGTCAGATCTTTTAAAGCTTGTCATAATATCTTTGACCTGCAGATTAAAAGTGCATGTGAAATGTTCTAAAATGATCCAATCATTGTTTGAAGGTAATCTCACAAAGGGCCTGATATTCAAAACCTTGCCACTCAGGCGAGATGATCTAAGAAGTCTTGTCGGTACGGCGAGGCCCTTAAATTTTTTTTTAGAAACAGAAATTTTATATTGAGAAAGTTTATTTCACTATGTAGTATTCTTTATGTGAAACAGAGACTCCTACATTACAATACAATCTAAGGGGCCGATTGTTATCATGTCCGCAGCACATCAATAAATGCCAACAGCATACGATGTCGGCATTTATCAGTGCACAAGCAGTTCTTGTGAACTGCTTGTGCAATGCCACCCCCTGCAGATTTGCGCTAGCAGGGGGTGTCAATCAGCCCAATCGTATAGGATCGGGCGGATTGATGTCTGCAACCTCAGTGCAGGCGGACAAGTTTTGGAGCAGAGTTATTTAGACCGCTGCTTCATGACTGCTGTTTCCGGCAAGCCTGAATGCTTGCGACGAAACAGGGGCATCAAGCTCCATTTGGAGCTTGATAATTCGCCCCCAAAAAGTAAAAAAAAGATCCCAAAGATGGTATGGGGGCTGTTTTTGACCGTTCTCATCATCCTTTGCCTTTGTTTCTCCGATATTTTACTTCTGGCCTTAACAAGAACTGTGACTGTGGTCTTCCATTTCCTCACTATGTTTCTCACAGTGGACACTGACAGCTTAAATCTCTGCTATAGCTTTGTGTAGCCTTCCCCTAAACCATAATGTTGAACAATCTTTGTTTTTTGGTCGTTTAAGAGTTGTTTTGAGGCCCCCATGTTGCCACTCTTCAGAGGAGAGTCAAAGGCCTAGATTTGGAGTTTGGTGGTAGCCGTGAAAACCAGCGTTAGAGGCTCCTAACGCTGGTTTTAGGCTACCGCCGGTATTTGGAGTCAGTCAAAAAAGGGTCTAACGCTCACTTTTCAGCTGCAACTTTTCCATACCGCAGATCCCCTTACGTCATTTGCGTATCCTATCTTTTCAATGGGATCTTTCTAACTCCGGTATTTAGAGTCGTAGCTGAAGTGAGCGTTAGAAATCTAACGACAAAACTCCAGCCGCAGAAAAAAGTCAGTAGTTAAGAGCTTTCTGGGCTAACACCGGTTCATAAAGCTCTTAACTACTGTGTTCTAAAGTACACTAACACCCATAAACTACCTATGTACCCCTAAACCGAGGTCCCCCCACATCGCCGCCACTCGATTACATTTTTTTAACCCCCTAATCTGCCGACCTACGTTATACTTATGTACCCCTAATCTGCTGCCCCTAACACCGCCGACCCCTGTATTATATTTATTAACCCCTAACCTGCCCCCCACAACGTCGCCGCCAGCTACCTACAATAATTAACCCCTAATCTGCCGACCGCAACGCGCCGCCACCTACATTATATCTATGTACCCCTAATCTGCTGCCCCTAACACCGCCAACCCCTATATTATATTTATTAACCCCTAATCTGCCGCCCTCAACGTCGCCTCCACCTGCCTACACTGATTAACCCCTAATCTGCCGACCGGAGCTCACCGCTATTCTAATAAATGTATTAACCCCTAAAGCTAAGTCTAACCCTAACACTAACACCCCCCTAAATTAAATATAATTTTAATCTAACAAAATTAATTAACTCTTATTAAATAAATTATTCCTAGTTAAAGCTAAATACTTACCTGTAAAATAAATCCTAATATAGCTACAATATAAATTATAATTATATTATAGCTATTTTAGGATTTATATTTATTTTACAGGTAACTTTGTATTTATTTTAACCAGGTACAATAGCTATTAAATAGTTAAGAACTATTTAATAGCTAAAATAGTTAAAATAATTACAAAATTACCTGTAAAATAAATCCTAACCTAAGTTACAATTAAACCTAACACTACACTATCAATAAATAAATTAAATAAAATACCTACAATTACCTACAATTAAACCTAACACTACACTATCAATAAATTAATTAAATACAATACCGACAAATAACTACAATGAAATTAACTAACTAAAGTACAAAAAATAAAAAAGAACTAATTTACAAAAATAAAAAAATATTTACAAACATAAGAAAAATATTACAACAATTTTAAACTAATTACACCTACTCTAAGCCCCCTAATAAAATAACAAAGCCCCCCAAAATAAAAAAAATGCCCTACCCTATTCTAAATTACTAAAGTTCAAAGCTCTTTTACCTTACCAGCCCTGAACAGGGCCCTTTGTGGGGCATGCCCCAAGAAGTTCAGCTCTTTTGCCTGTAAAAAAAAACATACAATACCCCCCCCCAACATTACAACCCACCACCCACATACCCCTAATCTAACCCAAACCCCCCTTAAATAAACCTAACACTAAGCCCCTGAAGATCTTCCTACCTTATCTTCACCATACCAGGTTCACCGATCGATCCAGAAGAGCTCCTCCGATGTCCTGATCCAAGCCAAGCGGGGGGCTGAAGAGGTCCATGATCCGGCTGAAGTCATCATCCAAGCGGGAGCTGAAGAGGTCCATGATCCGGCTGAAGTCTTCATCCAAGCGGGAGCTGAAGAGGTCCATGATCCGGATGAAGTCTTCTATCAACGGCATCTTCAATCTTCTTTCTTCGGGAGCCATCATCTTCCATCCAAAGCGGAACATCCTCTTCTCCCGACGCCTACTAGCCGAATGACAGTTCCTTTAAATGACGTCATCCAAGATGGCGTCCCTCGAATTCCGATTGGCTGATAGGATTCTATCAGCCAATCGGAATTAAGGTAGGAATATTCTGATTGGCTGATGGAATCAGCCAATCAGAATCAAGTTCAATCCGATTGGCTGATCCGATCAGCCAATCAGATTGAGCTCGCATTCTATTGGCTGATTGGAACAGCCAATAGAATGCAAGCTCAATCTGATTGGCTGATTGAATCAGCCAATCGGATTGAACTTGATTCTGATTGGCTGATTCCATCAGCCAATCAGAATATTCCTACCTTAATTCCGATTGGCTGATAGAATCCTATCAGCCAATCAGAATTCGAGGGACGCCATCTTGGATGACGTCATTTAAAGGAACCGTCATTCGGCTAGTAGGCGTCGGGAGAAGAGGATGTTCCGCGTCGGATGGAAGATGATGGCTCCCGAAGAAAGAAGATTGAAGATGCCATTGATAGAAGACTTCATCCGGATCATTGACCTCTTCAGCTCCCGCTTGGATGAAAACTTCAGCCGGATCATGGACCTCTTCAGCTCCCGCTTGGATGATGACTTCAGCCGGATCATGGACCTCTTCAGCCCCCCGCTTGGGCTTGGATCAGGACATCGGAGGAGCTCTTCTGGATCGATCGGTGAACCTGGTATGGTGAAGATAAGGTAGGAAGATCTTCAGGGGCTTAGTGTTAGGTTTATTTAAGGGGGGTTTGGGTTAGATTAGGGGTATGTGGGTGGTGGGTTGTAATGTTGGGGGGGGGGGGTATTGTATGTTTTTTTTTTTAAAGGCAAAAGAGCTGAACTTCTTGGGGCATGCCCCGCAAAGGGCCCTGTTCAGGGCTGGTAAGGTAAAGGAGCTTTGAACTTTAGTAATTTAGAATAGGGTAGGGCATTTTTTTATTTTGGGGGGCTTTGTTATTTTATTAGGGGGCTTAGAGTAGGTGTAATTAGTTTAAAATTGTTGTAATATTTTTCTAATGTTTGTAAATATTTTTTTATTTTTTGTAACTTAGCTCTTTTTTATTTTTTGTACTTTAGTTAGTTTATTTCATTGTATTTATTTGTAGGAATTTTATTTAATTTATTTATTGATAGTGTAGTGTTAGGTTTAATTGTAGATAATTATAGGTATTTTATTTAATTTATTTATTGATAGTGTAGTGTTAGGTTTAATTGTAACTTAGGTTAGGATTTATTTTACAGGTAAATTTGTAATTATTTTAACTATTTTAGCTATTAAATAGTTCTTAACTATTTAATAGCTATTGTACCTGGTTAAAATAAACACAAAGTTACCTGTAAAATAAATATTAATCCTAAAATAGCTATAATATAATTATAATTTATATTGTAGCTATATTAGGATTTATTTTACAGGTAAGTATTTAGCTTTAAATAGGAATAATTTATTTAAGAAGAGTTAATTAATTTCGTTAGATTAAAATTATATTTAAGTTAGGGGGCTGTTAGTGTTAGGGTTAGACTTAGCTTTAGGGGTTAATACATTTATTAGAATAGCGGTGAGCTCCAGTCGGCAGATTAGGGGTTAATAATTGAAGTTAGGTGTAGGCGATGTTAGGGAGGGCAGATTAGGGGTTAATACTATTTATTATAGGGTTAGTGAGGCGGATTAGGGGTTAATAACTTTATAATAATAGCGGTGCGGTCCGCTCGGCAGATTAGGGGTTAATAAGTGTAGGCAGGTGGAGGCGACGTTGTGGGGGGCAGATTAGGGGTTAATAAATATAATATAGGGGTCGGCGGTGTTAGGGGCAGCAGATTAGGGGTACATAGGGATAATGTAAGTAGCGGCGGTTTACGGAGCGGCAGATTAGGGGTTAAAAATAATATACAGGGGTCAGCGATAGCGGGGGCGGCAGAATAGGGGTTAATAAGTGTAAGGTTAGGGGTGTTTAGACTCGGGGTACATGTTAGGGTGTTAGGTGCAGACGTAGGAAGTGTTTCCCCATAGCAAACAATGGGGCTGCGTTAGGAGCTGAAAGCGGCTTTTTTTGCAGGTGTTAGGTTTTTTTTCAGCTCAAACAGCCCCATTGTTTCCTATGGGGGAATCGTGCACGAGCACGTTTTTGAGGCTGGCCGCGTCCGTAAGCAACTCTGGTATCGAGAGTTGAAGTTGCGTTAAATATGCTCTACGCTCCTTTTTTGGAGCCTAACACAGCCATTCTGTGGACTCTCAATACCAGAGTTATTTTAAAGGTGTGGCCAGAAAAAAGCCAGCGTTAGATACGCGGGTCTTTACCGACAAAACTCTAAATCTAGCCGAAAGAGAGCAACAACTTGCAAATGGCCACCTTAAATACCTTTTCTTATGATTGGATGCACCTGTTTATGAAGTTCAAGGCTTAATGGGCTCACCAAACCAATTGTGTGTTCCTTTAATCAGTGCTAAGTAGTTGCAGGTATTCAAATCAACAAAATGACAAGGGTGCCCAAATGTATGCACCTGTCTAATTTAGTTTTGATGCATATTGCACATTTTCTGTTAATACAATAAACCTAATTTCACTACTGAAATATTACTGTGTCCTTCAGTTATTTGATAGATCAAAATGAAATTGCTGATTTAAACACTCAATTATTTATAAATGAAAATCATGGAAATTGTCAGGGGTGCCTAAACTTTTGCATATGACTGCATATAGGAATATCTATTTAAAAATATTTAGAACATATTCCCCTATGTGAAGAACATTGCAATGTGAAATAATTACAGTAAATATATAGTTAAAAACTTAAATATGAAATATGCATAAATATGATTTTACATGTTTTCAGTTACTTGACTGCAAAGGGCTCCAATGTACTTATATATATATGCCTATATATGTATACTTATGTATTTATGTGTTATATATGTGTATCTCTGTCTGTAAATATATACACATAAATACATATGTACACACATTCCTAGAGGTTTACGTGTATATAATATTCCAACATTTGAAACCTCAGACGAGACTTTTATTCAAGAGTGGAATGATGTCTTGTCTGAATGTTCGTTACGTTTGATGCAACTGCTTGTTAACTATTAAACTTTACAATTACTAGCTGTAACAAGACAACAGATAGAAGATTTACAATTAGAGTTAAATAAATTCAAAAAGGTAGAAGGGTATGGAGTTCTGGATAAAACCTTACAAGACACTATTGAATAAATCACAAATTATACAAACTAAACATACAAAGTACATAAGGAACAAAAATGATTATCAGAGTGGTCAGGTTTTTATTTGGAGAAGGAAAAACCGAAGAAAAAGGTTTACAAATACCAATAAAAGTAATCAGCAAAATTTAAAAATGTTAGCAAATTTGAGTGAGGATACTCAGATTAAAACAAATAAAAATAAAAATAAATCTAAGGGTAAACATAGAGTGGCCTTCTCCGATACTGAGCCAGAAACCACTGATGATGATGGCTCTCTATCAGCCTTTTCTAGCTCCTATGAAGAAAGTGTGGATTCAGATATGGGGGATAGTTATGCAACAAATAATTTGACAGATATAGTGGTAAATGATCAGGTTGCTTTACCTACCAATAAACCCAACAGAGAAAATCTAGGGGCATGACCAAAGGCACAGAGAGATATATATAAGAACCCCATTAAACCCATTTTGTCAAATAAACAGTCATCTAATGGTAAATTTCACAAAGTTATCAAGCAGGTTTTTCAGGTGGACACAATACAAACCAAAGGAGGGGGGCAGAATAAACCCCTACCCCAGATGGGGAGAGGCAAATATCTGCTCAGGAACACAATTGTTCCCAAACAATAAAACAGATGGATGCAATCAATATCTCCTCTTATGCCCTTAACAAATTAGAAATAAGAGAATTAAGATTTGGTTTAAATTTCAGCCCCACTAGGAACTTTGATCTCTTCCACACCATCCTTGATGTGAACAAATTTGTGCGACAGCTTACTCTTAAGAAACATTACTCAGAATCAGCTGAGTCATTTGTAAGCATGGAATCCAGAGATGGTCTGGAAGAAATGCATCTCTTGAACTTTGAAGATACACGTAGCATGTTAACTTTTAGAACATTAGACAGTACTGACACATTGGAGACTCCATATGATTGTGCCAAAGGGCATATGATTAATATTAAGCCTAATTTTTACCGCATTCAATCAAGGGGTAAACAATTGGAATTGTTTCACAAACGAGTATTGGAAGATCTTACTGCACTTTCACAAGAAAATATTCATATTAAATCTAATCTCACTTATAAAGAAAGGGAACCCATAAATTCACTACAAACATATAGTTTGTTGGTCATAAAAAATTCTGACAAAGGAGGCAGTGTCGTTGTCATGGACAGAAGTCTTTACATATCTGAGGCACAATGACAACTGTGTGACCCTGATGTATATGTAGAGCTTAGTTGTAATCCTACTGGTAGGTTCCAGAAGGAACGTGTGTCACTTTTGGATGATGGTGTGGAGATAGGCATTTTGGATAAGAAAACAGCTATGGGACTGAATGTTAAAGACCCAGTTCTGCCTATTTTCCACCACCTTCCAAAGGTACATAAAGGCCCGGAAAATGTGAAGGGCCACCCGATTGTTGTGGGGATTGGTTCACTTCTGGAACCAATGTCTGAGTGACTTGATATGTACTTACAACCCCTTTTGAAAAAGCTACTTAGTTACATCAGGGACACCACACATGTATTAAGACTAATGGAGACAATTGATTGGCTGCCTAATTATAAATGGTTGACTGTTGATGTGGTCTCCCTATATTCAGCAATTACACTTGAAGCCATTAAATTCTTTCATGACAATGACACAGATTTGAGCGATACTTTCAAATGTTATTTGATTAAAGTGGTTGAGTTCCTTCTAAGCCACAATTATTTTATGTTTGAGGGGGTTTTCTTTCTGCAAAGACGTGGAACAGCCATGGGGGTCAAATTTGCGCCTTCATACGCCAACCTGTTTATGGGTTGGTGGGAGCTGTTCCACGTCTTTGCAGATGAGAACCCCTTCATAGATCATATCTGTTTTTACAGAAGGTTCATTGATGATCTCTTATTTATCTGGCATGGGAATGAAGTGTCTATACAATACTTTGTAGAATATCTTAATACAAACAATAAGGGCATTGAATTCACCCATAATTGTCACGCCAGAGATCGTATTTGTGGACCTTCTGTTGACCTCTGATGAAATAACTAAAAAAGTTAATAACTCATTGCACCATAAACCTATTGCAGGTAACTGCCTTCTACATGCACATAGTAACCATCCACAACATGTGTATAAAGGTATCGTGAAGGGGCAGCTCCTTAGAGCTAGAAGGAATTGTAGCTTAGACTCAGATTTTGTAAGGGAATCTAAAGATTTGATGGTACGGCTTGGTAAAGACAAACAGAGAAAGGAACGTAAGGGTCTAACATTTGTTACAAAATATTCAAACCAATTTTCAGAAGTCTGCAACATAATCAAAAAAATACATGCCCATATTGTATGGAGACGATACTCTGAAACATGTAGTAGAAAATGGTTGCGACTTCATATATTCTAGAAACTTGACAATTTCACCAAGCATGCTCCCTGACCTAAGAACCCGCAGTTCATGGCTTAATGTTGTGGGCACCTATAAATGTGGTAAATCTCATTGTAAATCATGTGCATATTTGAAACAAGGGGATGGCTTAGATCCTATGTAACAAATGAAACATTTACCACTAGAGGATGTATAAAATATTCTTCCACATTTGTAATCTATTTGGTTGAATGCTCAGAGCATAAACAAAGATATGTTGGATTAACCACTAGGGACATACATACGAGGATCAAGGAACATCTAGGGTATATTTCTAATGACATAGATTGCTCAGCACTCTCAAGACATTTCATTGAGATACACAGCAAAAATGTTGAAACATTCAAGTGGAATGTGATTGAAGCAATTTGCATGCCATGAAGAGGTGGCAGTAAACAAAAAATACTTGAGAGACAGGAATTCTACTGGATATATAAATTAAAAACATTGGTTCCGGAAGGATTTAATTCCCAATTTGATGTAATAAATTATTGGGAATAAACACTTACACTGTTAATAAACAGGGAATGTAACATATTATATACAACACTAGTCCTAAAGCTCGTGTACACGGGCCATTTTTTTGCAGTACAGTCCCACTCCTTGCTCTCTCTCTATCCCCCCTCACTTTCTCCCCTCTCTTTTGCGCTCTCTCTCTCTCTCTCTCTCTCTCCCCTCTCCTTTGCTCTCTCTCTTTCTCCCACCTCTCTTTTGCTCTCTCTCTCCCCCTTCTCTTTTGCTCTCTCTCTCCCCCTCTCTTTTGCTCTCTCTCTCCCTCTTTTGCTCTCTCTCTTCCCCCCTCTAATTTGCTCTCTCTCTCCTCTAGTTTGCTCTCTCTCTCTCTCCGCTCGTTTGCTCTCTCTCTCCTCTTGTTTGCTCTCTCTCTCCTCTCTTTTGCTGTCTCTCTCCCTCTCTTTTGCGCACTCTCCCCCTCCCTTTTGCGCTCTCTCCCCCTCTCTTTTGTGCTCTCTCCCCCCTCTCTCTTGTGCTCTCTCCCCCCTCTCTTTTGTGCTCTCTCCCCCCTCTCTTTTAAGCTCTCTCCTCCCTCTCTTTTGTGCTCTCTCCCCCTTTCTTTTGTGCTCCCTCCCCCTCTCTTTTGTGCTCTCTCCTCCTCTCTTTTGTGCTCTCTCCCCCTCTCTTTTGTGCTCTCCCCCCTCTCTTTTGTGCTCTCTCCCCTCTCTTTTGTGCTCTCTCCCCCTCTCTTTTGTGCTCTCCCCCTCTCTTTTGTGCTCTCTCCCCCTCTCATTTGTGCTCTCTCCCCCTCTCTTTTGTGCTCTCTCCCCCTCTCTTTTGTGCTCTCTCCCCCCTTTCTTTTGTGCTCTCTCCCCCCTTACCCAACTCGCATCAAATTCCTTTGTGATCAATCAAACATGTTTACTTTCAACACATATGCGGGCTATTTCAGTCGTGTGCAGGATGCTGAAAAAAATACAATATCGTTTGTGCGCAACAGTTAGCGTGCCACTCTAATCTAGACCATTATAAGTTTTTTCAATAGAAAACCATAGTTGCCATCTTGTTTTAAGAGCACGCCAAAAGGAAAATTTTCCTTTAACAAACAGATATAATAAATATTGTTAAATACAATACTTGTGGATGTTTAAAGTGAAAATATAACAGTTAAAAAGTGGTGCCCAGTCTGTCCATCATGCCAACATACAATTTGCATTCAGATGGTTTAGCAGTGGTGCGGATGGAAACGGATATGCCATAGTTATCTATGAAACTTTTGATTATGCAATCTTGCTTAAAAACCCATTTTTGAAAACGCAAGTACTGCATGTAACAAATGCGACGCTGTAAGTGTGACTTTAAATAAAATATTAAAATATCAATTAAAAACAGGCCATTTGGGGCGTGATCCGATAAAGATCATAGTTTGCGGCGCAAGCGAGGGAACCCCCGCCGCCCGCAGTTTCAGCTCGCAACTCGAGCTATCCTATATACGGCGCCGTCAGAGGCTAAAGTGCCGTAAGTCTGACAAACAAGCGATGTCCAGAAATCTGCGTAAGCACAAATTTCTGGAGTTGCCAGTGACTTACGGCATTTTAGAAACTGCCGGCGCCTACAAAACCTGACTAAAGTTATAAAATCACCCGTACTGTCTAACACACCTCCCAAACATAGCCCGACACGTCTAACTCGCTATCCGCTATCCCCCCTCACTATCCTAACAATAAAAAATGTATTAACCCCTAAACTGCCGCTCCCGGACCCCACCTCCAGCTATATTAAATCTATAACCCCCTAATGTGAGCCCCTACCCCGCCGCCATCTACCTTACCTACCCCCTAAAGTGAGCCCCTTACACCGCTGCCATCTACCTTACCTACCCCCTAAAGTGAGCCCCTTACACCGCCGCCATCTACCTTACCTACCCCCTAAAGTGAGCCCCTACCCCGCCGCCATCTACCTTACCTTCCCCCTAAAGTGAGCCCCTTACACCGCCGCCATCTACCTTACCTAACCCTTAAAGTGAGCCCCTACCCCACCGCCATCTACCTTACCTACCCCCTAAAGTGAGCCCCTACCCCGCCACCATCTACCTTACCTACCCCCTAAAGTGAGTCCCTACCCCGCCGCCATCTACCTTACCTACCCCCTAAAGTGAGCTCCTACCCCGCCGCCATCTACCTTACCTACCCCCTAAAGTGAGCTCCTACACCGTCGCCAGCTACCTTACCTACCCCCTAAAGTAAGCCCCTACCCCGCCGCCATCTACCTTACCTACCCCCTAAAGTGAGCCCCTACCCCGCGACCATCTACCTTACCTACCCCCTAAAGTGAGCTCCTACCGCGCCGCCATCTACCTTACCTACCCCCTAAAGTGAGCTCCTACCCCGCCGCCATCTACCTTACCTACCCCCTAAAGTGAGCCCCTTACACCGCCGCCATCTATTTTATAAATATTAACCCCTAATTTAATCCCCCTACACTGCCACCAGCTATATTAACTACATTAACCCTAATTATATTAGGGCTAATATAGTTAATATAGGTATTATATTATATATATTAACTATATTAACCCTAATTATATTAGGGTTAATATAGTTAATATCGTTATTATATTATATATATATATTAAGTATAATAACCCTATCTAACTCTAACATCCCTAACTAAATTCTTATTAAAATAGATCTAATATTAATATTAATATTATTAATTAAAATATTCCTATTTAAATCTAAATACTTACCTATAAAATAAACCCTAAGATAGCTACAATATAATTAATAATTACATTGTAGCTATTTTAGGGTTTATATTTATTTTACAGGTAACTTGGTATTTATTTTAACTAGGTACAATAGCTATTAAATAGTTAATAACTATTTAATAGCTGCCTAGTTAAAATAATTACCAATTTACCTGTAAAATAAATCCTAACCTAAGTTACAAATACACCTACACTATCAATAAATTAAATAAACTACAAATATCTAAACTAAAATACAATAAAATAATCTAAACTAAATTACAAAAAAAAAAAAAACACTAAATTACAAAAAATAAAAAAAAGATTACAAGATTTTTAAGCTAATTTCACTTATTCTAAGCCCCCTAATAAAATAATAAAGCCCCCCAAAATAAAAATATTTCCCTACCCTATTCTAAATTAAAAAAGTTCACAGCTCTTTTACCTTACCAGCCCTTAAAAGGGCCTTTTGCAGGGCATGCCCCAAAGAAAACAGCTCTTTTGCCTGTAAAAAAAATAACACAATACCACCCCCCAACATTACAACCCACCACCCACATACCCCTATTCTAAACCCACCCAAACCCCCCTTAAAAAAAAACTAACACTACCCCCCTGAAGATCTCCCTACCTTGTCTTCACCCAGCCGGGCAGAACTCTTCATCCGATCCGGGCGATGTCCAATCAGATTGAACTTGAATCTGATTGGCTGATTCAATCACCCAATCAGATTTTTCTACCTTAATTCCGATTGGCTGATAGAATCCAAGACGCCATCTTGGATGACGTCATTTAAAGGTACCTCATTCCTAGTTCAGTCTTCGTACAGGATGGATGCTCCGCGGCGGAGGAGTGAAGAAAGAAGATTGAAGATGCCACGTTGCTTGAAGACATCGCCGGATGGAAGAAGACTTCACTGCCGCTTGATTGAAGACATCGCCCGGATGGAAGAAGACTTCACTGCCGCTTGATTGAAGACATCGCCGGATGGAAGAAGACTTCACTGCCGCTTGATTGAAGACATCGCCGGATGGAAGAAGACTTCACTGCCGCTTGATTGGACATCGCCCGGATCGGATGAAGAGTTCTGCCCGGCTGGGTGAAGACAAGGTAGGGAGATCTTCAGGGGGGTAGTGTTAGGTTTTTTTAAGGGTGGTTTTGGTGGGTTTAGAATAGGGTTATGTGGGTGGTGGGTTGTAATTTTGGGGGGTGGTATTGTGTTATTTTTTTTACAGGCAAAAGAGCTGTTTTCTTTGGGGCATGCCCTGCAAAAGGCCCTTTTAAGGGCTGGTAAGGTAAAAGAGGTGTGAACTTTTCAAATTTAGAATAGGGTAGGGAATTTTTTTATTTTGGGGGGCTTTATTATTTTATTAGGGGGCTTAGAATAGGTGTAATTAGCTTAAAAATCTTGTAATCTTTTTTTATTTTTTTGTAATTTAGTTTAGATTATTTTATTGTATTTTAGTTTAGATTTTTGTAGTTTATTTAATTTATTGATGTGTGTAGGTGCATTTGTAACTTAGGTTAGGATTTATTTTACAGGTAAATTGGTAATTATTTTAACTAGGTAGCTATTAAATAGTTATTAACTATTTAATAGCTATTGTACCTAGTTAAAATAAATACCAAGTTACCTGTAAAATAAATATAAACCCTAAAATAGCTACAATGTAATTATTAATTATATTGTAGCTATCTTAGGGTTTATTTTATAGGTAAGTATTTAGATTTAAATAGGAATATTTTAATTAATAATATTAATATTAATATTAGATTTATTTTAATAAGAATTTAGTTAGGGATGTTAGAGTTAAATAGGGTTATTATACTTAATATATATATATATATAATATAATAACAATATTAACTATATTAACCCTAATATAATTAGGGTTAATATAGTTAATATATATAATATAATAACTATATTAACTATATTAACCCTAATATAATTAGGGTTAATATAGTTAATGTAGCTGGCGGCGGTGTAGGGGGATTAAATTAGGGGTTAATATTTATAAAATAGATGGCGGCGGTGTAAGGGGCTCACTTTAGGGGGTAGGTAAGGTAGATGGCGCGGGGTAGGAGCTCACTTTAGGGGGTAGGTAAGGTAGATGGCACGTGGTAGGAGCTCACTTTAGGGGGTAGGTAAGGTAGATGGCGGTGGGGTAGGGCCTCACTTTAGGGGGTAGGTAAGGTAGATGGCGGCGGGGTAGGGGCTCACTTTAGGGGGTAGGTAAGGTAGCTGGTGACGGTGTAGGGGGATCACATTAAGGGGTTATACTTTTATTGTAGGTGGCGGCGGGGTTCGGGAGCGGCGGTTTAGGGGTTAAATACTTTATTAGGGATTGCGGCGGGGGATCACGGTTGACAGGTAGATAGACATTGCGCATGCGTTAGGTGTTAGGTTTATTTTGCAGGTAGTTTAGGGAGTTACGGGGCTCCAATAGACAGCATAAGGCTTACTACGGCTGCATTTTGTGGCGAGGTGAAAATGGAGTAAGATTTCTCCATTTTCGCCACGTAAGTCCTTACGCTGTATATTGGATACCAAACTGCGCTAGTTTGGTATACCTGCCTATGACCCAAAAAACTACGGGCGAAGGCAAAAATATACAAGCGTAAATTCTAGGTTACGCCGTATATGTGATACCAAACCAGCGCAAATTTTGTCGTCGCCGGCTTTTGCGGGCGACGCTGCATATCAGATCGGGCCCTTGATGCTTTATAACCAAAAAAGCTAAGGTGTAATCTTCAGGGGTTGAGATTTCAGCAGATAACCTGGTTTTAGAGATATCATCTATTATTTCTAATAGTTTAGACTCTAAAAATTAAGAAAAGTCTAAGGGTCCTAAAATTAAAACTAATGAACTAATATTCAAGTTTAGAAACCTTGGACAATATTACATATGCAGCGCAGGCTTCAGCGTAACTGCTGAAACCCACGTCGCCCGTAATTTCACCTCGCACATTGGGGAATCACATAAACCCTGCCAGCAGTTCATAAAGTGCTTTAAGTCAGATAAACTAGTGATGTCCAGAAATGTATGTAAATACAAATTTCAGAAGTCGCACTTTAGAAACTGCCAGTGCCTAAGAAAATAAAAATAAATATCAAATCTCCTGTGAAAGTCAAACCCGCATCCCAAAAATAAAACCAACACGTAAAACACCCAATATACGCCATCACCCCAATATCGGAACTAATAATAAAAGTATTAACTCCTAAACGACAACCCCCACAACGCAATATGCCTAATTAAACTATTAACCCCTAATCCGCTATTCTCCCATATTGCAAGCTAAATTATAAAAGTATTAACCCCTAAACCACTAAACCCCCACATCGCAATAAACCTAATTAATCTATTAACCCCTAAACCCCCACATCGCAATAAACCTAATTAATCTATTAACCCCTAAACCCCCACATTGCAATAAACCTAATTAATCTATTAACCCCTAATCTGCTGAACCCCCACATCGCAATAAACCTAATTAATCTATTAACCCCTAAACCGCCAAACCCCCACATCGCAATAAACCTAATTTAATTACTAAGGCCCCTAACCTAACACCCCCTAAATTAACCCCAAATTACATAAAATAATAAAATACTTAATTACAATTAAAATAAAAAATCCTAACAGTACTTAAAAAAACAAACAAACTATGATTAAATTAAAATAATCTAAAATTACAAAAAATAAAAAAGTCTAACATTACAGAAAATAATAAACCAAATGATCAAAAACTAAAACATTTAACCTAATCTCTATGAAAATACCCCCCCCCCAAAAAATAAAAACACCCCTTAATCTAATACTAAACTACCTATAGCCCTTAAAAGGGCTTTTTGTAGGGCATTGTCCTAAATTAAACAGCTCTTTTGCATTAAAAAAAATTCTAAGTCCCCCCTAACAGTAAATTCACCAAACCCCCCAAAATAAAAAAAATAGCATTAAAAAACCTAAGCTACCCATTGCCCCTAAAGGGGCATTTGTATGGGCATTGCCCTTAAAAGGGCATTCAGTTGTTTTACTGCCCTTAAAAGGGCATTCAACTCTTTAACAAGCCCATTAAAATCCCTATTCTAAAAAATAAAAATAAATCCTAACTCTAACCCCCAAATAGGTACTCACTGTTCCTGAAGTCCGGTGGTGAAAGTCTTCTTCCAAGTGGCGATATCTTCTATTACGACGAAGTTTTCTATCTTCATCTAGGACCAAGCCGACGTGGAGCGGAGATGAGCGCTGAACAAAATTATTTTGGCTGTTCAAATCAGCCAATAGGATTTCAGTAGTTCTCATCCTATTGGCTGATTTGAATTTGAAGATCCAAATCAGCCAATAGGAATGCAAGGTACCCCATATTTAAACGAGTACCTTGAATTCAATCCTCAGTGTGCGGTGGTAATCGTACAAAGAGGATCTGGACGGTCTTCTGTTCCGCGCTCATCTCAACTCCGCTCCATGTCCGTTTTGTCCTGAATGAAGATAGAAGACATCGCCTAAATGGAAGAAGATATCGTTGCTTGGAAGAAGACTTTCTCCGCCGGACTTCAGGAATGGTGAGTACCTATTTGGGGGTTAGAGTTAGTATTTTTTTTTTGAGGGGGGGGTTTAGAATAGGGATTTTATTGGGTTTGTAAAAGAGCTGAATGCCCTTTTAATAGCAATGCACATACAAATGCCCCTTTAGGGGCAATGGGTAGCTTAGGTTTTTTAGTGTTAGGTTTTTTTTATTTTGGGGGGTTTGGTGGGTTTTACTGTTAGAGGGGGGACTTAGTATTTTTTTGGGGAAAAGAGCTGTTTAACTTAGGGCAGTGCCCTACAAAAGGCCCTTTTAAGGGCTATTAGTAGCTTAGTTTATATTAGGGGGTGTTTTTTATTTTAAGGGGGCTTTTTTATTTTCCTTAGGTTACATTTTCTTTATTTTTGATAATTTGGTTTATTATTTTATGTAATGTTAGACTTTTATTTTTTGTTATTTTAGATTAATTTAAACTTAGTTTTTTTATTTTTAAAGTAATGTTAGGTATTTAATTGTAACTTAGTATTTTTTAATTTAGGTAATTTGGGTTAATTTAGGGGGTGTTAGGTTAGGGGGTTTATTAATTTAATTAGTTATTTGCATTGTGGGGGGTTGGCGGTTTAGATGTTAATAGCTTAATTAGGTTAATTGCGTTGTGTGGTTCGGTGGATAACAGATTTATTTGGTGTTTTGCGATGTGGGTGAATGGCGGATTAGGGGTTAATACATTTATTAGGTTTATTGCAATGTGGGTTAATGGTGGATTAGAGGTTAATAGTTTTATTAGTTATTGCGGTGGGGGTTGGCAGTTGACAGGTAGATAGATATTGCGCATGCGTTAGGTGAATATTTTCAGGGAGTTACGATATTCACATTTTCAGCGCAAGGCTTGCTGCGCCTGCCTATGTGTGGCTAGGTTAAAATGGAGTAAAATTTCTCCATTTTTGCCATGTAACTCCTTGTGCTGTATATGTTATACCAATTTGCGACAAGGTTCTATGTTAGCTTATGGGAGTAAAAATTACGGGCGACGGGTGAAAAATACGTGCTGCATTTATATGCAGCGCCATATATGTGATAGCAAAATCGCGTAAAAAACGGCGTAGCCGGGTTTTGCGAGCGACGCCGCATATGTAATCTGCCCCCTATGTTTAACCTGGTGGGCTTTTAAATTGTTTCCTTCTAAACATATTGCAGACTACGAAAATATTACCTCTCCAAACATATGTGTCGGACTATTAGGCCTTTACATGAGTGTGATAGGGGCCATGCTAATCCAAAGAAGATGAAGTTTCAGTGTTGTGCTCTGAAAGGAGCTGTGATTGCTGTGTTGGATAAAGATTCAGAGGGGTGTGCTAAATTTAGTGCACAGGACCTGCAGGCTTCTTCTATTAATATTGTCATCTGTGTTACCTGCGCTAAGGGAAGTGCTATTTGTAACCTTGAGGTTGGAAGTGACCCTTTAGTTGTTTTGGCAACAAGGCTCATGGTGGAGGTGTTAAAAGGACCCTGCAAGTCAATGCTTGGTTATTCTTATGGAAGTCCTGGTGTTTTTGTCCGTGATCTGCTTACATCCTGGTTTTACTGCAAGCTTTACCCTTGAATATCCCCTGGACTGAGTACTGGTCTACTGGGGCTGACCTCTTGAACAGACTTTTTCCTGCTCCTTCTGCTGTGACCTTTGGTTTCTGATGAATACTTTGGTATTGAACAATGGCCCAGCTGTTGACTATTCAGGACTTTCCCTGAGTGCTGACATTTTGTTCTGCTTATTTGGCGACAACCTCAAGCCTGTTCCTGACACCCATATACATTGCATCTCATGTAAGCTTGAATCAAGACAGCCAGCAAGGCAAATCCCTTATTTACTTATAATATGAAAAAAAAAGTGACAAAGAAATTAAAAGTAGAGTGTCCATGCTGAACCTTACAAAATAACTAGAGTGCTACTGCAGAAACAAATCTTAAAGTTTGAAAAATGACTGCACACAAGTGTTAATAACTATAGGGTTTCTGGATACATGATAGATACCTTCATTGTCAGGGAATAGGTTTTATGTCTATTAGGGTATGCCAACACTGTCACAGCTCTATGAATAAAAACAAGTAAGGCTATACTAAGACAGATATACCCTATACTTTAGCCTTAGCAAATTAATTGGAAATGGAGCCTTTGAGGAACAATATTGCCAGATATACTGAACATATTTCCCATATGATCTATTGTACTGCAGAAGTTTGGGCTGTACAGTTACCTAAAAGTCTCCTGTGTCTCACTTGAAATGTATTTACATTGTAATACATTAAAAAATACTGAATTGATTTTGTTAAATTGATTTTTTTGCAGCATGAGGGTCCACATTTTTCTCCAAATTCATTCCTCAAGTAAAAACGGTACTTGAAGAAAAAAGAATATTTAACGTGCCATTAGATCCAAACTAAATAAAATAGAAAAAAAAAATCAAATGTTTTCACTAGCTCATCTTAATTTCTAAAAACATGTTAAGATTATATAATGGTTACTGTGGTAGAAATTAATTTGCAGGTCTGGATGAATTAATTTGGCTAAATCTGAAAATGTAACAAATATAACTGAGATGCAATTAATGGCAAATATAAAACATATCTGAACACAGGTCACTATGTTAATACAATTGCATAATTAGTTGCCTAAGCTTGCATAGCTGGAACATGGTACTGTTATATGTGAAAGCAGCTGTTTCACCCAGTTGGTAAAGGATGTTATGGAACTCTGAACTCTGTCATGTGACATTTAGTTTTGACACAGTCTTGGGCATAATTGCACAACACACTCTAGGGAACAGTTTCAGCTTTTGTGTCCTAGTTGTTTCAATGGAAACGGAATAGATTAGACACTGACCTGGTTTTTCACCCTTATAGAAAGCTCTATGAATCTTGTAGACAAGAAAAAAGATTTACCAGTAGAGGTTTGCTAACCAATTGTTTCTGGAATCACCAGAGCACAGTTACAATGTGAGAATAGAAAAAAAGGAAAAAATATTTATAGCTATGAAGAGACAGATGGTTCAAGGCCCTATTAGTGATACCTGTGGCCTATTCCAACTTTCATTTATTTCTTGGGCTTCACAATGAGAGTAAGCTCTTCTGGAAGTCCATTGTAAACTATATCATTTTCAAATCATGTTAGACTCAGCAAATTGGTAGTATGCTGCGGTAGATTTATACTGTCACATTTTCAGTCCAAGAACCTTATTTACTGTATTTGTTTGTGAGATTTGTTGTTAAATGTATAAAAAATGTAAATGTGTTTCTATTGTATCATAATTTTTTTATGCTAAAACATACTACTAACAATTATTATCATCATTTTAATAAGATTATTTTATTGTAGGCATTAATGTGTTTTTCCCCAAAAAAGCCATAAAATGAAAGATACTTTATGTAATGTATTAACACATTAAATTATACAAACATTTAAGATAATTTATTTTTAGATAATGAACATTTAACTATAGATGTGCAAAGAGGAATGCCCTCTTTGCACTATATTATTATTATTATTATTATTATTATTATTATTATTATTATTATTATTATTATTAATAATAAAACTCTTTCCAATAGACATTTCTTACTGCCCACACCTTTTATGTTCTCTGGTTTATTTTACCTTATATTAAAACATTAAAAATGATGTTATTCCTACAATGCAATACATTTTTTCAGAGGTATAATATTATAGCCAAACCAAGTTGAATATTTTATAATCTGTATATAAAAGGGGACAGAAAATAAAAAATAAAAAACTACAAAAAGGAATCTGCAATGCCTTGTAAGTATTACTGTTATCTTAAAGGGACAGTGTAAACCAATGTTCATATAACTGCATGTAATAGACACTACTTTAACCCCTTAAGGACAAGGACATTTTTCAATTTCTTTCCCTTAAAGGGACAGTCTAGTCCAAAATAAACTTTCATGATTCAGATAGGGCATGTAATTTTAAACAATTTTCCAATTTACTTTTATCACCAATTTTGCTTTGTTCTCTTGGTATTCTTAGTTGAAAGCTTAACCTAGGAGGTTCGTATGCTAATTTCTTAGACCTTGAAGCCCACCTCTTTCAGATTGCATTTTAACAGTTTTTCACCACTAGAGGGTGTTAGTTCACGTATTTCATATAGATAACACTGTGCCCGTGCATGAGAAGTTATCTGGGAGCAGGCACTGATTGGCTAGACTGCAAGTCTGTCAAACGAACTGAAAAAAGGGGCAGTTTGCAGAGGCTTAGATACAAGATAATCACAGAGGTTAATTAATATAACTGTGTTGGTTATGCAAAACTGGGAAAGGGATTATCTATCTTTTAAAACAATAAAAATTCTGGTGTAGACTGTCCCTTTAAGGACCAGGGCTATTTTTACATTTCTGCGGTGTTTGTGTTTAGCTGTAATTTTCCTCTTACTCATTTACTGTACCTACACATATTATATACCGTTTTTCTCGCAACTAAATGGACTTTCTAAATATACCATTATTTTCATCATATCTTATAATTTACTATTAAAAATAATATAAAATATGAGGAAAAAATGGAAAAAAACACACTTTTTCTAACTTTGACCCCCAAAATCTGTTACACATCTACAACCACCAAAAAACAACCATGCTAAATAGTTTCTAAATTTTGTCCTGCGTTTAGAAATACCCAATTTTAACATGTTCTTTGTTTTATTTGCAAGTTATAGGGCAATAAATACAAGTAGCACTTTGCTATTTCAAAACCACTTTTTTTCAAAATGAGCGCTAGTTAAATTGGAACCCTGATATCTGTCAGGAATACCTAAATATCCCTTGAGATGTATATATTTTTTTTTTAGAAGACATCCCAAAGTATTGATCTAGGCCCATTTTGGTATATTTCATGCCACCATTTCACCGCCAAATGCGATGAAATAAAAAAAATGTTCACTTTTTCACAAATTTTTTCACAAACTTTAGGTTTCTCACAGAAATTATTTACAAACAACTTGTGCAATTATGGCATAAATGGTTGTAAATGCTTCTCTGGGATCCCCTTTGTTCAGAAATAGCAGACTTATATGGCTTTGGCGTTGCTTTTTGGTAATTAGAAGGCTGCTAAATGCCACTGCGCACCACATATGTTTTATGCCCAGCAGTAAAGGGGTTAATTAGGGAGCATGTAGGGAGCTTGCAGGGTTAATTTTAGCTTTAATGTAGAGATCAGCCTCCCACCTTACACATCAGACCCCCTGATCCCTCCCAAACAGCTCTCTTCCCTCCCCCACCCCACAATTGTCCCCGCCATCTTAAGTACTGGAAGAAAGTCTGCCAGTACTAAAATAAAAGGTATCTTTTCATTTATTTTTTTTAGCATATTTACATATGCTGCTGTGTAGGATCCCTCTTAGCCCCAAACATCCCTGATCCCCCCAAAAAAGCTTTCTAACCCTCCCCCTCTACATTATTGGGAGCCATCTTGGGTACCCGCAGCTGTCTGCCAGTACCCAGTTTACAAAAAAAATGTATATTTTTTATTTTTTCCCCACTTTTCTGTAGTGTAGCTTCCCCCCCAAGACTAAACCCCCACCCCCTCCCAGATCACTTCGATTAATTTATTTAAACATTTTTATTCCCCCTCTCTCCCTCTAAATGAAAAGCACACTGTTCCATAGTGTAATGGTTCCCACCCGCTCCCTCCCCGTGCACGCGCCCACCTGCCTCTCCTGTGCACGCGCGCGCATCCGTGCATGCCCCCCAGCAACCCTGCCCATGATCCCGCCCACCTCTGCACATTAGTAAGCCATCGATGGCCGCCCACCCGCCTCCCACGTCTGCTCCCACCCACCAACGATCGCGGCATCGATGTCCGGTGCAGAGAGGGCCACAGAGTGGCTCTCTCTGCATTGGATGGGGAAAAATGTTATTGCAGTGATGCCGCGATATCGAGGCATCACTGCAATAACCGGAAAGCGGCTGGAAGCGTTCAGGATCGCTTCCAACCGCTTTCAATCCCAACGTCGTACAGGGTACGTTGCTGGTCTTTAAAGACCAGTTTGTGCAAGACGTACCCTGTACGACTTGCGTCATTAAGGGGTTAAAGAAGAATATGCACAGATACTGATCTAAATATCCAGTATAAAACCTTTTAAAAACGTACTTAGAAGCTCCCAGTTTATCACTGTTGATAATGTTAGGCTGGGACACCCACTGAGAGGGTATGAGAAAGCAGAAAGAGCAGCCACTCCTCTCTCCCATGCATATGAAAAGACACATTACAAAAAACAGTCTACATCTGATACTTTGAGGCTGGGCTATATAAATGGATGGGCTATATAAATGGATAATCTAGAAAACATTTATGCAAAGAAAAATCTAGTCATTTAAAGGACCACTAAATGCAATAGAATTACATAATTAACAAGTGCATAATAGCAAGACAATGCAATAACATTTACTCTGAATTTTTACAAAATATATTTTTCTCCCATTTGCCAGCCCCTTCTTTCATGTGACAGACATCAGCCAATCACAGACTAGTATACGAGCTTGTGCACATGCTCAGTAGGAGCTGGTGCCTCAAAAAACGTGCACATAAAAAGATTGATAATGGAAGTAAATTTAGAAAAATCTTAAAATTGTCTGCTCTTTCAGAATCATGAATGTTTAATTTTGACTTGAGTGTCCCTTTAAAACAAACAAACACACTTAAAGGGACATGAAACCCAAAATTTTTCATTTATGATTCAGATAGAGAATACAATTTTAAATAATTTTCCAATTGACTTCTATTATTTAATTTGCTTCCTTCTCTTGTTATCCTTTGCTGAAAGGTATATCTAGGCAAGCTCATAAGCAGCAAAGAACCTTGGTTCTAGCTGCTGATTGGTCGCTGCATATAAATACCAATTTTCATTGGCTCACCCATGTGTTCAGTTAGAAAGTGAAACCAGTAGTGCATTGCTGCTTCTTCAACAAATTATACCAAGAGAATAAAACAAATTAGATAATAGAAGTAAATTAGTTGTTTAAAATTGTATTCTATATCTGAATCATTAAAGAAAAAATGTGGGTTTCATATCCCTTTAAATAATTACCCTTAATTTAAGAATTTCCTTTGCTTGCATTTTTAAAACCTTGTTGTTTTTTCCCAGAATACTTCAGTTAGGTGGTACAATAATATGCCATAGACTCGAGCCTGATGATCTAAAGCTTTCCACTCTGGTAAAATGATCTAAGATTTTCTATCAGTACTATGAGCTCCCCCAAAGAGAGCTGTTTGTCTCACGATCCAGAGTTCTGGAGTGCAAAACAATGCTCAAAAATAAACCCTCAAAGATTTTGTGAGATTTCTCTCCATACAAGTGAGTTTTTTGACCACCAGGAAGTAGAGTACATAGTGGATCAATGGCAAGGACAGGTGTTAGAAGAATGTGCAAAGAACCTATTGCATTCCCACTAAAATATTAGTAACAATCTTTATGAAATGCAGCAGCTAACTTAAAGGGACAGTCTACTCCAGAATTCTTATTGTTATTAAAAATATAGATAAACCCTTTATTATCCACTCCCCAGTTTTGCATAACCAAAATGGTTATATTACTATACTTTTTACCTCTGTGATTACCTTGTATCTAAGCCTCTGCAGACTGCCCCCTTATTTCAGTTCATTTGACAGACTTGCATTTTATCTAATCAGTGCCCTCTCATAAGTAACTCAACGGGCGTGTACACAATATTAATCTATATGGCACACATGAACTTACGTCCTCTAGCTGGGAAAAACTGTCAAATGCATTCAGATAAGAGGCGTCCTTCAAGGACTTAGAAATTAGTATATGAGCCTACCTAGGTTTAGCGTTCAACAAAGAATACTAAAAGAACAAGCAAATTTGATTATATACGAAAATTGGAAAGTTGTTTAAAATTATATGCCCTATCTGAATCATGAAACTTTAATTTTGACTAGAATGTCCCTTTAAGGACTATAATAATACTGCATATTTAAATTGGTGCTAATGTAACAAACTTGTGTTATAAAATTTGCTTCTCCTTCATGGCTTGTTACACCTAATGCAAAGTAGTAAATGTATGTGAAATTGTTCCTTCATGTCTATTTCTGTATTTGAAATACCTTTGTTTTCTCATTAAACACACCTAGAACATGCCTATAACAATGGGCTGAGCCTGCAACAATTTATGTAAGGTATTAAAATGCTAATTATGGCTAGGGGTTGAATGAACACAAGTAGCTATTTCACATACAAAATCTCTCTCTTTCTTATACCCCCCACTGTGAGAGATTAATAATTGCTGTTGTCTCCTATTTACAGAGCTTTTCTAACTGAAGCAATTCATATTTTCAGTGTAGGTGGGGATTCAACAGGAATAAGTAGCTATTTCAAATAACAAATAAATGAAAAGTTGTAGTTTGCAAACAATAAAACACACTCCAGTTGGTAAAATGGCCCATTAGGAACAGATTAAAAGGGAGAAATTTTAGAGTACAATGTTGCTTTATACCTAATCCTTCAGTCTTTCAAGTCATGCTTTATTACTGAATAGACAGTGTTAGGGGTAATATGAACCTGATGGCAGCCATCTTGTTCTTCACAGCCATCTTGTTCCTCGCAGCCATTTTGTAATGAATAGACTTTATTATACTGAGGTATTATGCAGTGAGAATTATATGCATGTTATGAGTTTCTTTAGCTATTCGGCCTTGCCAATGTACCCTGGCCTAATGCCTAGAAGTAAGATAGAATAAGATAATGTAAACAAGAGGCTTTAGACACTAGGTTGTCTCTGCAGATGGTAGTTTGTTATGACTCTGTAAATATTGTTATGAGAAACTCATGTTCCAGTTTTTCCTTGTAAATTGCTCTGTATAACTGTGTAAGATGACGCGGTCCTAACGTGTCATCCCCTTAACCCTGTATGTCACTATAAGAAAGGCTTGCACTGTGCAATAAACAGAATTGGCTTTCGATCATAATGCTGCGTGGTCTGAGTCATTCTAAGGGGCCCTTATCAGATAATCTACATATGCCTCAGGTGGTACACTAGGCCCCAGGCTTTGGCCTGCACTGACACTTACCCCCTGAAGGGGACACCTAACAGTTTTGGCGTCAGGACAGTGGGATTCGCAGGGAGTAACTATGAGTGCTTTTACCATGCTTTCTTTCTGTGAATTTGAACCTAAATTTAGTCTGGTAATAGGTGTTGATGATAATGATATAAGGTTAAAGGGGTTCCTGTGGTTGAAGCACAGGTTTGCGGAGGTTAAAGTCCTGCCGGCAGTTGTGATACCCCTCCAGACAGGTAATCAGTCCTGTGCTGGGACACGACAGGTATTGTGAGTCCTGTCGGTGATAAGCGCGCAAGAAATATATGAATGCCAGTTGACGGGAGGATTTTTTAAGATAAACTCCCCCGGGCGAACGTGGCAGTGAAGTGAGTAAGTCTCACGTGTGTTGAAGTTTCCCATATTCATTCCCATAATAGAGTTTTGTTACCCACCTGAAGCTCATGTTGATATCTGATGCTTGCTTTTGCTGCTATATAAAATGATGCTGTGCGTAGAAAATATTAAGTGGCTGTGCATGTTATTATTGTATTGAGAAAGGGGAACTGCTCATAGATAAGAATGCACAGAGAAAATTACATGTATAAGGTAAAAGAAAAGAAGAGTTAATAGTTTCTGCAAAAGACAGAAATATTTTTTTAAAACACTGTCAGTAAGTACTGCTGTTTGATAAATAGAGAAATCTCTGTGTTAAAGAATGTAGCAGGCAAAGAAGGGGGGCCACCACTGAGCGCGCACATAGCTCAGAAAAGAAAAAAAAAAAAGAGAGAAAAGAAATCCTGTCTCCGTTTGTAAGATTTTTTTTGTTTGCTTGCAGTAACAAAACTGAAATTTTGTATATTGAGATGCATAATGTGTGATGGTCTGTAGGTTCTCACTATGGTATGCGTGTAACAGATTTACTTTGGACCAGGAACAGAATGTATTATTTGAAAATGATTGTCTCAAACCCTGCAAAAGTGGCCATTTTGTGGGGTTTCGGAAAAAAAGAAAAAATGCATTGTGGAAATGGTGAAAAGTTAATCTAGTGTTTTTTATATATATATATGTATGTCGTACGCTAGAAAATAGATGCTTTTCTGAGAAAGGAAAAAAGGGAGTGAATCTCTGGTATGCGAGATGGAATGAACTTGAGTGTCTGTATCGTAAGAATGTTTCCTTATGTTTCTCTGTTGGGAAATCAGACGTTTTAAGAAGATATTTTGTAATGTTATTTTATATAACTGTATTTCAAAGTCACCAGCATGTTTTAAGTATGTGGTATTCATATGCAGTTTTAGTTTTAAGTGATAATTGTGTGGCGGCATGTAAAGATATGATATTGTTTTTGCAAGTGAAGTAACGGCTTTGAAAGTGCGATGGTATGGGATTTTTGTCACGCTCTGGTAAATATGAAATTGTTTCTGGTATGATTAATGGGTTAACGTATGTTGTATTTGTAAGGTCTGTGCACGGCGTGGGTGCACACAATGAAATATATTTATAGGCTGTAATTGAAAGTTTTTCTAAAAGGGCGTCCGTTTTTGTTGCAAGTAAATTAATCTGCAGGTCATGCTACAGTACAGAGGTGAAATTGGTGTGGTAAATCATACAAGCAGCCTAGATTGTGGTTAGGATATACATATGTAATTTGCGTGATGAATGGTTAGTCCTTAAAGGGACAGTTCACTGTAACAAGGTGTTGCTATTAATGTATTGTCCATGACTTGTTACACAAGCGGCATATTATCTTATATTTGTCTGGAAAATCAGAGCTCAGTGCGTAGACGGAGCAATAGAAAATTGTCATTTTCTTATTTAAAGAACCAGTGCAATAACCCTGTATTAGTAGTTTGCTAAATATATTTTTAGAGACCTTTCTTTGTATATATTTATTTTAAATTTGCTGTTCAGATAGCAGATATTTTTTTTGCAGCATAACTTAATTCTCTCTGTAATGCAAACTGAAGTGATAAGTTGTCTACAATTTTAGTGTAGGGATCCGTGAGACTAGCGGACAGAAAAAAAAAAAAAAAAAAAAAACGAGAAAAAACAGAGGAGTGAAAATATTTAAAGGGATACAGGAAAACTGATATAACATCTGAGAATTTAAGGGAATATTTACATAAAAGACGATGAGGTTTACTGTAAGCCTAACACTAGTATATTTCACTGTGTTAGCAGTTTCAATTAAAGATTATTTTTAATTTGGTTAAAATGTCCCTTTAATTAGCCTGCATCCCACTGTGAGTGCGTTCTTATGCTGCTTATGCTTGTTTAGGCTATTTAATGAACGTCAGTATACATTTTCTTTATTATAAGGATCATTGGGATTAATTTAAAGGAGAAAGTGTATTAGTATTTCTTTTTCAGAAAGCTTATTTTTTTTTGTGTTATATACGGTTGTTATATTTGGCTGGACAACTGCAGAATGGTGAATATCAATTATATACAACGTTAAATCCAATAATTTTGTTGTGGTTAAACTAATTAGCTTTTATCACGTTTTAGTGTGAATTTTATATTTTTAAGCAGTAAACAGTGTTTCTCCTTTAAGTAGAAATGAAACTTTGAGCTTGCCTTACTATCCTTGAGAAGAATGATAACACTGTGCATGTTTTGGTTTTTTTTGGCTTTGTTAGAGAGAGAACAATTTGCACTGTACATTTAAAGCGGCAGTACTGGTGTTCTATGTTATAAAAAATGATAACTATAAATTGCTCACTACAAAGAAACAAGTATTTATATTATATTCTGTCATAGAATATAGCTTAAAAAATGATAATTTCATTTCTGTGGCTGTCAAACTGTATCTCACAGATATAACTCTTTGTTATTTAAAATAACCCCCACTGCGTTCAATAAATAAATGAGATATTATTTAATGAAGTGATTTCAGTGACACTTTAAAAATATATATAGTTATTTGGTTATTAACTAGTCTACCACTATTATAGCAATGACTTTGATTGCTGCTTAACAGTTAAGCCGTGGTCTATAAGGTGTCTAGAAATAAACACCCCTAAAACAAATGATGCACAGTTTATCTGATTCTACTGCATTTATATAACTAGCTAATTTATCTGTTCACAGTTTTGGTTTTATTTATATGGTTTACGTGTATTCTGTCTCTTGGTGTTGTAATGAGATTTATACAGCCTGTGATAAGAGGCAGTCCTCAAAGGTTTAAAAAAAATTAGCATATAAGCCTACCTATGTTTGGTTTAATCTAGGAAGGTTGGTTAAAATTAAAAGTCCTATCTGAATAATGAATTTTCATTTATCCTAGAATGTCCCTTTAACAGTGGCTACTGTGGTTATCTGATCTTTCCCAAATAAGCGCAATTTTATTTGTGCAATCTGCAACTTAAGTTTCTTGGGCATCTGCTGTGATTGCTTTCTTTGTGTGATATTAAAGTTTTGTACATAGTGGATGTTTTTAATTGTTTGTCATGTTCTGAGTGTGTTGCATTTCAGCGAATGTCAGAATATGTGTTGCATTCTAAGTTAATTGTGGTTGTTTGAAAGTTGTGTCAGCAGCTAATGTTTCGTTTTGTGTAAGACAAGAACAATTGGTTTTCATTGTTTGTTATGTTTTTCTCTTTTGTGGACAGCATATTGAATTGTGAAGTGTATTTCATTTTGCTTGCTATTGAGAATTGTCTCTGCATGAGTGGAGTGCATGATTTATCGTTTAGTTTCTTGTTATCTTGTGTTTGCGTGTCACATGAGATGTTTCACGCAAACATGGGGGAAGTATTGATGAGTATTGATGAATATCTTTATGTAATGGAGGAGATTATTTTTAGGAGGTGAACCTACAACGTTTTGAATCTCCTCGTACAATGTTATTGTGTTAATTTCAGATGCCTAAAATGTTTTATTTTTCTATTTTGTTCTTAACATATTTGTATTTGCAGGATGAGAGTATGCTGTCTTCAGAGATTGAAACACACTAACTGAATTATTTTTGAGTTTCCATATTTAGGTAAAATCTGTACAGGCAAAATTCCATAAGTGCACTCTTCAAAAGATTAAAGATTGAAAGCAAGTAAACCTTTAAAGACAGAAAAGAAGAAAATGAAAGACCTTTTGTCAAGCTTGTTTTAACCACCATACTGCAGTAAAAAAAAAAAAAAAAGTTACTGAACTATCTGTGGATCCATTCTTTGCTTTGCATGCTGGTACCAGCCCCAGAACTGGACTCTGGGTAATCCATGACTGTTTTCTCTGATGTGTGTCTTCAGGACATAAAGACTATCCTTCTCTGGACTGTGCCTTACCGCTCGATATGGAAGTCCTGTTATGCTGTTACAGGATCAACCAATTAAATTAGGGGAGTATTGTTTTAACTCCATTCCTTATATTGCTTGTTTTGTATTTTTTTGTATTTGTTTTATTTTTATTGATCATATTTGGTCTAAGAAATCATATGCTTCATTGGTATTAGTGCACATGGTAGTTTATGTGCGTAACAAAGTAACCCTTTAGATAAGTGTAACTGTGAACTTCGCAGTATTGTACTCTATTGAATGGCCCACTGAGTATAGAAAATAGGTTTAAGGAAAATGCTGCAACATAGCATAATATTTTAGACCCTTCACCCTTTAGAACATAAGGAGGACACGTCTAAGCTAGAAGTTTATAGTAAATATACAGAGAAATGTTTGTTCAGGGAATAGCATAATTATAGTTTATGAAAGCAAATGTATTTTTCCCTTTTATTAATTAGTATGGTATCTAGAAAGTGAATTTGGTCATTCCTGATGTTTGTCAAAGAGAGTAATCCATAAAGATGTGTTTACCTTTAAAAGAGCTTGTAGTTTTAAATGATGTTCTGTTTGTATGCTTTTCTCATATAGGAGTGTGAGAGAATTTAGGTTGGAGAATTATAAGCATTATAGATAGCAGCCATCCAGAATAAAGCAACACAAGGTTCTTTTATTTTTTAGAAGTTCAAAGTGATATAGAGAAGTTGTAAATTTTTCTCTGAGAAATGTCAATGTATTTAAGTTGTATTATATATCAACAATCTTTTGTTTGATTTTAAATGACATAGGATGAAAGTGACGTTTTATTTGGACATAATTGTGATTGTATTGCGGTGTGTACTCATCCTGTACTGTTTCTGTTTGCTTCCTAGACTCCCTGTGACTCGAGTGTCTGCTTGCCATGGGTATCCACTGGTTGCCTTGTCTACCCCATGAACAAACCATCAGATTTCCAGTATCTCCCTGCGGAAGAACCGTGGATAAGCACCCCTACTGCAAATGAACTGTTGGAGAACTGTATTATAGCAAAGTGTCAAGGTGCAGCGCTCTCAAATGGACAAAGACTGTTCTTAAAGTGATCAGAGGCCACCTAGAGACAGTTGTGCTGTTGCTATGTCATGCTTTACTGTGGAAAAGGAACTGTTGGACATATTGGGGGGTGCTAGCAATGCAGGTGGAGAGATAGAAGATGCAGCGTTGTTTGGGGGTAGATGGGGGGCTGGTTGGGTTTCTGTACTGGTAGACCGGTAGTTTTGGGAGGGCTGGAGGATAGATGGAAGGTATTGGAGGGACTGTACCTATATGCAGTGACAATTAGCCTATAAAAGTATATCACGACATGCAAATATTTTTCTCTTTAGTATTCTTATAGAGTTCTGTTACCATAATATAAGGCTTTACTAATTTTCTATGCCTGTCTATTTTTATGTTATTCTGTTAGAATAAAAGGATGGTATGTTAGGGGTAATATGAACCTGATGGCAGCCATCTTGTTCTTCACAGCCATCTTGTTCCTCGCAGCCATTTTGTAATGAATAGACTTTATTATACTGAGGTATTATGCAGTGAGAATTATATGCATGTTATGAGTTTCTTTAGCTATTCGGCCTTGCCAATGTACCCTGGCCTAATGCCTAGAAGTAAGATAGAATAAGATAATGTAAACAAGAGGCTTTAGACACTAGGTTGTCTCTGCAGATGGTAGTTTGTTATGACTCTGTAAATATTGTTATGAGAAACTCATGTTCCAGTTTTTCCTTGTAAATTGCTCTGTATAACTGTGTAAGATGACGCGGTCCTAACGTGTCATCCCCTTAACCCTGTATGTCACTATAAGAAAGGCTTGCACTGTGCAATAAACAGAATTGGCTTTCGATCATAATGCTGCGTGGTCTGAGTCATTCTAAGGGGCCCTTATCAGATAATCTACATATGCCTCAGGTGGTACACTAGGCCCCAGGCTTTGGCCTGCACTGACACTTACCCCCTGAAGGGGACACCTAACAGACAGCAATATTATAAATCTCAATATTTCTTAACGGGATATTAAACAGTGCTCCTTTGGTAAAAACAAATTTATTAAATCAAAGTAAATATAAAAAGAAACAAAATGTGTAAAAAAAAAAAAAAGCAAATAACTTACTTGTTTTCTTACAAATTAGCACTTAAAAATTCTCAGTGTAGCCCCTGTCCCCAGTGTTTTAAGAGCAGAGGATTTTCAAATCCTAAATTGTTATTTTGTCAGTTCTGGGCATGAGCAAATCTGACTCCATGTTATCTAGTCTATTGACTAGCCTAGAAGTTTTATGAGATCAGGCTAAGATAAACTTTCCTGCAATGACCCTCCTCCTTGTAGGGCTGTGACAAGAAGCATAAATGTAGTGTAAATTAGAAATAAAAGGTAAATCAATTTAAATAGATGAGTAATGCATATTGCAAAGCTTTCTATTAAGTATAAGCAACTGCTAAGTGCTTTTTTTATTACAACAATGAAACTGACTGTTAAACATCAATTTAATGTGCTATTTTTTTTTATCAGGAAAGACATATTGATAGCGTTTCTTTATTTTGGGATTATACACATAAATGGAATGCAAAGAAGACGCTTCATTTATCTGAATATTATCCTAGCTGTATGATAGCGTAAAAAAAAGATTATCCTAGTTTAGTAAAAAGAATCATGACTTTATTAAAAACCCAGAGACAACTATTGATCTAGATTACAAGTGGAGCACAATTGATAATTTAACCTTGCATAAAAAATACACACAATCTAGTATAACAATTGGAAGGTTAAATATGTTAAGCAAAGCATCTTAATGCTGTTGAAACTATTTTTTAAAAGGGGTACCTTGAATCACTATTCAGTGTGCGGCTGGTGGCTGCATGTAGAGGACCTCCCTGTTGATGGTCTGTAGAGGACCAATGTCGCCACCGACCTCGCCACTGCCACCAGGATGAAGATGGAAGAAGATGGATGAAGATAGATCACCGCCCATCATCACCGGTGAGTACAAACCGGGATGAAGATAGAAGATGGACCGAGGCCGGGAAGAAGATGGAGCGCCTACAGGATGAAGATTGAGCGTGCCCATCATCACCGGTGAGTACCAACCAGGATGAAGATAGAGTACCAACCGGGATCAAGATAGAGTACCAACCGGGATGAATATAGAGTACCAACCGGGATGAAAATAGAAGATTGACCGCGCCGGGGATGAAGATGGAACCGTGATGGATGAATTTGGAGCATCGCTGGGATGAAGATGGAGTGCCACCCATCATCATCGGTGAGTAACAACTTTGGGGTTAGAGTTAGTTTTTGTTTTTTTGTGGTGTTTTTTTTTTAAATTAGTTTTTTTTGGGGGGCAGCAAAAGAGCCAAATGCCCTTTTAAGGGCAATGACCATCCTTTTTCGGGGCAATAGGTAGTTAAGGATTTTTATAGTTATTTTTTTTATTTTGGGGGGTGGGGGGTTGTAATATTAGGGGGTTAGTGGTTTTTATAAACAAAAGAGCTGATCACTTTAGGACAATGTAGGGCATTGTCCTAAAGCTATCAGCTCTTTTGTTTTAAAAAAGGCCATTTTAAGGGCTAGTCTTTTTTTGGGGTGGGTTTATTTTTTTTCAGAGGTATTAGAATAGGATTTTTTTTTTATTTTTGGTGATTTCGTTTGTTATTTTTTGTAATGGTGTTTTTTTTATTTTTTGTAATGGTAGGTTTTTTTTTTTGCTAAATGGTAGGATTTTTTTTAATGTAATTTTTTTCCGGTAATGGTAGTTTTTTTTTAAGGTAAGATAAGGTTTTAATTTAATTTTACAGGTAATTTTTATTTTATTTTAAGGTAGTTAGGGTTTTTTTTTAGTTAATTTATGGGTACTTTAATTTGGGTTAAATTAGAGGGTGTTAAGTTAGGGGGTTTAGATGATAGTTTATTACTTTGCGTTGAGGGGGGATGGTGGTTTAGGGGTTAATATTTTATTTATGTGGTTTGCAATGTGTGGGGAAGGCGGTTTAGGGGTTAATAGGTTATTTAGATACTTTGAGTTGTGGGAGGATGGCGTATTATTAAGTGTTTGCGATATGGGGGGATGGCGGTTTAGGGGTTAATAGGTTATTTAGATACTTTTCATTATGGGGGATTGCAGTTTAGGGGTTAACAGTATTATTTAGTGTTTGCGATGTGAGGGGTGGTGGTTTAGGGGTTAATAGTGTAGTTTATGGGTGTAAGTGTACTTTGTAATGTATTTTTGTTGTATTTTGTGCAACTTTTAAATTTTGGAACACAGTTTACCACAGCTCTTAGATCACGGCAAGGATTAAAGAGGAAAAGGCGACTGCGCTAGCGCAATCGCAATTTCTCCTGACTTGTAATATTAGCAGAAGAAATATGGATCGCGAAATCATGATTGCGCTAGCGCAAAACCATTTGCACCTCATTTGTAATCTAGCCCATAGAATTGCAGAGCCACTATTGTTAGAATTACATGCTTTAATGATTTAGAGCATGTCATTTTTCACTATAGCGGCCCTTTAACAAACAAACTTGTAAGTCTTGAGGTACACAGAAAAGGAAATATCGATGGCATTTTCTATTATGCTTGATATTCATGGCAGAAGAAAAAAAAACAATTACTTGGAAAGTGTGGATAAATAGGAGACACAATATTTGGATTGGTTTATGGATTGTTTTATCAGCTTTCTTTAATTCCTATTGGTTGTTTTTTCTAATTGCTATCACATTCCATAAAATTAGGCCTTTTTGAATATAATTTTATAGATTAATGATTTATATTGTTCACTTTAATGCTGTGAAAAAAGGTAAAGAATAATATATCAAAATAGTTGACACTGTCATCAATTTAATTAAGATTGTGCTATAAGACAAAAGACTCTTGATTTGCTATCTTTAAAGTGGTGTTGTAAAGCAAAGCAAGCATTAGAGTTTGATTTGAATAAAATTGTCTAGAAGCAGAATCTGAGCACCATTCAGCTGCTGTAAGATTATTGAGAAGATGGCAACACTCACAAAATGGCTGCCGCCTCTCATGCACAGTACAAACAATAGAAAGCAATATAAATAACCCCAATGATGGGGAGATCACAATGGGAAATGGTAGCCAAACAAGGAGGAAGAGCACTGACAGCCAAAAGAAAAACAATAGTAAATATATGTAAGGACCTTGCCCTTACCCAAGATGGCTGCTGTAATAGTTGTATTGAGGAAGAGAAATGCCATCTGGGAAGGGGGAGGAGTTGTTAGTGCTGAGGATATTTCTTAGGTGTTAAGAGAAGTGTGGAGCAAGAAAGTTGTTGTTTCCAAGCTGAAAGAAGTTATTCAGACTAATGCATGGATTCCAGAGACAGTTCAGACATTGCTACATGTGGCTGCTGCAGAACCTTTTATTTGTACAGTGAGTGTCAGCCATTATCTGCTGTTTTAAGATCTCCATAACTTCATGTTAACTAAATGCAAGAGAAAAGATATACTAGTCATATGTGATGTGCTGCAGAGTTGTTGTATATTAAAGAGATAACCCAGAGAATATTCTAGAAGTTATTCTGCCTAAACAGTTTGCATAAATACACTAAATTGATTGCACAGCTGCATTACATAAGGAAGTAACTGATTGTGATGTGCTGCAGAATTGTTGTATATTAAAGAGATAACCCAGAGAATATTCTAGAAGTTATTCTGCCTAAACAGTTTGCATAAATACACTAAATGGATTGCACAGCTGCATTACATAAGGAAGTAACTGAGTGTGATGTATATTAAAGAGATAACCCAGAGAATATCCTATAAGTTATTCTGCCTGAACAGTTTGCACAAATACACTGACGGGATTTATAAAGCTACATTACATAAGGGCATAACTGTGAGATTTCTGCAGCTGTTTGTAGTAAAAGAGTGACTGACTTTGCAGTATAAGGCAAGTGGATTGCTGAAATTCAGTAATAAAGTAGAGACTTATGTTATTCAGTATTTCTGAGGAGAAGTTTTACAACAACAGTTATGTTATTATTTCATGAGCTCATGAAGGACTTCTGAGTTAAAAAAAAAGGTATACTGATGTCATAAGAAGATATTGTGATTAATATTATTATTTGTATTTGTTGCACTGTAGGTTATTGGTTAAACACTTTATAATAATCAAAGCAACATTTTATTTGAAGATTTCTTGTGTGGTTATTACTTGTTTTCTTTTTGTACTAAAATCTTATAGGACCCCACACCCTATTATTCTATGGTGTCCCCTATAGGTGGAGGCATTGCGTCATACAGGCATCCCTTATATACCTGATTTCAACCCCCCCTCCTACTCCCACTCTGTGGAGGCTTAGTTCTCATACACGAAACAGGTAGACAGCATTACACTATCACCCACCTCAGGGAAGGTCAGGAAAGGGTGTTACAGATGGAGGCACTGCTGAGATCGAGAGGTGGGGCAAAATCAGAAGAGATGCATCTTTTAAATTTAGAAGAGGTGAGAGAGTGGGCAATGCAGTAAAAGGTACCAATTGAGCAGGCAGTGGCTGTGACTTGGATACCAGTAGGAACCAGTCGAGATAAACTATGTGAGTCACTCCAGAGAGCACTTCAACTTAGAGAGTACCCTAAGATAGTAGCATTCAAAAGAGTACCAGATGACACTTGGGGTAGCATATTAATAGATACCAACCAATGTTTCTTAGAAGTACCCAACCCCTCTGAGCTACAGCTACTGGGGCTACCTTCAGTCAGACTACCCCTCATTTATGCCATAAAATCAGAACTGCATATAGTCAAGGAAAATGAAGTTCAGGGTGTTAGAGGATCTCAAAATGAATCTAATATGCAGTCTAGTCTATCTGAAGTTCTGAAGATGTTGGCTACAAGCATCACAGACAGCTCACATACATACAGTTACCGAAAACTAAAGATATTTTCAGGAAACCTTCCTGTACCCTTAGGAGAGGAGGGTATTGCGGCATGGTGTGATCATGCTAACATGGTGCTGCAAGAATGGAGTTGCCCAGAGACAGTGAAGCGTGTCCACCTCTTAGAAAGTGTTAGGCCACCAGCACAAGTATTGTTGCAACACCATAGAGAGGAATACCCTGAAGCTACTGCTGTAGAGTTAATCTCTTTCTTAAAAACCTTATATAGTCTATTTGAAGATCCAGAAGATCTCTTGTATAAGTTTCGGTTACTTAAGCAGCGAGAGACAGAGAAGATGTCTGACTTTCTATTAAGATTACATGAGTAGCTTGTATTATTGTTTCGAAAAGGGGTAGTGACCCGTCAAGATATGAATAAACGGAGGCAAGATCAGTTCCTTCGTGGCATTATACCAGACCACCCAATAGCCATCTTTATTAGAGCCCAATTGCACTCTCAAGCACCAAAAGAATTGGAGGCCCTTATGCCTATGATAAGGACTCAAGAAGAGGAAATGAGTTTCCACACTGTGCGTAAGTCTGGCGAAGCTTGCATAGGTAAAAGTGAGACTAAAAAAAAATTAGAAGACTCCAGAAATGCAGATTCTTTGTTGAAAGAGCTTATGGAGAATGGACTGCCTGACCAAGTAAAGGCTGAGTTGGAGAGAGCAAAACTACCTGTAAAACTCCAAAATACTACTCGACCAAAAAGGGAGTTGTTTCACTTGTGGAGAGATAGGCCATTTCTCAAAGGATTGCCCCAACAAAATACATTCATATGCTGGTGATTTTTTGGGAAGCCTTACAGTCCCTCAGAAGAAGGGAATGACTGATATTTCTTTTGATTTATCTGAAGATGATGTAGCTGGGCCAAGGGCTTTTATTGGAGTAAAAGTTTGTAAAATTTCTACACAGGCACTGTTGGACACTGGATCTCAGTGCACCATAATCTATCGTAGTTTTTATGATACTTACCTTAAACATCTTAAAATCAAGCCTCCCTCTCAAATTGATTTAAGAGGTGTGGGTGGAAATAGGTGTGCTGTTGATGGAGTTGTCACTGTAGTCATTAGTATAGTCCAGTTACATACTATGAGAGGATCTGTATTTAAGAAAAGAAGGCGCCAAACATAGGGTGATATTGTCACTAACTGCAAACACGCTCAGGTAACAGATAGAAGGGATACTTACAAACACGGCGGCACCAAGATGTGCCTAGCAAAACAGACCAGGACCTCAACCGTCGCCCGGAAGACCAACCAATGGCATGCACCAAACGTCCCGCAGTCACGTGAGTGTTGCAGCCAATCCCGAATCCTTGGGCTCACACACCTTCCTTCCAAGTGTCCAATTGAGCAAAATAGCAACAGTGTAGACAAACCAGGTGTCCCATACACTGCAGTTTCTGGAAATTGATTGGTTATGATACTAGGGTAAAAAGATGACCCACTCCAACGAGGTACTATAAAAACAATTTATTTAAAATGTTTTAAAATCAGCAACGCGTTTCTCGACCACGCAGGGTCGTTTCATCAGGCTTTAATACACAGTGTAACATTCCCGCTGCTTTTGTACCTCTTCTAACCAATAACAACAGTTAAAACCTAACACACCTTTAAGGGGGGCGGATATATTGTTCTCAGTGAGTACATCTATTGTGAACACCATTGAAATTCATGCTATTATCCTTAACCTTACGTTATGTCATGGGGATACCAATCTATATCCTCTAAATACTAAGAGTTTTGTTTTTTTCTTATGTTATTATATTTTATAGGTTCCTCTATTATATTTTTGGTATCTTGTATTTGATTCAATATAATTTATTGCGTGACAAATTCTCTTTCCAAATATCCTATATAATTTTTATTCAATTTCTTCTAAAATATACTAGATGTTAATATATGAGCTCTATATACAATACGGCTACAATATATTCAGATACAATCTCAAAAAGTGTACCCGAGTTTTGCCTTAATCCTCAAACATTCTGTATATGTCATATGTTTGATTCACATACTCTATCATCACACTATATGGCATTTCATAATATAAGATAATATTTACAAATTTACCTCATATGGTCTTATGATATAGTTATTAAAACATCAAAGCATTGAGTATCTATATAAGCTATATCTACTATTATATATTCTATAACATTTGACCCAAATAACATATTTTTGCTCCTTATTTGTATTTTAGTTCTTATGTATTCAGCTAATGATTTCTCAAAGGTAATCTATTGTGTCATTATTAATGGCTGATGTCATTGATATACTACCTATGATTTTTGTATAGGCAATCAAATGTTATGATCTGTGTCTCACATACATTCCTATTTATGTTATCATACATCATAACATAAATAGGAATGTATGTGAGACACAGATCATAACATTTGATTGCCTATACAAAAATCATAGGTAGTATATCAATGACATCAGCCATTAATAATGACACAATAGATTACCTTTGAGAAATCATTAGCTGAATACATAAGAACTAAAATACAAATAAGGAGCAAAAATATGTTATTTGGGTCAAATGTTATAGAATATATAATAGTAGATATAGCTTATATAGATACTCAATGGTTTGATGTTTTAATAACTATATCATAAGACCATATGAGGTAAATTTGTAAATATTATCTGATATTATGAAATGCCATATAGTGTGATGTTAGAGTATGTGAATCAAACATATGACATATACAGAATGTTTGAGGATTAAGGCAAAACTCGGGTACACTTTTTGAGATTGTATCTGAATATATTGTAGCCGTATTGTATATAGAGCTCATATATTAACATTTAGTATATTTTAGAAGAAATCGAATAAAAATTATATAGGATATTTGGAAAGAGAATTGGTCACGCAATAAATTATATTGAATCAAATACAAGATACCAAAAATATAATAGAGGAACCTATAAAATATAATAACATAAGAACAAAACAAAACTCTTAGTATTTAGAGGATATAGAATGGTATCCCCATGACATAACGTAAGGTTAAGGATAATAGCATGAATTTCAATGGTGTTTCGAAATAGATGTACTCACTGAGAACAATATATCCGCCCCCCTTAAAGGTGTGTTAGGTTTTAACTGTTGTGATTGGTTAGAAGAGGTACAAAAGCAGCGGGAATGTTACACTGTGTATTAAAGCCTGATGAAACGACCCTGCGTGGTCGAGAAACGCGTTGCTGATTTTAAAACATTTTTAAATAAATTGTTTTTATAGTACCTCGTTGGAGTGGGTCATCTTTTTACCCTAGTATCATAACCAATCAATTTCCAGAAACTGCAGTGTATGGGACACCTGGTTTGTCTACACTGTTGCTATTTTGCTCAATCGGACACTTGGAAGGAAGGTGTGTGAGCCCAAGGATTCGGAATTGGCTGCAACACTCACGTGACTGCGGGACGTTTGGTGCATGCCATTGGTTGGTCTTCCAGGCGACGGTTGAGGTCCCGGTCTGTTTTGCTAGGCACATCTTGGTGCCGCCGTGTTTGTAAGTATCCCTTCTATCTGTTACCTGAGCGTGTTTGCAGTTAGTGACGATATCACCCTATGTTTGGCGCCTTCTTTTCTTAAATACAGATCCTCTCATTGTACTCAAATCTTTTGGAAGAGCTGCCGCCTTTATTGGACATTTAATTTGATATATGCATCCGTGAGCGCACCTCCACAGGGAGCCTTTAAACCCTGACACCACAGTTACATACTAGTATGATATACCCCATGAAAGTGAAGGCTTTAATCTGCCCAGAAACCTGCAAAGATTCCGAAGCCCCTATAATTCTAGGGACCAACACAAAATATGTACAATCTTTGCTACGGAAATTCATGATGGAGGTTGGGGGGCAAGACATAGACAAGTCATTACACCCAACTTTACGTCAGGAGGTTGAAAAGATATCTTTGAGACAATATGCTGGTCAGTGCTACAACCGTTCTGCCGGAGTGACTTACATTTCCCCAGGAGGGATGAAAGAGTTAAAATGTTTGGTGGTGTACCCTGACGGCAGACCCAAAGAGGACTGTTTTATTCTTGAAACGCCAGATGAAGAAGCAACCAAGCAGGGTTGGATTTTGGTACCTGAAATCTTACACAGAAGAAAGGATGGGCCTCCACCACAATGGCTAAGAGTTAAGGTTCAAAATTTGGCTCCATACCCTGTTGGTATTGATTTTAATCAGACTTTGGGATATCTTTATCCAGTAGTAGACTCATCATTGGCTATTCGTAAATGTTTCTCTCTCTCAAAAACAGAAACAGAAAAACTACAATTTAACTTTGAAGGATCTACAATGCCTAAGGAGGCATGTGAGCGGTTGCAGAAGGCTATGAAGGCCCGTGCAGGAGTTTTTTCTGCCGCAGAAATGGATGTAGGACGTTCAAAACATATGCTTCATACCATTCGCCTAACAGATTCTGCCCCTTTTAGGGAACGCTCTAGGAGATTGCCTCCTCATGATGTTGAGGATGTTCGTGCTGTTTTGGCTGAGATGGAAAAAGCTGGAATAATTGTTCCTTCTTGCAGTCCATGGGCTTCACCCATTGTAGTGGTCAGAAAGAAGAATGGGTCTATACGTTTGTGCATTGACTATCGAACTCTCAATCGAAGAACTATACCTGACCAATATGACCTACTTCGAATTGAAGAGATTTTACATTGTCTTAATGGCAGCCGCTGGTTCAGTGTTCTGGATCTGAGATCCAGCTATTTTCAGGTAGGGATGACTGAAGAAGACCAAGAGAAGACAGCTTTTATTTGTCCACTAGGATTCTATCAGTTTACACGGATGCCACAAGGGATCTGTGGAGCTCCAGCCACATTCCAAAGGCTAATGTAACGTACTGTGGGAGATATGAATGGACGTGAGTGTCTTGTCTATCTAGATGACCTTATTGTATTCGGTAGTACTTTGGAAGAACATGAGACAAGGTTGCTGAAAGTATTGGATCGTCTTCACGAAGAAGGCCTAAAGTTAAGTCCGGAGAAATGTAGATTTGGGCAATCATCTGTGACCTATGTAGGTCATGTGGTCCCGGCAGAAGGGGTGTCTACAGACCCTGCTAAGGTGGAAGCAGTAACCGCATGGACACAGCCTAACAACATTGGTGAACTTCAATCATTTCTTGTATTTTGTGGATACTATCGAAGATTTGTGAAAGGATACTCCCAGTTAGCTCGACCCCTAAACGACTTGCTGAAACATAGTGAAGATGATCCTAAAAAGCCACTAAATGCAAAAACTCCTTTGGGAACTCGGTGGACATCAGAGTGCTCCAAAGCGTTTGAGAATTTAAAGAAAAATTTAACTGAGGCACCTGTCTTGGCCTATGCAGATCCCGAGAAACCTTATGTGCTACATATAGATGCTAGCTATGTGGGTTTGGGGGCAGTTTTACACCAAGAGTACCCTGGAGGGTTGAGACCTGTTGTTGATCTAAGTAGGAGTTTGTCTAAGAGTGAACAGAATTATCCAGTCCACAAGCTTGAGTTCTTGGCTTTGAAATGGGCAGTAGTGGATAAACTCCACGATTACCTTTATGGAGTAGAATTTGAATTTCGAACAGATAATAATCCACTTACCTACATCTTGACTACAGCAAAGTTGGATGCAACCGGTCATCGGTGGTTGGCTGCACTATCAAATTACACTTTTAAGTTACGTTACAAGCCAGGGCCTAAGAATATAGGGGCTGATGCAATGTCCCGACGACCAGGACTACCAGAACAAACAGGTGATTCTCAATGGGAAGAAATTCCTTCACTTGGTGTGAGAGCATTCTGCCAAACCAGTGTCTTCAAAGACGAAACCTCTGTTTTTTCAGATTTGAGAGCAGTAGATTCATTGGGATGTCATCCACAAGCTCTGCCTGTATATTATTGTAAACCATCTGTAGTGAAATTAGCCAGATGGTCTCGAATACCTCCTGAAGAATCAATAAATGCACAGGAACAAGATCCTTTAATTGGACTACTTCGAAAAGCTGTTCAAACTGATAGCCCACACTTACTGAAGAGAATTCCTAGGGAATGGTCTGGTCCACTAAATAGAGACTGGGATAAGTTTCAAATTCAAGATGGACTTCTGTTTCGAGTAGTTAAATACCACAATCATCCAGATCGAAGACAATTGGTGTTACCTGCCAAACTAAGCATGATCAAACTTGCATGATCAGCATGGACATCTTGGGATAGAAAAAACGTTTGACCTCTTGCAGGATAGATGTTATTGGCCAAAGATGAGAGAGTATGTAGAAGACTACATTCATAAATGTTTTAGATGCGTACAGAGGAAAACTCTTCCAACTCGAGCTGCCTCTATGGGTCATCTGAAAAGTGAAGGCCCCATGGATCTTGTTTGCATGGATTTTTTGTGCATTGAGCCAGATTCTCGTGGCATTGGAAATGTTCTTATTGTAACAGATTACTATACCCGTTATGCTCAAGCCTTCCAAACAAAGGACCAGAAGGCTAGTACAGTGGCTAGAGTTCTTTGGGAAAGGTTTTTCATTCATTATGGTCTTCCTAAGAAACTGCATTCTGATCAAGGTAGAGACTTTGAGAGTCGCCTCATTAAAGAAATGATGAATGTTTTGGGAATTAAGAAGACAAGAACTTCTCCCTATCATCCAGAAGGAGATGCTTTGCCTGAGAGGTTTAACAGAACTTTGCTAAATATGTTAGGGACCCTGCCAGAGTCTGAAAAGAGAACTTGGAGTCGTCAAGTAGAAGCACTAGTTCATGCCTACAACTGCACCCGACATGATTTCACAGGTTATTCACCATACTTCCTTATGTTTGGGAGAGAAGCGAGACTACCTATAGATCTCCAGTTAGGGGTGTCATCAGATGGAGTTTCTCATAAGAGTTACTATCAGTATGTCAGGCGATTGCAGGAGAGTTTACAAACAGCTTATAAGTTGGCTGAAGAAGCTACTGCTCGATTAAATGAGGCTAATAAGCAACGATATGACAAGAGAATAAAACATCAGGATTTGCAACCAGGAGACCGTGTCCTTTTACGGAATTTAGGGATACCAGGCAAGCACAAGTTAGCTACTAAATGGAGGAATAGTATCTATAGAATAGTCAGACAATTGCCAGGTCTTCCAGTTTTTCAGATAGCAAATGAAAATGGTGTTGTGAAGACATGGCATTGAAATCATTTGTTGCCTATACCTCAATTCCAGCATGATGTTACATATCATGAGGACCAAGACCCAAGCATGTCAATTAATAATGAATATAGTATCCCACATGAAGACTCATCAATTCAATCGGACCCTGAAATGAGATCTCCATTGCAAAGAGAGACCTATAATGATGAGCATGCCTCCTCTGTTGCCCCAACCTCTGAACCTGATATGCCATCCTTCCCTAATAGTCCTATACCAGATAGGGAATCTCCAAACCCTATACATTATGATAGTAGAAGTCCCTATAGAGAGAAAAGACCAGCAAGAAAGAGACATCCCCCAAAGAAATTGACGTATGATACACTAGGAAACCCTGGTTATAATGTTGAACCCTTGTTGCCTGCTCTAACATCTGCTGTACGATGTGTTTTGAAAGATGTATACCCTAACCATAATTTGACTCATGATGAATATGTGATTTTGTTAGTAGACTTGCTAAAGAAAATGTATTGATGTGTTGCTCTTGTACCCCTTGCTGGGGACAGCAAGTTTTTTTTTTGGGGGGGGGAGTATGTAAGGACCTTGCCCTTACCCAATATGGCTGCTGTAATAGTTGTATTGAGGAAGAGAAATGCCATCTGGGAAGGTGTTGTTAGTTCTGAGGAGATTTCTTAGGTGTTAAGAGAAGTGTGGAGCAATAAAGTTGCTGTTTCCAAGCTGAAAGAAGTTATTCAGACTAATGCATGGATTCCAGAGACAGTTCAGACATTGCTACATGTGGCTGCTGCTGAACCTTTTATTTGTACAGTGAGTGTCAGCCATTATCTGCTGTTTTAAGATCTCCATAACTTCATGTTAACTAAATGCAAGAGAAAAGATATTAGTCATATCTGATGTGCTGCAGAGTTGTTGTATATTAAAGAGATAACCCAGAGAATATTCTAGAAGTTATTCTGCCTAAACAGTTTGCATAAATACACTAAATGGATTGCACAGCTGCATTACATAAGGAAGTAACTGAGTGTGATGTGCTGCAGAATTGTTGTATATTAAAGAGATAACCCAGAGAATATTCTAGAAGTTATTCTGCCTAAACAGTTTGCATAAATACACTAAATGGATTGCACAGCTGCCTTACATAAGGAAGTAACTGAGTATGATGTATATTAAAGAGATAACCCAGAGAATATCCTATAAGTTATTCTGCCTGAACAGTTTGCACAAATACACTGACTGGATTTATAAAGCTATATTACATAAGGGCATAACTGTGAGATTTCTGCAGCTGTTTGTAGTAAAAGAGTGACTGACTTTGCAGTATAAGGCAAGTGGATTGCTGAAATTCAGTAATAAGGTAGAGACTTATGTTATTCAGTATTTCTGAGGAGATGTTTTCTTGAGCACTGCATCAATCACAAGCAGCGCTCTCTAGCTTCGTTCACAAGCAGCAAGGGATAATTACCTCAACTAAATTCTATTTAGTATATGAAATTGCATTGTACAGCACCACCTCAAAGTATTTTACAACAAAAGTTATGTTATTATTTCATGAGCTCATGAAGGACTTCTGAGTTAAAAAAAAAAGGTATACTGATGTCATAAGAAGATATTGTGATTAATATTATTATTTGTATTTGTTACACTGTATGTTATTGGTTAAACACTTTATAATAATCAAAGCAACATTTTATTTGAAGATTTCTTGTGTGGTTATTACTTGTTTTCTTTTTGTACTAAAATCTTATAGGACCCCACACCCTATTATTCTAGGGTGTCCCCTATAGGTGGAGGCACTGCGTCATACAGGCATCCCTTATATACCTGATTTCAACCCCCCTCCTACTCCCACTCCGCGGAGGCTTCGTTCTCATACATGAAACAGGTAGACAGCATTTCACTATCACCCACCTCAGGGAAGGTCAGGAAAGGGTGTTACATATAAAACAAGGAAATTACAACAAAATACAAAAAACATTTATAAGATGAAAGTTTGTGGAGCAGCAAAGAAAGAGTTTAGCTGACAGTTACTGCAGGGTACACTAAACTCTTTGATTGGTCAAGAGAATGCCCTATGCTTTCTGAATTCCCATTGGTTGTTTTTTTCCATTTATTATCAAATTCCCTGTATATTTGTGATTTATATTGTTGATTATCTTTTCTGGTGTGAAGTTATTAAAGAACATTATGGTAAAATATTAGTCTCTAGTTTTGAAATAATATCTAGTGTATAGGAGCCAATTATCCTGTTCCCTATTTAATAAATGTGTCATTGTTATAAACATGCATGCCAAGCATCTCCTTAAAATACTGCTTCACTAAAGTAAGAGCAGACTCTTGGCTTCTACAGTAATTATTCTCAAGCCAGTTCTTTTTCAAGAGATGCAATTTAGTGTAAATGTTTTACCAAATAAAACAAGAGCCATCAATAACCTCAAAGATTTTACCTTTTTGATGAATTAGAATGCTTAAGACAAATCTGATATAAACCCCTCTGTAATTTATTATTTTCTGTAGTCTAAAGGGTGGTCTATGAATGTAAATATATACATTTTTTAATAAAAAAAAAATCTTTTTATTGAGGTTACATCAAATACAAGGATACTTTTGTAAGATATTGTTAGGTGGGTCTATTCATATTACATAGTAAGCAAAACACCATAAATTGAATATCCTACATTTGCTTGTTGGCCAGACCTCATAAGACGTCTAGCTCATATAATACAACCTCAGTTTCAGTATAATAGTACAAACTATACAAGGCATCAAATGACAATTGGTACAATTTTCAAACTTTGTAACAACGTGGTTAAATAACAAAACATATCCGCTCAAAGACACCCTTAAGCGGTACTATAAAAGATATACTATATAAGGCAGAGGTGAAAGAGGAGAGACCAAAGAGGAAAGAAGGGGCGAAGACTAGAGAATAGAGGGGGGGGGGGGTAATGGGGAAAAAGGGCAGTGGGGGGAAGGGGGAGGGGGAAGGTACAGCAGCAGGTCTAAAGTCACTTTCAGACTGTGGCTAGCGTGTTTTTTGGGAGTGTGTCCCATATAGACCAAATGTCAGAGTGTAAGTTTATGAGCCCCCTATTTAAGTAAACCGCTTCTTCCATTGTTCGTATTTTAGAGAGTATCTCTATGACTTTCCCCAAATGGGGCACATTAGGTTGTTTCCAGTGTCTTGCGATAGCCAACTTGGTAGACATCAACAAATAGATAAAGAGGTGTTTTAGTGGCTTGGGGAGTTTGGGAATATTAAGGTGGAGTAGATAGGTCTCTGGGCCTCCTCCCGTAGGGAGAGCGAGGAGTCCGCCTAGGGCAAGGACTTTAGTCCATAGTTTCTGGATTTCTGCGCAATCCCACCAAATGTGCAGGTCATCCCCCCTTTGGTTACAACCTCTCCAGCACTTATCAGAGGCATCGGTCGAGAGTCTACGCTGCCGGCTGGGCACCAAGTGCCACCTCGTCAAGAGTTTTTAAAAAAGTTCAAAAAGAGTTACACTGTGTATTGCCTCTCTAGTGTGTGTAATAGCTCTCATCCACTCTTGGCAGTTAAAAACCTGATCTCTCTCCCAGGCCAGAATATTGTGTGTCTTCTGGAGTGTAGGGAGATCCTGGAGGCATTGGTAATGAACCGTCAAGGGACGATGTCACTGCATACCCATTTGGTACCTGGATTCCCATAGTGTGAGCTCACGTGGTGCAGATTTAAAAAAATTCCAGCTATGTAGCAATGACCTGAGACGTGTGACCTCAAAGTGTAGTTTATGCGGGATTGAGTATTTTGTTATAAGAGTGGGTCCTGTAGCCCAAACACTATCCAAATACATGTCCTGATGGTCCCCATTGGGAAAGAAGACCAACCATGGGCATTTGAGTCCGGGAGCCCCATTAGGAGCCCCTGGATGCTATGGACAGGGGATGGATGAGGGGCCACACTGAGTGGTAAATATATACATTTAAATGTTTAAAATGGCTTTTAAAGAAATTAAAGATTTAACATTTATACCTTAAAAATTCCAAACAAAATACTACGCAGAATAGGAACAGTTATAATGCAAAGCACCTGTGAATTGAATTTGAAGTACACCTACACAGTGAAACTACATAATAGTAATAATTTTGAAGTATAATTCCATAATTAAAGATTTCTAGTTGTCCTTATTTCAGTGCCAGAAATGTGTCAGTACTATGAATGCTTTTTTTGTTGTCTTTCTTTACAGAAGTATTACTAAATATTTTGGGCCAGATTACAAGTGGAGTAGTACGTTGCGCTTCCGCTAGAGTGCTAATTAAAATATGAATATTGCATAAATATGATTTTACATGTTTCCATCTACCTAACTGCAAAGGGCTCCAATGCACTTCTATATATGTCTATATATTTATAAATATGTATTTGTGTTTATATGTAAATACATAATTATACATACACACACATATATATATATATATATATATATATATATATATATATATATATATATATATATATATATACATACATATACATAATTTAAAATGTATGTATTTCAATGTTAAAGTCCTTTTCTTTTTCTAACACCTGAGATCTTCTATCTTTGAACCCTTATAACTTTTTTGTGCAATATTTTTTTGAAGTTTTTTTATAAGTGTAACTGTACTTTATAATGTATTTTTGATGTGTTTTATGCAACTTTTTAATTTTGCAAAACCTTTAACCACAGCTCTGAGATCCCGGTAAAATGGGCGAAATTTAACCTGTGCCCAAATAATCGTGAAAATCCTTGCGCCATGTTTGCACTCCCCTTTTAATCTATCCCTTGGTGTTTATTCTTAATGCAACAGTTAAGTAAAAAATAAACTTTCATGATTCAGATAGGGTATGTAATTTTAAACAACTTTCCAATTTACATTTATCACCAATTTTGTTTTGTTCTTTTGGTATTATTAGTTAAAAATTAAACCTAGGAGGTTCATGTGCTAATTTCTTAGTCCTTGAAGGCCACCTCTAATCTGAATGCATTTTGACCATTTTTAACCACTAGAGGGCATTAGTTCATGTGTTTCATATAGATAATATTGAGCTCATGCACCTGAAGTTACCTAGGAGTGAGCACTGATTGGCTAAGATGCAAGTCTGTCAAAAGAACTGAAATAAGGGGGCAGTTTACAGAGGCTTAGATACAAGGTAATTACATAGGTAAAACGTGTATTTATATAACTGTGTTGGTTATGCAAAACTGGAGAATGGGTAATAAAGGGATTATCTATCTTTTTAAACAACAAAAATTCTGTGTTGACTGTTCCTTTAAGGCTTCAGCAGATGATGTTTTTTACAGAAGCAAAATAAAGTTCTACTAAAAACCTTTCAAACTTTCTCCATAATTATCTTATATTTATAAAAAAAAAATGTTCAAGTCATTTCTGCATGCTGGCACTCCAAATTATTTTAGATAGCTGCTGTAATTTAGATGCCTATTTGATTGTCAGTCACTCTAGGAATTTAAATATCAACTTTTTCCCTGAGTGGAAAAAAAATGTGACATCTGTCATACAAACAATATCTCAAAACCATTACAGAACACACAGACAAAAGACCACTTATATTTGGTATATAAATAAAGTTGAGAGGGATTATTGCTTAGTACATTCAGTATTCCAGTTATAGAAGGCATGTGATATAAGAAAATTACTAGATCAAGCTGTTCTGAGGTGAATTTAAATGTTTAACGCATATTGTGGTGCAGCATATATTTCAAACGCTGGTGCCCAATGTACTCTATACACGTTTATCATGCAAACAGTTCATATACAACTCTGGTGTTTGCTTCTAATTCATTGTTATTCCATTGCATTGTGAACACTAGAAAATCTATTTTTTTCTATGGTGATATTTGTAATTTTTGCAATGAGGTGATTTGAACTGCTTATTGGGTTAAATCTATCTTCCCAAATAGATTAACACAATAAAAAATGGCAAAGAAAGGATTAGGGAAGCACTTTTTAAAATCAAGCTTATATAATTTATTTCTCATGCCAATTTGTTGAATGTATGTATGTATTTGAATAAATTAATGCATAAATAAACAAAATCTCAGTGAAATATGTTTTAAAAAAACACCAGTTCTAGTTGTTCAAATATACATTTAAATTGTATCATATTAAAACAGGTTTCTCTGATGAAGGTTAAATCCACGGCCTTCGAAATTTGTTGGTTACAAAGTGTATTCGCACCACTTACAGTTATTTAAGGACTGAATTAGGAAACTTAAAGGGACAGTTACGTCCAAAATAAACTTTCATGATTCAGATGGAGCATGTAATTTTAAACAACTTTCCAATTTACTTTTATCACCAATTTTGCTTTGTTCTCTTGGTATTCTTAGTTGAAAGTTAAACCTGGGAGGCTCATATGCTAATTTCTTAGCCCTTAAAGGCTGCCTCTTATCTTAATGCATTTTGACAGTTTTTCAAAAAACTAAAACTATCTTAAAAAACATACTCTAAAAATTGCCCTGATAAGAAAATTTTGTAGGGCATTGCCCTAAAGTGATTTAGCTCTTTTACATTTAGAAAATTACAATCTATTAAAAAAAAAAATATTTTTCTACTGGTTGATTGGACTAAGAATTCAATAATCAGCCTATATAAATGCAACAGTACAAGGATGGAAGATGATCAGATGGAAGATGGACAAAGTCAGAAGATGGAAGAAGACACATCGGTGATAGAAGTCCTCCATGAACAAAGCTACAAGAGGACCACCGCCATGAAGATGAAGAGGACTGCCCTGGAGCCACAATGAAGAAAGAAGAGTAAGGAGCTGGAGTCAAGTTGGGTGAGTAGAAACTCTGCGTTTAGAGCTAGGATTTAGAGCTAGGATATTTTTGGGGTGTTTTTTTTTTAACGGTAAATGTCCTATTAAAGGCCCTTATCAGAGCAATGCCCTACCAAATACCCATCTAAGGGCAAAGCCCTACCAAATGCCCTTATCAGAGCAACTTTTTTTTTTTAAAGATAGGGTTTTTTAAATTTGGATTTTTTTTAGAATAATGGTTCTTTTTTTCAGGGCAAAAGACCTGTAATCACTTTGGGGCAATGGCTATAGCAAATGTCCAACCAAATGCCCTTATCAGGGCACGTTTATTTTGTAGGGTTTTTTTTAGGGTATTTTTTTTTAAATGTTAAAGAGCTAAATCACTTTAGGGCAATGCCCTACAAAATGCCCTTTTTTACTTTGATTTTAGACTATGGGATTTTTATTTTAAATGTAAAAGAGCTGTACTTGCTTAAGGGCAATGCCATACCAAATGCCCTTCTAAGGGAAATTGTTAGAGTATGTTTTATTGTTATTATATGTTTGTTTGTTTTTTTGGGTGGGCTTTTTGATAAGGGGACTTTAGTTTTTATATAGGCATAACTGTTTATTTTTTATTTTTGGAAGGGCTTTATTTGTTTTTTTTTTAAATGTGTTTTTTTATTTTTTGTAATTTTCACGGTTTGTTATTTCTGTAACTTAAAGTGCCAGTAAACCTAGCACATAATGTTATATAATTCTGCACATAGTGCATAATTATATAACATTAGCTTAGCGCCAGGTTTCTAAAGCAAATTGTTAGATAGATATTTAGCAAAGAAAACAGAACGCTGCTCCTGGCTCTCCTAAGCGGGTCTGTTGTCTTCTGCTAAGCGCATCGCGGGCACACTGTCTAGTCCCAGCGCGCCCAATCGCCCTATTAAAATTAATGTAGCTCGCTCCCGCTCTGGTCTGGTAGCGGGAGCGAGCTATATCGAGTGTAATAGCACGATCGGGCCAGCTATGATTACACAGCGTGCCCTGATGCGCTTAGGAGAAGAAAACATACCCGCTCAGTAGAGCCAGGAGCGGCGTTCTGTTTTCTTTGCTAAATATCTATCTAACAATTTGCTTTAGAAACCTGGCGTTGAGCTAATGTTATATAATTCTGCACATAGTGCAGAATTATATATCATTATTTGATAGGTTTACTGGCCCTTTAAGGGGTGTTAGGTTAGGTGTTGGAGGGGCTTTAGCTGTTAGGAAGTTAAGTAGTAGTGTAGGGGTAGTTTGTGTTGGGGAGTTGTGGCGGATTAGTGATTAAGTAGTGTAGGGGGATAATGCAGTGGGCTATTGGCGATTGAGGGGTTAATAAGTAAGGGTGTGGTTAGGTCTTAAGGTTATGACAGATTAGGGGTAAATAGTTTATGTTGCGTTGGGGTGAGGGTGCTTAAAAGGTTAATAATTTAGAGTAGCATTACATTTTTATACGATGTATAAATAATATTCATTTTCATGTATAATGCATATTATTTAAATCATTGTATAGAAGTTAAATAGTTTTTTTTCTTTGTTCTTTTTTAAGATTTAAAACATAAATATATAATTATTTTAAATCATAAAATGAACACGCAAAAAAGTAGTTTAATTTCTATACAATGATTATAATAATATGCATTATACATGAAAATGCATACCATTTATACATTTTATTTAAATGTTTCAGCATAGCTCCTATAGTTATAATAGGGAGGTTCTGTTTTTTTGTCTTTATTATTCAGGTATAGCAAAAATATGACATAGATGTAGGCGTTCTGTGGGAGTTAGCTGGGTGTTCCAGGAGAGTAACCTGCATTTGCCAGTAGTGCAATATAATCCAAGGGCTCCATTACATATGCGGCGCCACCCGCAAAAGCCTGCGCCGCCATTTTTACGCAATTTTAATATTACATATACGGCGTAGCATATAAATTACGCAGGTATATTTCACCCATCGGCCGTATTGAAGCCACAATCTAATCAAATGCATGGAGCTTGTAGGTATAATCATATCTCATTACTTTATCACATTGTGTACATATACATGCTTATTTACTTTATATTTCTTCTTAAAACAAACACCAATACTTGGAGAGAACAATGGGAAATCACAATTGTATTACCTTTATCTCTTTAGAACCCATTGGGAGTGTAAAATATTCTACTGTTAACACAGCTTGGCATTAATGCTACAATATGTAATGGGACAGTCAAGTCCAAAGAAAACCTTCTTGTTTTAAATAGGGCATGTCATTTCAAACAACTTTCCCATTTAATTCTAACACCAATTTTGCTTTGTTCTCTTGGTATTCTTAGTTGAAAGATAAACCTAGGATGGCTCATATGATCATTTCTAAGACCTTGAAGGCCGCAAATTTGCAATTGTGTCAAACAAATCACAAACAACACAACCTCTCACCTGCAGCCCTAAAACACCTGATAATGCACACCTATCAGTAACATCAGTATTATATATACCCATGTGTCAATTTATATTGGATGTGAGATGCATTGATTTACATCCTAGAAGTGAATATTACTATATGTACCCTTCATAAACAACTATTGTGGATGTGAGTTAAAGTACAAGAATATGTCATAAACATGATCATATTACCTGTTGTTATTGCCATTTCCACACATGCCATATTATGTTTTAACAATATTAGTGTAATAAAACACACCTCACATGAATGTGTATGACAATGACATGGTAAATAACAGAGGACAAGGTTTATGGTGAACTATAATAATATTTTTTATTTTTTTTTGGCTTCTTGAATGAGGGAGCTGAGGTGCCTGTAGTGGATCTCCTTGTTTTCCTGGTTTTAGAAGATTCTGGTGTTTCTGCTGGTGTGCTGGCCACAGATGATAGGCTGGAGGCAGTGTCCTGCTGATGTGTAAAGTGCTCAACCAACACACCCAACAGTTGATTTTGTTCTCTCCATCTATTGTCCACCTGCATCTGCATATCAGACAGAATTCGCATCATCTGTGACTGGTTCTGAACACTTGCACTTAACAATGCTGCCATGTCCCTCTGTAGCTCTATGCTATGTTGTTGTATCCTCTCTTGCCTCCTGAAGAACCTCTCTTGGCCTCTTTGTATGCTCTCAGTGCTTGTTATGAGCCTCCTCTGGAGTGCAATGTATTCCTCACCCAGGGGAGAATACAATACATCCACAGGCTCTTGTGCAACAGGGCTTCTAGTTGCTTGTTGGGCATGTTCACCTGCATCTGCTTGTGCTTGTGGGGCATGTTCACCTGCATCTACTAGTGCTTGTTGGGCATGTTCACCTGCAGCTACTGGTGCTTGTGGGGCATGTTCACCTGCATCTACTGGTGCTTGTTGGGCATGTTCACCTGCAGCTACTGGTGCTTGTGGGGCATGTTTACCTGCAGCTACTGGTGCTTGTGGGGCATGTTCACTTGCATCTACTGGTGCTTGTGGGGCATGTTCACCTGCATCTACTGGTGCTCGTGGGACAGGTTCAGCTGCATCTGATGGTGCTTGAGGTGCAGCTGTAGTTTCGGATATATTTCCATCTCCAGATGGTGTAGCTCGTCCAATGGATGAGGATGGGGGAGGTCGTCCCATGGATGAGGATGGGGGAGGTCATCCCATGGATGAGGATGGGGGAGGTCGTCCCATGTTTGAGGATGGGGAGGTCGTCCCATGGATGAGGATGGGGGAGGTCATCCCATGGATGAGGATGGGGGAGCTCTCATGGTTGATTGATAGTCTCACTGATGACCAGTGTGTGTCCACTCAGCCTCTCCAATTGGCACTTCTTGTGACATAGTCTGTGGGTAAAATCCATGACTGACATGAGATTGTGTTGTGTGGGGGGGTAAATACATGGACCCTTTGTGGCTGTCTTGGCTCCCCCTCAAAGCCAAAGGAAGGAAATTCATATGGCCATGAATCTTGCCAGGGGTCATATGTCACTCCCCGGTCCTCAACTGAAGACATCCAACCATGCTCATCCCTGGGACCATACTGTTCTTGCGGTTGCCTGAAGACTGGTGGTGGTGGTGGTGGCATGGATGTTTGCATCCTTGTGACAGGAGGTTCTGTGGAGGAGTCAAAGGATGAGAGGGATTAGTACAGTCAGATATATGTCCATGTGGGCATGCAATTACATGTGGCTTGTGGCCTGTGTTACTCTGAGACATGTTAGTATTGCACTATTCCACCTCATATCATGAATTGCATTGTGTTAAGTAGCAGTAATGTCAAGTATAATGGTAGATGTTTTTGTTAGCACGTCAAATACCATGCTCCTCATTGTATACATGAATGTTTGATATTAAAGGATGTTATGTCTCAAATACATAAAATACTGTTGTGTGGGATGTTACTCACCAGCATGCTGTGCTGTGGTTGCAGCTCCTGAGTCACGAGCCCCTGGAAGTCCATGGATTGCTGTGATACTCAGGGACCTGCATATCTTCTCCTGCCAGGTATTATACTCTATATCCAGGGATGGACCACCGCCTGTGCCCTTCTGGTTCATAGCTTCCTGTCCCATCTTTTCTTTGACCAGCCTCTTGCAGTCATTCCAGCGCTTTTTCAGACCCTCAACAGTCCTCCTCTGCAGGGCCACACTTTTGATGGCATCCTCTACTGCCATTTTCTCTTTTTGGCAATGCCCTTGCCCTTCTCCTGCCTGAAGAAGGCACTGTAATTGTCCATGATGGCCTGGACAAGGGCAACATTTTTCCGCAAATGAGAATTTGTGATATCTCAGCCTCTCATCCTCCATGGTCACTTGGCTTCCTCCCTGTGATGTCCCTGGTGTGGGTTCCTCCCTATCCTCTCCCTCCTCCCCCCTTCTGTCCCCATGTGTACCCTCTGTCCCTCTCCTGGATGTGCTTGCTCTCTGGGGCTCTCGGGTATCTTTGCTCCCATTATCCCTTCTGGCTCTCCCTCTCCCCACTCTCTCCACACTTACTCCCTGACAGGGACCCCACTGCTCTTCCTGTCCTCTCCAATACTCCTCTCCCTGCCATTCCTATCCCCTCTTCCCCTCCTCCCTACCTCTCCCTGCCATCCTCACACTAAATCACACACTCACACTCCCAGTTCAATCACACACAATCACAACTAAAGACTCAGTCTATCACACTATAAAACTCAAATAAAATATGTGTGAGGTATTTTTGTATATGTATGTATGCAATGTGTGCAATATGTAAGAATATGTGTAAGTGTACAAGCTTACTCAACAACAATGCAACCTAACTAACTCCTCTGTTTGCGCCTCTCTCTCTACTCTCACTAATCCTCTACTCCAGTGTTGTGTGTTGTAGCTCAACGAACAATCCAAACACACTGAAGAAAATGGTGGCTGCGCATGGGTTTATATATGAATATTGACACTTTCCATTGATACAAGACTGGCGTAAGTTACTCGCGACGACTAAAATGTATATTTGCGCACATTTCAGAAGATCGCAAGTTTGTCCTACTTACGCCAGTCTAGCATCTATCAGCTGATAATGCTGATGAGTGGCGATGTCAGCAGAATTTTGCAGAAGCAGCAATCCCTATTATTTTCTATGGGAGACACATCACCACTTGCCAGCACTTTGTGGGTCCGCTCCCTTTTTTTTACTAAATTGACAGACCGACGGACTGCAAGGCCAACGAGGCCAGAAAGGCAGTTTCTTGTCAATCTGCCAATGTTTCCAATATCTTGGCCAAAGTGAGATATGACTGTTAGAGGAGACACATCATATGGACAATCACAACATCCTAAATCCTGTGTGGTGAATGGCTGTTTTGGTGACAAATCCGCTGGCAGAAGATTGGAAAAGAACACTGTTGCTCCATCATGCCAACCAATCAGAAGAGAGCAGGGGTTTAAAATCACACCAGTTATCATATCTCAAAGTTGAATCTTCATGAAATCCAAAATAGAATTTAAACAGCGAGAGCTTTCTGATGTAGTATTCAAATCAATACTTTATAATTAGGAAACACAAATTATAAAATTGTCTTTGATCACTTTGTTAACTGGTGGTAAAATAAAACATCATAGACTTTAATGGAGATACTTGTTTTTTTACAAGGTTTACAACAGCAATGAAAACTAGATAATATCTCTAAATAATAAAAATGTAAAAGAAGAGCAGTAGTTCCATAACTATCTTGTGTGTGTGTGTGGTATGTATTGTGTGGTATGTATGTGTATATGTGTGTTTGTACTGTATGTGTGTATGTATGTGTGTGTGTTTGTATATGTGTGTGTTATATTATATTAATATACTTTTTTTTTTTTTTTTTACCTCTGTGATCACCTTGTATCTAAGCCTTTGCAGACTGCCCCTTATTTCAGTTCTGTTGATAGACATACATTTTAGCCAATCAGTGCCCTCTCATAAGTAACTCCATGGGTGTGCGCACGTTATCTATATGGCACACATGAACTAATGCCCTCTAGCTGTGAAAAACTGTCAAATACTTTGAGATTAGAGGCGGCCTTCAGGGAACAAAACAAATTTGATGATAAAAGTGAATTGGAAAGTTGTTTACAATTGCATTCCCTATCTGAATCATGAAAGTTTAATTTAGACTAGGCTGTCCCTTTAAAAGAAGATCCTAAATCAGAAATTACTAATTATCACCACCTATGCAGGAATGCTCTTACATAACGATTACCTTATTGCTCATTTAAATTCACAGCAAAGATTTACGGCTAGATTACGAGTTGTGCGTTTAGGTAAAAAAGCAGCGTTAGTACCCACTGCTATTACGAGTCTTGCAGATATAGGTGTACCGCACACTTTGTTGGCCTTACCGCAAACCTACTTACGTAAAGTTGGTACTTCCATAGCGCTGGTATTACGAGTTTGTCCTGGGAGGCCAAAAAGTGAGCGGCACAGCCTCTATCGACAAGATTCGTAACGCATTTTAAAGTCAGTAGTTATGAGTTTTACACTACAACTCTGTAGCATAAAACTCATAATAAAAGTGCTAAAAAGTACACTAACACCCATAAACTACCTATTAACCCCTAGACCGAGGCCCTCCCGCATCGCAAACACTATAATAACATTTTTAACCCCTAATCTGCCGTTCCGGACATCACTGCCACTATAATAAACATATTAACCCCTAAACCGCTGCACTCCCGCCACGCAAACACTAGTTAAATTTTATTAACCCCTAATCTGCCGCTCCTAACATCGCCGCCACCTACATTATACTTATTAATCCGTAATCTGCTGCCCCCAACATCGCCGCCACCTACCTACATTTATTAACCCCTAATCTGCCGTCCCCAAAGTCACCGCCACTATTCTAAATTTATTAACACTTTAAACCTAAGTCTAACCCTAACACCCCCTAGCTTAAATATAATTTAAATAAATCTAAATAAAATTACTATCATTACCTAAATTATTCCTATTTAAAACTAAATATTTACCTATAAAATAAACCCTAAGCTAGCTAGAATATAACTAATAGTTACATTGTATCTAGCTTAGGGTTTATTTTTATTTTACAGGCAAGTTTGTATTTATTTTAACTAGGTAGAATAGTTACTAAATAGTTATTTACTATTTAATAACTACCTAGCTAAAATAAATACAAATGTACCTGTAAAATAAAACCTAACCTAAGTTACATTAACACCTAACACTACACTACAATGAAATAAATTCCCTACATTAAATACAATTAAATAAACTAAATTAAATTAAATTAGCTAAATCACAAAACCCCCCACTAAATTACAGAAAATAAAAAAACAAATTACAGATCTTTAAACTAATTACACCTAATCTAATAGCCCTATCAAAATAAAAAAAGCCCACCCAAAATAAAAAAAACCCTAGCCTAAACTAAACTACCAATAGCCCTTAAAAGGGCCTTTTGCGAGGGCATTGCCACTAAGAAATCAGCTCTTTTTACTTGTAAAAAAATTACAAACAACCCCCCCACAGTAAAACCCACCACCCACACAACCAACCCCCCAAAAACCCCTAACTAAAAAAAACTAAGCTCCCCATTGCCCTGAAAAGGTCATTTGGATGAGCATTGCCCTTAAAAGGGCATTTAGCTTTATTGCTGCCCAAAGCCCTAACCTAAAAAATAAACCCACCCAATACTTAAAAAATCCTAACACTAACCCACCGAAGATTCACTTACCAGGAGAAGTCTTCATCTAAGCGGCAAGATGTCCTCAACAAAGCCGGCAGAAGTGGTCCTCCAGACGGGCAGAAGTAGTCCTCCAGACGGCAGAAGTCTTTATCCAGATGGCATCTTCTATCTTCATCCTTCCGACACGGAGCGGCTCCATCTTCAGGACATCCGGTGCGGAGCATCCTCTTCAAACAACGTCTTCATCGTAATGAATATCTCTTTAAGTGACGTCATCCAAGATGGGGTCCCTTAGATTCCGATTGGCTGATAGAATTCTATCAGCCAATCGGAATTAAGGTAGAAAAAATCCTATTGGCTGATGCAATCAGCCAATAGGATTGAACTTCAATCCTATTGGCTGAACAAATCAGCCAATAGGATTGAGCTCATATTAAATTGGCTGATTGGAACAGCCAATAGAATGCCAGCTCAATCCTATTGGCTGATTGCATCAGCCAATAGGATTTTTTCTACCTTAATTCCGATTGGCTGAGCGGGTCTGTAATATTTAGTCAGCGCATCGGGCCAGCTGTATAGTCACAGCCCAGCTCGACCGCGCCATAAGACTAAGTGCAGCTCGCTCCTGTGACAGGAGCGAGCTGCACTTAGTGCTATGGCGCGGTCGGGCCGGGCTGTGACTATACAGCTGGCCCGATGTGCTGACTAAATATTACAGACCCGCTCAGCAGAGAGCAGAGAGCAGGTCTGTAAAAGCGCCATAATTTTTACATATTAAAAGGTAAAAAAGGGTTTTAGAACTATAGCACTTAAATAATGTTATATAATTCTGCACTATGTGCAGAATTATATAACATTATTTTTAAGGTTTACTGTCCCTTTAAGCAGCGCTGGTATTGTAGTGCAGTATGGAGCTCAATTTTGTTTTACGCTCACTTCTTGCCTGTTAACGCCGGGTTTGTAAAAACCCGTAATACCAGCACTGTAGGTAAGTGAGCAGTGAGAAAAAACTGTACGGTAGCACCACACAGCTCATAACGCAAAACTCGTAATCTAGCCGTTAGTCAATTAAAATTTACATGGAGTACTTATATTGTACAGTAAAGCTAAGTGAAGCACAACTGTAAATACAGTGTAGCCCTCTGTAACCTCCAACTGAAGCTTTACCAGGCATGCATAATTGGCCTTTTTAATTGCCTTGGCAACAAGCAACTATTAGATATTAAGAGTGAGTTTTGTATATTGATCTCTATAGATCTATGGCTCTCTAATTGGCTGTATCATACAGGCCTCCTAAAGAAAGAAATTCTAGAAAATTGCGCTTGACAATTCAGATAGGGCATGTAATTTTAAACAATTTTCCAATGTACTTCTATGACCAATTTTGCTTTGTTCTCTTGGTATTCTTAGTTGAAAGCTAAATCTAGGAGGTTCATATGCTAATTTCTAAGCCCTTGAAGGCCGCCTCTTAGCTCAGGGCATTTTGACAGTTTTTTTTACCACTAGAGGGTGTTAGTTCATGTGTTTCATATAGATAACACTGTGCTCACACACGTGGAATTCCTAGGAGCCAGCACTGATTGGCTAAAATGCATTTCTGTCAAAAGAACTGAAATAAGGAGCAGTTTGTAGAGGCTTAGATACAAGATAATCACAGAGGTAAAAAGTGTATTTATATAACTGTGTTGGTTATGCAAAACTAGGAAATGGGTAATAAAGGGATTATCTATCTTTTAAAACAATAAATATTCTAGTGTAGACTGTCCCTTTAACAAAATTGTTTTTATTTCCCACTAAGGTCAGTGACCTAGATTCATAGACTCTCTTGTGGTTGCCAAAAGGCCTCTTTGCAAAGGTGAGATCATATTTGCAATACATTGAACATTACTTTATTTAAAAGCATAGTCTACTCCAGAACTTGTAATGTTTAAAAAGATATATAATACCTTTATTACCCATTCGGCAGTTTTGCATAACCAACACGGTTATAATAATTTTCTTTTTACCTCTGTGATTACCTTTTATCTAAGCCTCGGCAGACTGCCCCCTTATTTAAGTTATTTTGACAGACACTTTTATTTTAGCCAATCAGGGCTGACTCATAGGTAACGCCACAAGAGTTATATATATGGCACACATGAACTAGCACTGTCTAGCTGTGAAAAACACATGATAACAGGCATGAAAAATGCACTGAGATAACAGGTGTCCTTCAAGGGCTTATGAGCCTACCTATGTATAGCTTTAGCAAAGAATACCAAGAGAACAAAGCAAATTTAATGATAAAAGTAAATTGCAAAGTTGTTTAAAATTGCATGCCCTATCTGAATCATGAAAGTTTAATTTTGACAATATTGTCCCTTTAAGATTTCCAACATTTTGATCGTGGGCGTTCCTTTCATTAACATATTTAGTTGTGCAAGGTGCCCAATAAGCGATAACTCACACATCAAACGACAACCGCTAGCAATGTGTTAGAACAATAATTAGAACCGCAACATTAAGGAACACTAAAGAAACAAAATGGTTTGTGTAAATGTTTGTAAATGTAAAATACTCACATTTCTGTTTTGTTATGATAATGTAGTCTTGTTGGAAAGAACAAAAGGTATCACCAGGACTTGACCATGGGCATTCCAGCACATCCTAGAAGGATTTTAACCCCTCGGCCCAGCATACGAAATTCATAAACAATGCACTGCCCTTAAAGCATCTTGTCACACAGGGTTCTCGTCATTAAAGCTGAGAAGTTTGGCTCTTTTTCTATTCTTTATGTTTGTCTTTTAAAATGTTCTTTAGAGTAGAGTGTTATACAGTGAGTTATATTTTTTTTTTTGTTTTTTTTGTTCTGTAAATGAATTAATGGTATCCACTGCAGTATTTATAGTAATTATAATGGTGTTAAACTCACAACTCATGGTTGTGAAAATGGGTGGGTACAAATCTTTATAAATTCTACAATTTTTAAGAGCACCACTCAAAATATGCCTTCCAAATTTTGTGATAAATCTTCAGTGTCACAGGCTTTCTTGCCTGAGAATCCTCTACGTCTCAAAACTAAGTGTTCAATCTCCACGCTGTTAAACTTAAAGATTTGAGATCCTGATGGAAAATATTTTTTTTCTCAGGGGAAGGAGCCATGGAGGAGATACGGACATCTGCACTAGATCCGCATACCATGCGCATACCGCATACCGTTTGATCCATGCATGACTCTTGGAAGAAAACTGAGGAAACAGGTATGCTAGATGAAATTCCCATGGACATACCAAGGTGTCTATCATGTGAGTCTTTGGATCTCTTGATCTCATGCAAAACCTTGGAAATTTGTGATTTAAGTTAGAGGACATCAGACATATGTCTGTGAAACCCCACTTAAGCACTAAGCAATCTAAAATGTCCCAATAGAGAGACCACTCTCATGGATGGACCTATGGACGGCTGAGGTCATTCGCCTCCCTGAATTGCCGATAGGGAACAATGATTCTTCACTGCCCAAAATAAAATCTGAGACACTTCCTGCATGTAGCAACCAAAAAAAATATGAAACCTTGTCTAGCAGTATTTTCTAGACCATTACTTCTAAGGGTGTTTAGGTTTTTTTAACCATAATATCATGACCTCAATATAATACACAAGGAGAAAAAAATCCTCATACCATTTTCAAAGCAGGGAACAAAGCCGCAATCCCGGTCCTCTTCGCGGCCAAACTCACTTTCTCATAACCTTCAGTGTCCGTCTCCACCCGCTGCCAGGTATATCCACTTGCTACTAACGTTCCAGAGAATCAAGGCTAATCCTCGAGCATGAGGGGTCGTGACATCACCCTAGGGCGGTTCAGTGTAGTGTGTGGAACTGCATACACAGTGTGCAGCTAAAGATGCTGGTAACAAATGCACAAAGAACAAAGTGCTGCAAACCGTATATAAAACATCCTGTTTATTGAAACTCTGTTAAAAATGTTAAAGCAACAACGGCTCAAAAAATAAATATATATACAGTATATATATTATATAAAGAAAAAAAAGGGGGGCAGAAAAATCAAGATAAGAATCAAGTATGCCCTAGCCAGCACAACCCTTTACTGTAGATATTAAAATCTAAGACTAGAGGCACTATGTGTGCTGAAAGCTGTCTCCCAAGTGGCAGGCTATTTTCCCATAGATATACAGTAGTGTCTACAATCAACACTTATAAAGGTGCATAAACAATTTATTAAACAATACATTTAATACATACAGTATATAATGCTAAGATCAATAAAGTTAGTGCATATATCTAATCAAAAACATATATAGAAACATATAGCTAGATTACGAGTTTTGCGGTAAGAGCTGCTCAGTACTAACTTGCAAGTTATTGTCACCGCTCACCTCCCTATAGCGCTGCCATTACAGGTTTTCATAATCTCGGCGTTAGCAGGTAATAAGTGAGCGTTGAGCAAAATTGAGCACCATACCGCACTCCAATACCAGCGCTGCTGTGAGCTGGTTTTACGTGCTCGTGCACGATTTCCCCATAGACATCAATGGGGAGAGCCGGCTGAAAAAAAGTCTAACACCTGCAAAAAAGGAGCGCAAAGCTCCGTAACGCAGTCACATTGATTCCTATGAGGAAACAAAATTTATGTTTACACTTAACACCCTAAAATAAACCCTGAGTCTAAACACCCCTAATCTGCCACCCCAGACATCGCAACACCTACATTACACTTATTAACCCATAATCTGCCGCCCCCAATGTCGCTGCCACCCACCTACACTTATTAACCCCTAATCTGCTGCCCCTAACATCGCCGCCACCTACCTACATTTATTAACCCCTAATCTGCTGCCCCCAACGTTGTCTCCACTATACTAAAGTTATTAACCCCTAAACCTAACCCTAAGTCTAACCCTAACCCTAACACCCACTAACTTTAATATAATCAAAATAAATCTAAATAAAAATTACAATTAATACCTAAATAATTCCTATTTAATACTAAATACTTACCTGTAAAATAAACCCTAAGCTAGCTACGATATAACTAATAGTTACATTGTAGCTATCTTAGGTTTTATTTTTATTTCACAGTTAAGTTTGTATTTATTTTAACTAGGTAGATTAGTTAGTAAATAGATATTAACTATTTACTAACTACCTAGTTAAAATAAATACAAATGTACCTGTAAAATAAAACCTAACCTGAGATACACTAACCTTTCAATACAATTAAATAAATTACATTAATCAAATACAATTAACTAAATTACAAAAAAACAAACACTAAATTACACAAAATAAAAAAGAAATGATCAAATATTTAAACTAATTACACCTAATCCAATAGCCCCCCAAAATAAAAAAAAACCTAGCCTACAATAAACTACCAATGGTACAAACCTCTATGTGTTTATAAGAGAGAAACTGTTTTTTTTTAAGATTTTCTTTTTTATATATTTTAATTCCACTATTTCAAGCCAAGACTATACAAACCTCTGCTGGCTTTAGAATGGAAACATCTTTCTCTGAGCAGCACGCCAGGAGGAGTTAAAAATAGAATCTAGCTAATCTAACAGTACTACGCAATGTGTGTACGGAGATTGTAATTTAACTTCTCCTCCGTCGGTTTTCACTGATGTCCAGTCAGGCACTGTAGAGAGTTGCGGCGCGATGGAGGTGATATCATCAGATGAGATTAATTCCTGCTTGATGGTGTCAAGGACCACCAACATCTTCTCGTGGACCACCAGTGGTCCATGGACCACTGGTTGGCGACCGCTGCTTTAAGGGACATCATCCAACATGGCGTCCCTTGAATTCCAATTGGCTGATAGAATTCTATCAGCCAATCGGAATTAAAGGGTAAAAAATCCTATTGATTGATCCAATCAGCCAATAGGATTGAGCTTTAATCCTATTGGCTGATCCAATCAGCCAATAGGATTGAGCTCGCATTCTATTGGCTGTTCCAGCCAATCGGAATTCAAGGGACGCCATTGAATGACGTCCCTTAAAGGAACCTTCATTCTGGAAGAGACGTCGATTGAAGAGGATGCTCCGTGCCAGATGTCTTAAAGATGGAGCCGCTCTGCGCCGGATGGATGAAGACTTCTGCCCGGTTGGATGAAGACTTCGGCCTGCGTGGATGAAGACTTCTGCCGCTTCGTTGAGGATGGATGTCAGGTCTTCAAAAACTGTAAGTGGATCTTTGGGGGTTAGTGTTAGTTTTTTTTTTAAGGGTTTATTGGGTGGATTTTATTTTTAGCTTAGGATTGGGTGGAAAAAGAGCTAAATGCCCATACAAATGACCTTTTCAGGGCAATGGGGAGCTTAGTTTTTTTTTAGGGTTTTCTTTTTTTTGTAGTTTAGTTAATTGTATTTAATTAATGTAATTTATTTAATTGTAGTGTAAGGTTAGGTGTTAGTGTAACTCAGGTTAGGATTTATTTTACAGGTAAATTTGTATTTATTTTAACTAGGTATTTATTTATTATATATTTATTTTAACTAGGTAGTTAGTAAATAGTTAATAACTATTTACTAACTATTCTACCTAGTTAAAATAAATAAAAACTTGCTTGTGAAATAAAAATAAAACCTAAGATAGATACAATGTAACTATTAGTTATATTGTAGCTAGTTTAGGGTTTATTTTACAGGTAAGTATTTAGTTTTAAATAGGAATTATTTAGGTATTAATTGTAATTTTTATTTAGATTTATTTTAATTATATTAAAGTAAGTGGGTGTTAGGGTTAGACTTAGGGTTAGGTTTAGGGGTTAATAACTTTAGTATAGTGGCGGCGATGGGGTTAATAACAGTAATGTAAGGTTGCGGCGATGTTAGGGACAGCAGATTAGGGGTTAATAATGTTTAACTAGTGTTTACGATGCAGGAGTGCGGCGGTTTAAGGGTTAATATGTTTATTATAGTGGCGGTTATGTCGGGAGCAGCAGATTAGAGGTTAATACATTTATTTTAGTGTTTGCGATGCGGGAGGGCCTCGGTTTAGGGGTTAATAGGTAGTTTATGGGTGTAAGTTTACTTTTTAGCACTTTAGTTATGAGTTTTATGCTACAGCTTTGTAGCGCAAAACCCATAACTACTGACTTTCAGTTTACAGTATGGATCTTGTAGTTATTGGCTGTACCGCTCACTTTTTGGCCTCCCAAGCAAACTCGTAATGCCGGCGCTATGGAAGTCCCATTGAAAAAGGACTTTTGGAAAGCTGTGGTAGTTACGTTGCATTACGGCCCAAAAAGTGTGCGGTGCAGCTAAACCTGCAAAACTCGTAATACCAATGGAAGTGAAAAAGAGCCATAACGCTGCTTTTTCACTCATACCGCAAAACTCGTAATCTAGCCGATATCTAATAAGCAAATGTAGGAAAATAAGAGATCTTTATAATTATGGGTTAAATGTCATCCATGTCAAAGTGCTTCCATTGCAGTCAATGATCTAGCCAAAGGCCAATATGTGGAGAAAATCCAAAAGAGAATCTCTTAATGAACCTGTTAGAAACCGTCCACCTGTAAAGATGATTGTAATATCTCACAGTTAGACTGTACTTGTCATCATTTTTAGAAGCATGTAAAACAGTATTTGCAAACAAGGAAAATATCCGTCCATAGTAATTCGTCAGTCAGTGGTAAGTATGTTCGTGTCCAGATTATTCAATTTGTCAGGGTACTACCTACTGAGGGACCCTTGTGTATATGATATCATGGACATAAATGGTGATCTTACCAATCTTCACAGCAGTCCGTGAACGCTGCTGTAACTTTCATACCTGTCCTTCCAATCTGCTATGGCTTATTGAGCTGGAGGTAAAGACGGTTACTTGTACCCTTGGCCTTCCATGGTGTACTGGAACGTACTCGGTCGGCCTAACCGAGTATGTGAAAAGTGAATATAGTCACGCTTCGCCACAAGGCGAACTCACTGCGGCTTTCTCAAGCGTAGCTATTCCCTATATATATATATATATATATATATATATATATATATATATATATATATATATATATATATATACTTACACTTATACCCTCCAGGGAAAACCATGACAATTGATATACTATTATACCATTATATATAGTAACTATATGGATGGCCCTTTTGAAAAACAGTGACCTTGTATGTGCTTGTTGTTATATTGTGATACATACTTACATTTGACATTGTATTGCTAGATGTAATGGCTGTATGATTGTAGCTAGCATAGTATAGTACTGATACTGTGTTGATACTCTAATCAGCCAATAGGATGAAAGTATTTCCTTTTAACCTATTGGCTGATTTGAATTTGAAGATTCAAATCAGCCAATAGGAATGCAAGGGTACCCCTATATAAAAGAGGTACCTCACATTTAATCTCCAGTGTGAAGAGGACCTCTGGTCTGAAGAGGAGGACCAATGTCATTGACGCCATCACCGCCATCGCCGCTGACCTTGCCATCAACACTGGGATGAAGATTGAAGATGGACCGCCGATGGAAGAAGATGAGGATGGAGTGCCGCAGGGATTAAGATGGAGTGCGGCCCATCATCATTAGTGAGTACCAATTTTGGGGTTAGACTTTCTTTCTTTCTTTTCTTTCTTTTTTTTTTTAAGCAATGGTAAGTTATTTTTTGGGGTAAGCTTAGGTTTTAATTTAATTTTACAGGTAAGTTTTTATTTCTTTTAAGGTAGTTAGAATATTTCTCTAAGTTATGGGTATTTTAATTGGGGTTATGTTAGGTTGTGTTAGGTTAGGGGGTTTAGATGTTAATTACTTTGCGTAGTGGTGGGATGGCAGTTTAGGGGTTAATATTATATTTAGTTTGTGATGTGGGGGATGGCTGCTTAGGGGTTAATAGTATTATTTAGGGTTTGCGATGTTGGGGTGGCAGTTTAGGGGTTAATAGTATTGTTTATAGGTATAAGTGTACTTTGTAATGTATTTTTGTTGTGTTTTGTGCAACTTTTTATTTCCATTACACTGTTTACCAGAGCTCTTAGATTGCGGTAAAGATTGAAGTTGAAAAGGCTTTTGCGCTAGCGCAATCATGATTTCTCCCGACTTGTTATATAATCGTGAGAAAAAAAATCTATCAGTTTACATCCCCTCCCTGATGGGAGTACAATGCTCTATGGACTTACATACAAGTATTGATAGCACACATAGTTATAATAAATAATAATGGCATCATATGTCATTATTTTCAGTACAATATATAATTGCACATATTATAGTAAATTTGGTACACTTTAGATCACATACATATGTGCTGAGGTGTACTGCTGCCTAAAGATCTTTGGAAAAACACCTGCATAAAGGATGTTATCAAATCTGGACCCTTAGAATTAAGATATTACTCCTCTGAGTACATACAGTACTTTATCAGCATAGGGTTTAATAAAAGTATGAAACCCAATAATAACCACAAAATATGCTGCCATAACCTTGCTATCAATTTTTACATTCGGAGGTAAAGTGACAAGGAGCCTTCTGAGCAACATACACAGTACATAATTTCTTAGGGGAAGTAGAAGCTGTGGCTGATTAGCATGCACAATTTGAGGTATACAGCTCAAATAAAGAAGATTGACCTGACATATTGGAACAGACCTGCAAAACACATATAGGGCTAGATTAAAAGTGAAGCACTAATTTATCGAGTGCCAGCAAATGGGCAAATTTGCCCTTTTGCGGGTGGGCGATAAATAACCAGCCATTACATTGACTTTTAGCCCAAGTAACCCACTGGCACCTTCTGCAAGGCAGAAAGCATTAGAAAATAAGAAATTACTACCCCAAAGTTTTCTGAGCTGCTTTTCTGCCCAGCAACAGAGTGAAAAGGGAAGCCCGAGAAGCTGAGGGTGTGTGGCTACCACCAGGTGAAACTCCAGTGCCTCAGTAAGGCTTTTAGTGTAATAAAAATAAGTATAGTGTGCACAAAGCATAATACAGCCCCAAAACCTTAAATAATCAGCCCTCTGGCAGCTCTAGGGCAGTGATTTTTAACCTTTTTTTTGCCGTGGCACACTTTTTTACATTAAAAAATCCTGTGGCACACCACCATCCCAAAATTTTTAAAAAATCACACATTGTAGCCTAATACAGCATATATATATACACATACACACAAACACACACATACTGTATGTATTGTGCTGTTATGCCATGCCTCCTACAAACTACCCCTGCACTGGGAGTAAAAAACAAGCAAAATTTAAAAAATATTTCACACTGTTGTCAGTCTGCCGTGGCACACCTGAGGACCTCTCATGGCACACTAGTGTGCCACGGCACACTGGTTGAAAAACACTGCTCTAGGGAACCATTTTGAGTACTTTATTTAAAATAGGGGCCTTGCCCTTTAAGAAAACCACTAACTGCTCTATGCAGTTAGTGGTTAATTAGTGCACAATCTGGTTAGCCCCTAACATTATAACCCCCACCCTGCTGCAAGGGTAGTGCTGGTAGAAAGCATTAGAAAATAAGAAATTACTACCCCAAAGTTTTCTGAGCTGCTTTTCTGCCCAGCAACAGTTTCTGAGTGAAGAGGAAAGCCCGGGAAGCTGAGGGGGTGTGACTACTGCCAGGTGAAACTTCAGTGCCTCAGTAAGGCTTTTAGTGTAATACAAATAATTATAGTGTGTGAAAAGCATAATACAGCCCCAAAGTCTTAAATAAAATGCCCAAATGCTAACCAGATTGTGCACTAATTAACCGCTAACTGCATAGAGCAGTTAGTGGTTTTCTTAAAGGGCAAGGCCCCTATTTTATATAAAGTGCTCAAAATGGTTCCCTAGAGCTGCCAGAGGGCTGATAATGGACTCAGCCTTACCTGTCTGTGTTCCTAATAAGGATAGGACCAACAGGATCTGAAAAAAAGAAAAAAGTGGCTATGCTGTACCTGTGTCAGAGTATGTACATATAGCCTCTGGGCTATGTGTGTGCTGTGGTAAGTCACTTACATTATGTAGCCCCCCTCCACCAGCTTACCCGGCATGTCAAACCCTTTTCAAGGCAGCGGCAGCAGTATCCAGTAGAGAGCCTATCAAGTACAAGTACCACAGAGAATATCTGTAAGGAAATACCCGTGTCACACAGGGGGAGGCTAAGGACGAGTCCCCACAACTACTGAGGGTTGTTATGGCTGAAGTCACATGGGGAAATACTGTGCACATAACATAGTATTCCTGTGTCCCTTTATCATTCAGTTGCTGTGAAGATTCACTTCTGTCTACTTATAGGTCTCACATTGGTCTGAGCTCCGAAATTTAAATCCATAAGCAAGTATCTAGAACACCCCTATTCTCAACCTTCTCCTTTGAGGCCAAGAACAAAACTTAAAATTTTAAGCTCTGATATGGTGGCAGGAAATATATCCATATGTTATGGAGGACTGTGGACCATCATTATTTTATGAAATAAATCATTTCACTGTTGCATTTCCAAACTAATATATTGATGAAGTTAATATAAAATATTTCAAGGGGTTTAGAAGATTGGGGAATGGCTTTGAATTTAGAAATAGCCATATAAAGTAATTTGAATCATAAGGCACAGCGGGTCCATTAGAATGAAATAAGGGTCTTAGTTTAAAGATAATTTTTTTACCCCAATCTGTTTAGATCCATACAACAGGCATTTTTTTTTTTTTTTTTTTTATAAATAGTTTTTTATTGAAGTCATAAACAAATATAGCAATAATGAAACGTCCAACAATAATAACAAAGGAGAATAGTACAATACTAATACCATGATCTTGCCAGATAAACAATACTAGATATGTCCACATTGTATAGATTCAAGAATATAAAGAGTAATACTCTATGGTGAGTGGTAAAAGAATGGAGTAGCTATAGCTAGTTAGTGTTATGAAGGAGCATGGAGGTTAACTAGGCAATAACTCTAAACAGACGGGGCATGTAAATCCCGTTTGTGAAAGGTAATAGTAAAAATTTGGACTATCCAAATTGAGACCTCAGTTTTTTTTTTTTTATATGGTATGTAGACTAGAAGTGAACCAACCTTGTGATGGACAAATACACCATAAGTTATTAATTTAGAAAATATAAACAAGGAAGGGTTGGTTTTATGGGGGTAGAGGGAGGGGAGGAAATAGAGTATATTCTCCACATTATCCTGAAAAGCGTTTGTAGCATAATATAAACTAATAAAGTTAAGATAAACATGGATTGGCTTGTGTTTGGCCGCTTATGGGCCAATTTAGCGGGGAGGGGGAGAAGGGGGCGCAGCGGGCAAGAGCCGCTCAAAGTGGAGTGGGGAGGGGAATGGGGGGGCGGAGCCAAATAGGGCATGAGAGCAGGTATGGAGAGCCTTATTGGATGGATATAAGGGTAGACTTCACAGGGAGGGCTTGTTATTTACATGACTACTGGGATGGGCATAGCTCCATCAAAGCGGGATAATTATTTAAATAAAGAATTATGCCCATATCAAAAGAAAGGTATGACAAATGTGCAGAATATGCAACCAAAATAAAACCAGAGCTCAATGATGGGAGGTAAGGGGCCTCACTAATCACTCTATAGTATTAAGTGGAGAGGGGGGTTGTAAAATGTTCGGGATATAGGGAATCTCAGGATGAGCCCTTCTCCTAGGGAAGTGTCATCTATAGACGAAGCTGGAAAAAGGAGTGGGGGTATGACCCGCCGGCAATAAACTCCGGCGGGAAAGGGAGGGGAGAGGCTCATCATGGACGAAGTATAAGAGGGGGGGAGATGGAGGAGGAAATGAAGGGCGGAGCCGGTCGGGATGTCAATCTTGAATTAACTGTGATCGGGACCCTAAGTGAGTGTTAGTTTGAATCGCCAAGTAGATAGAGTATAAATTGGAGTACTCAATTAAAGGGATATAGTGGCGAACTTTCATTAGTCTCGTTATGACCTATAGGTAGAGCTTAAAATACCAGAATGGATCTTAGTACATGAAGTATGAAGACTAGAGTAAAATTAAACACCCAATACAACGACGTCATGACTAACAGTAGGGGTTGACTTTCTATAGATAAAACGAAAAGGGGTGACTCCCATCAATATTAAGAGGGGTGGGGGAGATTAGTATATATGAAACATAAGAGATTTCTAGAGGAGCTCCACCTCTGGGGGATTACCAACTATAGGCGGTGTGGGAAAAAGGCATCGGGGTATGACCCGCAGGCAATCAGTACCGGCGGGAAAGGGAAGGGAGGAGCCCAACTGAGACATATAATTTTACATAAATATGGAACTCAACATAAGCAATGTCATATCCTAGAGACATAGATACAATAAAGCATAAACATAACGTAATTCCATGTACAGTTATAAGAGCTAAGAGTATAAAATACATTAATTAAATGGACCCCCTAGCGCCCAAACATATGCATATCTCTGCGGGCGAATGAGAAAGTAAACTATATCTGTATCTTAGCTAGCTGGAGTAAAAAGGAAAAAAAAATTTTTTTAAGTGAACATGAACTTTTGAGAATAATTAACGGCCTCTTGGAAAGCATGGGAACAAAGAAGAGCGTATGTCATCAGGGGGCTAATTCTTTATACATAAGCTTCCGATTGAAAGGGCCAAATAATAAAATATTAAGGGAAATCCGAAGTATATTGTAATGGTAGTTAAATGGAATAGGTCAAGAGTAAGGCTAACTTCAGTACTAAGAGGGGATAAAAAGTTATGGTAAAATAATTTGTATAAAGTTGGAGGGAAATGGCGTGGGGAGTAGGCAAAATAAAATTGATATAATATATTTTAAATTGAATATTGGATATACAAGGTGGGCATGCTATTGGCAGCATATATGTCTCAGACCTTAGAGGGGAGGATAACATAGGTTATAAACATAAAACAAATATAGCGAGCATAGCATTAAGTCATAGGCATAAAGCAGCTATATGAGCTAATAGAATTTATACCAGTAGAAATTACGTATTCCTTTAAAATCCCCATAATTTAGGAAATATGGCGTATGGCAAAATAATTGACAGCAGGTGATTAAGTGTCGCTGGGCCTTCTACACTAGTCCATGACACAAAAATATGCAATCGGTTACAGAAATCACGCTACAGCTTAAAAGCCATATAATGTGCCTACAGCAGTCTATCTAAGTTGGGGGTGAGCTAAATCTTATACCAACTCTTTTAAAAATTAGGCTTATCCAGGAAGGAGACAATGCTATAAAGTTAGTATAGTGTTGATATAACATATTAAGAACCCCCGCAGTAAATGTCACATATAATAGGTTATTTTCTAATAGTACATTAGTAGGGAGCAAAGTTATTTCTCTTTAGATATCCATATGATTGATAGGGAAACAATAAGGACTTCCAATTAAGCGCTAGGAGACAAATATATCTGTATTATATAGGAGGTGCATTACGTCAGTGGCCTGCATTGTGCTGGAGAACTAACCTAATCCCTAGGGTGTCATCTGAACTTCGACTACTATATGCCTGCCAACAGAAATCATATCAACATAGATTACCCTTCTAAGTAGACTAGATTAAAGTAGAAACACAGATTGACACAAGTATCGGTTAACTACAGCAAGTCAAAATGCCTAATATGCATGCGTAATGTCCAGGGTGATGGAGGAGGTAACGGCAGGGACTTTTAACCAGCTCCAAGTAGTGGGATCTCAAGGGGTATAGTTATTAGGAGGCTTACATAGCCCCAAGAATAGTATTTTCCGGTAGATATTGTGAGGTCCTGTCATCTCTTTCATAGTGTGCCCATCAGGTGGAGGCGATATTTAAACAGAGTAAAGCTATGTAGAATGAGAAACTATTGACACCAAATCCTGATATCTCTCGTTACGCTATGCAGGTGGGTAAAACAACTAGAAAGTAAAGTATCCTCCTGGATCGAAAAGTCTCAGCGGTAACCCGCAAACTGCAATGGGAATCATTACTCCAGATCTGTGTGAGAGACTGAGCGCTGCCGCCCCAGGCATATCAATGCTGAATCTTCCTAGTTTAGTGATAGTATAGCCCTGGTTTAGATATAGGCGTACCTTCTTCTTGTATATTACGGCCCCCTGTATATCATGGGGTTTCTCATGGCTAAGACACCTAGAACCTTTAGAGCAGCCTCCATACTCCATGGCTCTCACAATTGCGATCGTCATCTGCTGATAGGCGCTATGAGAGAGGACCACATTGTACCAAGGCAGGTGCGGAACTCTGCGCTGTGAGGTTGACAGCTCTCCGGTCTCCCAAGTGCGGGCAGACACATCCTCCCCTATAGCAGCAAGCGGCAACCCCACTCCACACTGGTCCGGTAAGTCATGTGTAAGATGCATAGCTCTCCGCTTTGAGTCGTTCCACGGCGGGTCATAAGATTGTGCGGCTGGGGTAGAAAGTGCTGATTTCGGAGTTACTGGCTCCATGGTTGTAGCGACTTGCATGTGGAGCAGGTCGGCTGTGCTTGGGAGTTTTGGCTCACTGTTCACAGGACTAGGGAGACTGTAAATTAAACTCTGTCCAGATAGCTGTTCCAGTGGGCTATCAATAGAGTATTGCAGAGGTAGTGAGTCTGCCGCTTTAGCCGCGGCGAGAGGGTCATAGCTGGGTAGGACAGAGACGCCATCTTTATTGCGTATCTCCGAAATTGTAGACCTTAAGCTGAGAAACTGACTGTCCGACTTAACAATCAGGTCGTCTAATAAAGAGATAAAGTAAGCAGGGAGCTTCTCCATCCTGAGGGCAATGTAGGAAAAGAATCTATAAGCTCCCAAAACGGCAAAAAGCAAAGGTTTAGTAGTTAAATATCAGGAGCTCTATAAAAGTGTGTCTTGGCGCTTTGGTAGTTGGCTCCGCCCCCCCCAGGCATTTTTTTTAATGTTTTCTGTCTAGTTAAAGATTGCAAAAGACCTTGTAATGTAAAAATAAAATGTGGAATATAACATTAGAGTGTTTTATTAGTAAACAAAATATTGCATTTACTGTGTTTTTAAAGGATTAGTTTCTGTTGTTATTTTTAAGTAAATCAACTATAATATTTTAGTTAATCAACATTAATTAAAACCTACTGACCTCTATTTTTTAAAAAACGAAGCTTCATAATGTTATAAAAGGTATAATTTATATTCGCCAATGACTTCACATTATCCCGCCCACTATTTTCGGCACTACGTGTCCAACATACTGAAACCAATGACATTATCTACCGATACGTTACCAATACGCATGTGTTTCAATGTGGATCTAATGCGCATGCGCAATTGGAACTATTAAAGCTGATGTTACCCACAGCATGTCTAGTCTGTTACAGGCAGTCTTCGAGCAAGTGACGTTTGCCCTGACGTTTGTGGTGACGCACAAACTTGCGCATGCGCACAACACATTTTTACTGACATTTTGAAACCTAGGTACTGTAAATGGATTGGCACGCAGCAAAGTATACCAACGGAGTGGGTTTGGAAAAGCGGAACATTTGCAAAAAGGATTTCAAAGAAACGGTACAGATATTTTAATGTGATGCTATTGAAAAAAAAAGTATTTGGGATAGTTAGTTAATAAGAGGCATAGAAAATATTAATTTACAGTGGCCCTTTAATCCATGAAAAGGAACTACAATAGTTGACCTGCATCTAAGTAACACAGTCAAAGTTATTAAGGTGGGTATAGAAAGCGATGACTACGGAAGAGCAGAGGAGTGGGTCCTCAGATGAACATCAGCAGCTAGAAGAGTATTCAGATAATAGAACAGAAACATGAGAGAGAAGTGCTAGTAAGTGGCTTGGGTTAAAATTGTGAAGTTTAGAGAAAATGTGGGAATGAAGTGAAGGGACAATCAGTTGATGTATAACAACTGGCCTGGATGTTGCATGGTCAGAGTTCAAAATCCTGTAGAATCCCATCCAGCCTCTCTGTGGGAAAACAATCAATTTTCAGTTTTATATTATGTAATAATCAACATAAATAAAAGAAGTATGTTACAAATATGTTTCTTTACTTCAGATGGTTAAACATTGTATAGGGAATTTATTTTTTTAGTTTCCCTCTAGGGCTTGCAGAGGCACTTTTGCAGACTCCTTGTTTACTGCCAGAATTAGTTCCAGTAATTAATACTTTTTGGGGTGGGAGGCTTACCCTGATAGGGCGGAACATGGGCAGGGTTAGAGTGAGTGGATGGAGTTGCAGGTGTTTTGTGTATGTAGCTCAGCAATCCAGGGGTGTGGCTAGCTACTGTTGGGAAAGAGCAAACTTCTTCCAGCACAACTGATGCCCAATGCAAAATATTGGGGTGCTTTTTTGCATGTGTTCATAAAACTTAAATTAAGCCTACAGGGAGTGCAGAATTATTAGGCAAATGAGTATTTTGACCACATCATCCTCTTTATGCATGTTGATTTACTCCAAGCTGTATAGGCTCGAAAGCCTACTACCAATTAAGCATATTAGGTGATGTGCATCTCTGTAATGAGAAGGGGTGTGGTCTAATGACATCAACACCCTATATCAGGTGTGCATAATTATTAGGCAACTTCCTTTCCTTTGGCAAAATGGGTCAAAAGAAGGACTTGACAGGCTCAGAAAAGTCAAAAATAGTGAGATATCTTGCAGAGGGATGCAGCACTCTTAAAATTGCAAAGCTTCTGAAGCGTGATCGTCGAACAATCAAGTGTTTCATTCAAAATAGTCAACAGGGTTGCAAGAAGCATGTGGAAAAACCAAGGCGCAAAATAACTGCCCATGAACTGAGAAAAGTCAAGCGTGCAGCTGCCAAGATGCCACTTGCCACCAGTTTGGCCATATTTCAGAGCTGCAACATCACTGGAGTGCCCAAAAGCACAAGGTGTGCAATACTCAGAGACATGGCCAAGGTAAGAAAGGCTGAAAGACGACCACCACTGAACAAGACACACAAGCTGAAACGTCAAGACTGGGCCAAGAAATATCTCAAGACTGATTTTTCTAAGGTTTTATGGACTGATGAAATGAGAGTGAGTCTTGATGGGCCAGATGGATGGGCCGTGGCTGGATTGGTAAAGGGCAGAGAGCTCCAGTCCGACTCAGACGCCAGCAAGGTGGAGGTGGAGTACTGGTTTGGGCTGGTATCATCAAAGATGAGCTTGTGGGGCCTTTTCGGGTTGAGGATGGAGTCAAGCTCAACTCCCAGTCCTACTGCCAGTTTCTGGAAGACACCTTCTTCAAGCAGTGGTACAGGAAGAAGTCTGCATCCTTCAAGAAAAACATGATTTTCATGCAGGACAATGCTCCATCACACGCGTCCAAGTACTCAACAGCGTGGCTGGCAAGAAAGGGTATAAAAGAAGAAAATCTAATGACATGGCCTCCTTGTTCACCTGATCTGAACCCCATTGAGAACCTGTGGTCCATCATCAAATGTGAGATTTACAAGGAGGGAAAACAGTACACCTCTCTGAACAGTGTCTGGGAGGCTGTGGTTGCTGCTGCACGCAATGTTGATGGTGAACAGATCAAAACACTGACAGAATCCATGGATGGCAGGCTTTTGAGTGTCCTTGCAAAGAAAGGTGGCTATATTGGTCACTGATTTGTTTTTGTTTTGTTTTTGAATGTCAGAAATGTATATTTGTGAATGTTGAGATGTTATATTGGTTTCACTGGTAAAAATAAATAATTGAAATGGGTATATATTTGTTTTTTGTTAGGTTGCCTAATAATTATGCACAGTAATAGTCACCTGCACACACAGATATCCCCCTAAAATAGCTATAACTAAAAACAAACTAAAAACTACTTCCAAATCTATTCAGCTTTGATATTAATGAGTTTTTTGGGTTCATTGAGAACATGGTTGTTGTTCAATAATAAAATTAATCCTCAAAAATACAACTTGCCTAATAATTCTGCACTCCCTGTATGTTCTATAATTATATGTATTTAGTCATGATTTTTTAACTCAAGCCTTTTCACTCAGCTGGGTGCTTGTGAAACTGCTTGGGTGTATTTAACTAAAGGAAAACAAATTGGGTAAGATCATAAATACAGAATTCATGAACAACCAATTCTGAATTTAACTGCATTAGAACTATGAATGTTGCCAAGTCATTTGGAATTTAATTTAAGCTATGTTGAAGTGGAACAGATTGACAAAAGTAAATTACTGAAAGTGTCCATGACCTATACTAAGCCTGTAGGGACTCGTGCAAAATTATCTCACCTTTGTCCCAACTGCTTCTGTTTCCCTGATCTCCATCTAAAATATCCTGCTAATCCCAACAGGTGTATCTAGATTACCCATGCAACATACAGATCTCATTCTTTCAATAAGGGATTAAGACCAAAAATTATAAATACCTCTACTATGGTTGACTTTAGACTTCTATGAAACCCAGCCCTGAGATTAGATAAGGTCCTAAAAGCGAAAACACCACAACATATTAAGTAACTCCATGCCACACAGTGCACACTCCCATTAAAGGGACAGTATACACCAATTTTTATTTAACTGCATGTAAAAGAATAATATGCACAGATACTGATATAAAAATCCAGTATAAAAATCCAGTATAAAACCGTTTAAAAGCTCACAGTTTAGCACTGTTGAAAAGGTTAGCTGGGACACCCACTGAAAGTGGTTCTATAGCAAAAAGAGAAGACTCTCCCCCCTCCCCCTTCCTCTGCATATGAAAAGACACACAGACAGACGCAAGCTGGATTAGGTGTACATCAGTATTCTCCTAAAACTTTGGGGCTTGGTTAGGAGTCTGAAAATCAGAGCAATGTTATTTAAAAATAAGCAAAACTATACATTTAAAAAAAAGCTGTATAGGCTATATAAATGGATCATCTAGAAAACATTTATGCAAAGAAAAATCTAGTGTATAATGTCCCTTTAAGATACTATTTAAGGGTCTCTTCCCATGGCAACAGGGATACTCTTAACAGGTTGGATTTCTGGGTGCTGTATGATTATAAAGACCTTTATGGGGTAGTTATTTTTAAGGCTTGAACTCTTTTTACTGGGGTCATTAAAATCTTCCGAGTGAGGAAATTGATTTTGTAGTCTTTGGCAATGACACTGAGGTGCTGCACCGTCACTTACATCCCCCATTAAGGTAACTGTATAATGTGCTGCTAATTTTTGTGTTGTATAGCAAAATCAACAATGGAATGAGGCTCTCTATAGTATAATTTAACATATTTTACAAAATACTATTCTACTTGTGAATCTCATAGCATGTGATAGCTGAACATGTACAGTTAATTACTCTGCATTATAACTTGATTCATTTAACCAACTTGATATTGGTGATTCACATTAATTTGATGACAATGAGAGGAGGATAACGTAATAGTGTCTTTTGAGAATAGAAATTACTTAATAAATTGTCTTGAAAATCTTTTACTGTCACCATTACACTTGTGTTGCAATTGTTAACCAGCTTATGTGTGGTTAAATTTCACAACTCATAGTGGTTTCTGCAGCTGTTGCTAGCTCTTGCTTTAATTTCAATGGTGTGCAGCACAATTTGGATTTGAAGGTTTATCTTTGGAACATGGTAACATACTTTAAGCTCATTCTTAGCTATGTATTGTTAACAGTAAATTATGGGCAATTATTATTTAAAAACTATGCTGGAACAATACCTATATAGTGATAAAATAATTATACTGAATTGTAAAAAGCTAGTCATTATGGTGTCTTCCAAATAAATACTGATTTTGATATTAACATTATGGTAATAATTGGTGGACCAACTCATTTTATTGATTAAATAATTATTTAATTATGTGTTAAAAAATTATATTTCAATTCTGAAGTGTAATTATTTTTTTTCTTTATTTTTGTTTTCCGTAATTTAAGTTGTTTTTTTTATTGGAGATGGGCACACAATATTTTTTTCATATATGGTTATTGGTTAACTATAACTAATAGTCTACTGGTATTGGCTGCCTGGTATAGGCTAAAAAAAATGTAACATATAAAAAAAAAAAAAAAAATCTCAAGAAGTAAGCAATACTGCACAAATAAAATGCTTCCTATTGCACTCTCTCCCCCATTTTAACCCTGTCTTTAAAGTACTAGTGTATTAAACCCTGACACAATTAGCCTCAGGATTGCTTGTATCTCTCCATATGTACCTGATTCTAGTATAATGCACTAAGGGTTACATTTAAAGGGACACTCAATAAAAATTAAACTTTCATTATTCAGATAGAGCATGCAATTTTAAACAACTTTCCAGTTTACTTCCATTAACAAAATGTGCACAGTCTTTTTATATTTAAAATTGTTGAGTCACCAGCTCCTACTGAGCATGTGCAAGAATAAGCGTGTATGCATTTGTGAAAGGCTGATGGCTGTCACATGGTACGTGTATGCATTTGTGATTGGCTGATGGCTATCACATGGTACAGGGGGAGTGGAAAAAGACATAACTTTTAAAATTGTCAGAATAAAACACATAACACATAACAATACCAAATTAAACCCAACATAAGTATTTACAACCCACCACTGCAAAAATATCTTTCAAGGCCAACTAACCAAGATCATCTCATCAACCACATGCCACTATAAAAAGATATTCCACTCAAAAGGTATTTAGGCCAATTTCACATAGTTTTAAGCATACAGTGAAGCCACTTCACCCTCAGCTTTTACCAAAAAAAAAGGGTCTTATTGGTAGAAAATAGATGGGGGTATTTTAATTAAAGTTAATAAGATAATTACACAGTTTTTAGATGTATTGATCAGTGGTTGCTGAGTAGATGAACCAAACAATGGGTGTTGTGTGTAATTACATAAATATCCTAAGAATGAGCAAAACAACAATTATGTATATAAACACACAGCGCAATGTACAAGTGCATAACACATATATACACAGACAATATAAAGATAGACTTCCATAGAAATGAATATAGCACAGATAGGCAGAATACACAGATACATGCATAAGATACAGATAAAAACATAATACACACATATAATTCACAGGTACAAATACAATACAGAGAATGATACACAAATAAACATATGCACAGTTAAAGGACCAGTAAATACAGTCGATTTGCATAATCAACAAACACATGATAAAAATACATTGCAATAGCACTTAGTCTGAACTTCAAATGAGTAGTAGATTTTTTTTTCTGACAAATTTCAAAATGATGTCTATTTCCACTCCAACTGCATCATGTGACATCCATTAGCCAATCACAAATGTATACATGTATATTCTGTGCATTATTTCACCATCCTCCAACTTATAATTGCCCAACCCCAGAGAGGCAATAAGGGTTACCACCTCGGCCATGTTTTCCTGGACACTTATGGGTTACACATGTTGCAGGGTGTGCAGGGAGGAACATGAATAGCGCAGTCAATGGTCACTATTTTGTGCTATCCAGCAGCACAATGCATGTTCCTCCCAACACACCCTGCAGCATGTGTAACTCATAAGTGTCCAGGAAAACATGGCCGAGGTGGCAACCCTAGAGGCAATGTACTGTTGCTCCTGAGCTGGACACAACCAGTGAGCCAATCAGGAGCTGCATAGGTGCTGCCATTAAACTTCAGTTTTAAAGGGACAGTAAATATCTTGTAATTACAAGACATTTCTGTTGTGTTGCTATAGAATAACATATTAACCAAGTCTTAACATTTAAAAAAAAAAAATCCTTTTTTACTGCAATTATTTTTCAGTAGCCAAACTCCACCCACTGCTTGCCTTATTTGGAGAAGCCAATCTGGGCTTTAATCTGCAGACAACAAGGTTAGTCACGGTAATAACATTAGTATAAAGTACTGTTAACAGTAAAAGCCAATTAATGAAATATGTATAGTAGGGTAAGCCTTGAGAAATCAGCAGAGTGTTTCTTTTATGCAGAAATTGCTCAATTTGCAGAGCCAAATGACATTAAAAGGGGACAAAATAAATAATGAAAATACACTGAAAACTTGTTTCATTATACATAATGAAACATTTTATTTAAAAATCTCAAGGTGTTTACTTTCCCTTTAAAGGGATTTAAAATCCAAAATGTTTCTTTCATGATTCATAGTCCATTTTCAAGAAGATTTCCAGCCTCCGAATGGTAAATAAAAAACCTTTATTTGTACAGGGTCCATAATACAGCAACAACGTTTCAAACCAGCAATTGTTTCCATGACTAACCAATTGCTGGTTTGAAACGTTGTTGCTGTATTATGGACCCTGTACAAATAAAGGTTTTTTATTTACCATTTGGAGGCTGGAAATCTTCTTGAAAATGGACTATGATCCTGGGGTCTGGCTAGCCCTTTTCCGTGCCCCATAACTTGGAGTGAGGTGCTGTCTTCCCTTATGAATTCTTTCATGATTCAGACAGAACATACAATTTTAAATAACCTTCGGATTTACTTCTATTAGCAAATTGTCATTGTTTTCTTGTTATCCTTTGTTGAAAGCATCAAGGTAAGCTCAGGAGTGTGCACGTGTCTGCAGCACCAAGTGGCAGCAGTTCTGCAACACTGTTATAGATTAGCAAGAGCACTAGATGGCAGCAATATTTCCTGCTATGTAGTGCCCCAGAAGTGCACACTATCTAACTAGATATCTCTTCAACAAAGAATAACATGAGATTGAAGCAAATTATATCAAATAAGTAAATTGAAAACTTTTAAAAAATTGTATTCTCTATCTGAATCATGAAATAAACATTTGGGGTTTTAAGCTCAGGAGCAGAATTGCATTGCTGCTCTAAAGCAGGCTGTTAGCTTTTTGTTAACACATTTAGAGACACACAGTAGTACCATAATAAAATGCTGCAGCTCATTAGAGCATTTTTATTGCAGTATTATATCCCTAGAATATCCTTTTTAATGACAGATTATCACACTTTACAAATAGATCACGTCCTCAGTATACTGGAGGGTTTCTTTAGCCTCCTTCACAGAAGAACACCCCATACATAACCATAGCTGTAATAGCTCTACGCTCTAAACTACTGCAGTGCTGATTCTGGCTACAAATTAATATTAGTTTTACAGAAAAAAAGCAAACCACTGTTAGATTTATACTCAAGCTACATAACCATTTATATATCTGTTAATGAGCTGATAGGTTTGCACAGAGTTCAAAAGAAGAGAGAACAGGAAGGCAAAAATACTGATCTATAGGCTAGAACAATCCCAAGCATACATTTACGCACACACAAATATATTACATTTAAATATATACATTTACACACACACAAATATATTACATTTAAATATATACATTTACACACACACAAATATATTACATTTAAATATATACATTTACGCACACACACACATAACTAAACACTGTATAAACAAGTAGAACATTTCCTACTGAGAATAGCAAATTAGCTTAAAGGGACAGTCTACTCCAGAATTGTTATGGTTTAAAAAGATAAAAAAAATTCCTTTATTACCCATTCCCCAGTTTTGCATAACCAACACGGTTTACGGTTATATTAATATACTTTTTACCTTTGTGATTACCTTGTGTCTAAGTCTTTGCAGACTGCCCCCTTATTTCAGTTCTTTTGACAAACTTGCATTTTAGCCAATCCTTGCCTTCTAATTAGTAACTCCATGGGCATGAACACAATGTTATCTATATGGCACACATGAACTAACACCTTCTAGCTGTGAAAAACTGTAAAATGAATTCAGATAAGAGGCGGCCTTCTAGGGCTTAGGAATTAGCATATGAGCCTAACTAGGTTTAGCTTTCAATTAAAAATATCAAGAGAATAATAATAATAGAACGCTAAAAGTAAATTGGAAAGTTGTTTAAAATGACATTCCCTGTCTGAATCATGAACGTTTAATTTTGACTAGACTGTCCCTTTAACTATAGAAAGCATGCAGATTCTGTCTTCAATAATATAGCAGTGCAGATATAATACCCAGGATTCCTATGATAAAAAAGGCATTCATTTCCTGAAACACATAAAGATTTTAACTAAGAGACTACTATTAAACATTTTTGCATTTTTAACTATTGCTGCTGACATTGAGAAAGCTTCACTAATGCAAACCTCATTTTTAATTTCCATTAGATACATTAAAGGAATTCTTTAATTTATGCATCAGAATTGAATTAATGCATTGCAAAAAGTCTGCATGCAAAATAAAAGTTGGTGGAATTGCTTCAATTTTCAGATTCAAATTACTAGAAAGCAATATAATATTAAAGAAAAAAAGTGTATAGCAGGTTTTTTTTATTCACCATGCATAATTAAACATTTTGGACTAGATTACGAGTGTCACACTAAATGTTGTGCGCAAGCTAAATGGGGTTTATAGCAGCTGTTTTTGGTCCTGTCAAGTTTTTTGCTCGTATTACAAGTTCAAAGTAAACGCACATATATATTTATAAATATGTGAATATATATATATATATATATATATATATATTCATATTAAATTATGGTTTTAACTGTTTATTTACTGTAAATATTTTACATTCCAATGTTCTGCACATAGCAGAATATGTTCTAAGTATTTATAAATATATTTTGCTATATATATCTGCATATATCTATACCTATATATAATCAGGTGTATATATATTGTATATAAAGGTAGAGACAGGTGCACTCTCCCAAACATGTTTCCTTGGCCAGGGTGCTGAGTGAAATTTCAAATATAAACAGAAGAATTCAGCACTCACTGGGCTTGACAGCAAAATATTTCCTTTATTAAAGTGACATTTTGGGGTATTAACCCCCTTCTGGTCTCATGAAGGAGTGTATGTCACATGAATAAAGGACATCTTTTTCTGTCAAGCTCAGTGAGTGCTGTTTTCTTCTGTGTATATATATATATATATATATATATATATATATAAACCAGCACAGATGAGGGCACTCACAGGTCTTTGTATCGTCCAAAGGGTATCTTTATTGAAAATATAACATCATATAGAAGTCGACGTTTCGGTGATACACTGACTCAGAATGGCGGCGAGAGATATCAAATAAGATTGTCTTGAGAAAGGTTAACAGAAGTAGCAGAAATGTCGACTTTTATATGATGTTATTTGTTCAATAAAGATAGCATTTGGATGATACAAAGACCTGTGAGTGCCCTCATCTGTGCTTGTTTTTCTATGAATATTATTGAGGAGACATCTGGGCTACTTTTTGTTACTAATGAGTGAGTGCATGGAATTAATGGAATATATATAAGTATAGATATATCTTGTACAAAAATACCATCAGATAGATATATAGAAATGTATTAATAAAGAAATATAACATATTCTTCTATGTGAAGAACATTGGAATGTGAAATATTAATATTTTCATGTTGGGCTAGCACACTTGAGAATATGTGATTGTGTTTGCATGCGAGTAGGTTTTTTTTTAGACTTTTTTGCTTCATTGACTTCTATGGGGAAATAGGTTATCGCGTGCGCGATATTGTAAGTTCGGCTTTTTATGCGCAACGGGTTATTGCACAAGTGAAAACAGTTACTTTCAACTTGTAATTTGAGCACAACCGACGCGTGCAAAAAGCTTACTTCTAGCGCAGTTAACGCTTGAGCGGGAGCATTAAATAACACTCCACTTGTAATCTTGTCCTTAATGGGGAAATTATTATTTTTTAAAAGTCCTTTAAAGGCTAATATTGTTAATGTGAGGTTGTCTCATCAATATGAGGTTGCGCTATCACAATATGACAGGAAAGAATATAACTGATATATAATGTATAAAATAAGCAGTACTATAAACAATGCATTAGTATGTTTTACAATTGTAGCCTTTACTACAAATAACAATTTTTTAAGGTGTAAAACTTTCTTTAAAAACTTGTAATTTTTTTTTTCTTTATCACTTCAGGAATTGTTGGGAAGAGAACAAAAGTACATTTAAGTGATTGTATTCCTGTGGCTTTAGGCTGATGATCACCAGCTGTGTTCAATACATATTTTTCTGAATACTAAACTAATGCATTTCAAAGGCATCTTACTTATTTGTGTTTTCAAAGATAAATCAAACAAGCTTTCCTTTCAAAATCTCCATTCAATTTTTGAGACTAAAATTAGCTCTAAACATTTTGTTGAAATAGTTTTCTGAAAGAATGAATTTTATATTATTGACAATGAAAAAAAAAAAAAATTCTGGCTTTAGTTATTCACAGATTATCATGCTATTATAGTTTAACATAATGCTGTAGATTAATAGACATTTGTGCTGTTGCCAAAGAACCTAATTGTCAAGAAGAGATCATGTTTGAAGTTTGCGCATCACTTCACCTATATTTTCAACAGATTCGTTAGTGAGCTATTCTGTCATTAACCTCTTAAGGACCAGGGTTTTTTTTAAATTTTAGCAATGTTTTATCTTAGATCAATCTTAAAGGGTAAGGCAAGTTAGTCAAAACATGTAAGGCGTGATCATTTTGTTTTTTTCCTGGCTTTTAATTTTATGACACAATAAAGATTTCGTTTTATGGAAGCAGTGCCAGCTATACTTTCCTCTGTAACTCTGGTTCACCACTAACCCTCAAGCCAGGCTCCTTTCTGTAACGCAGTGGTGCAAGGTTCAGCTGATTGGAGCACTACCCGGCACATGGAAGGAGTGTCCCTGACATCCCGCTATACCCGGAAGCAATACAGAGACCGGGGAGATGGTTTGTTAGCTGGTTTGGAGGTCATTCCAGAACACCGTCGAATAGTCCCTGCTTTGCTGCACAGAAGTCCCATTACGAAGGGTGGTAAGTGAACCATCCTGGTTAAGTCAGGGACATTTATTTCTGGCCACTAATGGGGATGGTTATCGTCATTGTGTGGTTCCTATGGGATTTTCCTCACTTCATACACTCTAACTCTCACATCCCTTAAGGCATCTAGGGACACTCTGGGTACACATCATTTGGGCTGTACAGTGGATGGAGCTGGCCTTCATAACTTTGTATTTCAGAAAGAAAGAATCTTCCCATGGGAGGTCTTATTCTGAAACCTATTCGATACCCCTGAGAAACAATATCCTGAATCCACTGATTTTGGACAGAATCCGCCCAAATATATTGAAAAATGTTTAGTCTGCCCCCCACCAGTTGAAATGGATTGAGGGCTGCACCTTCATGCAGTCTTATGGGCTGTATTTGGTTTCTTATAAGGCTTGGACTTATTCCAATTTGTGGATGGTCTCCAATTTGAACCAGAGGCCTTAGGGGAAGGAGTGGTTTTCTGTTCTTTAGTCTGACAAAAGGAACTAAAACGATTGGGAGCTTTAAATTTATCCTTAGATTTCTTATCTTGGAGCAGAAAAACTCCCTTACCCCCAGTGATAGTGGAGATAATAGAATCCAATTGAGAACCAAATAAATTATTACCTTGAAAAGATAATGATAGTAATCTAGATTTAGACACCATATCTGCATTCCACCATTTAAGCCATAAAGCTCTTTTAGATAGAATAGCTAAAGACATAGATTTTACATCAATCTTAATAATATCATATATAGCATCACAAATGAAATGATTAGCATGTTGAAGTAAAATAACAATGTTAGACAAATCAGGATCCAATAGCTGCTCTGCTAAATTGTCCAACCAAAAAGTTGAAGCAGCAGCAACATCAGATATAGAAATAGCAGAATATAGCCAGTATGTAAATATGCCTTCCTAAGATAAGATTCAATCTTCCTATCTAAGGGATCTTTAAAAGAAGTACTATCTTCCATAGGAATATTAGTACGCTTGGCAAGAGTAGAAATAGTGCCATCAACTTTAGGGAATTTCTCCCAAAGCTCTAAATTCGACACAGGTAAAGGATACAATTTTTTTTAAACCTAGAAGAAGGATCAGAAGAAGTACCAGGCTTAAACCATTCCTTAATAATCATATTAGAAATAGAGATAGCATCTGGAATAGGGAAAACTTCAGGAGTAATCTCAGAAGTTTTAAAAACAGAATTAAAATGTTTGCTATTCTTGCTATCAAGAGGACTAGATTCCTCAATACCCAAAGTAAACAATACTTCCTTTAACAAAGAACGGCTATATTCCATATTAAAAAGAAAGGAAGATTTTTCAATTTCAGAGTCTGAAGTAGGATCATCTGAGCCAGAAAATTCCTCATCAGCAGACAATACTTCAATATGCTGTTGGTGAATATATATGTTTATTTGAAGGTGGAATAGCAGTCATAGCCTTCTCTATGGCTGCAGCAATATAATCTTTTATATCTACAGGAATATCATGTATATTAGACTGTGAAGGTTTAACAGTAGATGTATTTGTACTTATAGAAACTTTATCAGCATGAAACAATTTCCCAGAACAAGTGCCACATACTTGAGCTTAAGATGGAAGATCAGCCAATTTACAACATACACACTTAGCTTTGGTAGATTTGTTTTAAGGCAACTTGGTTCCTACAGTAACATCAGAGGCAGGATCAGTTTGAGACAAAAATGTAACAAAAAAATAAAAAAAAATAACATTTAAATAAAATATCCAATTATCTCAAAATAGCAGTTTCAGGAATGGGAAAAAATGCTTATATGAAAAACAAAAGCAAATAACGTAGCCCTCTGTAACAAATTAAAGCAGAGAGCAAAAGAGGGAGAGACTTAATATAACAAAATTTTTGGCGCCAAAAATGACGCCAACAAAGATGGCGCAAATACTCAGAAAAAAACTTATGGTGCCAAGGTTAACAGGAAATGACACAATTCGCATCATAACAGACGCGACTTCATGCCCATAAAAGTTGCATCAACAAGACGCAAGAAATGACGCAACTCGCATCACAACAAACGCAACCTTCGCTCCAAAAAAATTTGCACCAAAAATTGCTCAATAAATAGAAGTATTTTGCACCATCGCAAGCCAAATTTGCCCACGAAATTTTGAAAAACAGACCAAAGTTACAACTAATTGAAACCTTAAGTAAGTAAAATATATACAAAATTTCTCCCAAACATAACTTTCCATGCTGAAACTGTTAGACTGCAAAGGGAAATAAACATAGACCTGACTCATGGCAAATATATGCAATATATATTTAAAACTTTAAAAATATAAAGTGCCAAACATAGCTGAGAGTGTCTTAACAAAAGGTATATACTTACCTGAAGACACCCATCCACATATAGCAGACAGCCAAACCAGTACTGAAACATATCAGCAGAGGTAATGATAGAGGAGTATAAAGTCGATCTGTAAAGGGAAGTGGCAGATGAATCCCCACGACCAAAGTTACAGAGAGCCTTAGAATAGATTTCCCATAGGTGAAAACATGGCATCATTAGGCAAATACTCTCTTCACATCCCTCAGACAAACACTGTACTTTGAGAGGAACTGGGCTTCAAAATGCTTAGAAGTGCCTTTCACAGAAGAAATCAAGTTCGACTTGCTTCACCATCCTCCAATGAAGGCAAAGTTTGTAAAACTGAGGTATGAGTGAGGTGGGAGGTGTATTTATAGGCATTTTGAGGTTTGGGAAACTTTGCCCCTCCAGGTAGGAATGTAAATCCCATACGTCACTAGCTCATGGACTCTTGCCACTTACTAGAAAGAAACCCATATCCGTTTTACTGGAAAACGGGACCTTAAAGTGATGGCAAACTTTCCTCTTTGTTTAAACAGATCTGGAATGTTGTAATGAAGATACGCTATAACTTACTTTTTAATGTAGCACTGAAATTCTAATACCCTGGCTCGGGCCACTCACTTCAAAAGTATTTTTTGTTGTTGAACTAACAGTTTGAACTGTCCTCCAATCAGCGCTCTAGTTACAAAAAAATAAAAAAAATGTGTGAGTGACATATGGCTAGATTGCTGATCAAACTTTAGCAAAAAAAAATAATAATTTTGAAGTGGGTGGTTGGAGCACGGGGTATTTATAAATAAATAGAACATATTCTTCTATGTGAAGAACATTGTAATGTGAAGTATTCATATTTTTATGTCGGGTTGGCGCCCTTGAGAATATGTGTTCGGGTTTGCGCGCAAGTAGGGTTCTCCCCCCACATTTTTTGCTCCGTTGATCTACGAGTGAATATGTTAAAGTAAATGTAAACTTTCTGAATGTAATGCACAATATATACAATTATTCTTCAAAACAGGGGCACTTTCATTGATTAAAATTTTTTAAGACTCTTTTTAAGACTCTTTTTTTTTTTACCATTTTGAGATGGTAAACTTTGCACTGTTCCTCGATGATAAATTTGGCTTCATCCAATCATTGTGGGTCGCACATGGTGTCCATTTCATTTTTAATTTTTCCAGAAAAAACTTTTTCCCCCAATTTTTTTATTTTTTTGCAGAGAACTTTCCATCTCTAGACCTGGATGATAGTTTATGCTAAAGCAAAACAACAGAAATGGTGTTGTATTCTTTTAACTGTAATATGGACATTAGAAAAATTGTCTCCAATTTGGGAAAATACTCTCAATTCACTACTCCTCACATACCAATTGTTGCCTTTAGCAAGAATCCTCTGATTCTTTAATAAATCTTGGTTTGTTTTAAGGAAAAATGATATTGCTAGAAAACTCTAATAAAGTGTGAGAAATATTTCAGTCTTACAGGTCATATTTGCATAAAAGGCTACTTGCAATTTCTCTGCAGCAGATAGAGAACAATACAATACCCCATGTATAAATTTAATGATATGTGATTCAGACAGAGCTAAATGTGTGGGTGTCCAAAGCCTGTATTACTGCATGAAATAAAATATTCCTATTTCATTTCAAACAAAAATTAATGAGTTTCTACCATGAGTCATGAATGCATTGGTCTTTAGTGGCATAGTGAACTAACCACAGGAGCATTGTTAAATTATGCAGATAATATATATAATATGTATATATAATATATATAATATATATGTGTGTGTGTGTGTGTGTATACTGAAAAGATACTAGCTGATCAAACCAACTACTACACTCAAATCTATGTATAACAAAGGTTTATAGCTTAGGCAATCAAGAGTTATCAGGGCACTCAGTTCACCAAGGGGGGGGGGGGGGGGGTTCCACCGACTTGCTCACTGTGAACACACTAAATCCTGACTACCCTCCGGTTATATAGTAAATGGACATCATTAGTCAAATATGTGTGACAGACCAAGGGGACATACCAACTAAGGAACTCACTAAATGTACACATAAAAATCCCAGTGTAACCTCAATTAGATCAGTATGCCATCTACAAAAGTCATTATACCTATATGAGTATCAAATTGCACACTGTAATCAGAGAAACTGTTAGCAGGAGGAGACCCTAAAGAACATGGACCTCCCTAACTACAATGCTAAAAACCACCTCAGAGAGACAGGGCAACTAACTACCACCCATACAGATTGTATTACATGGATCAACTGATAAGAGATATGCAAAAACAACATAGCAAAAATTAAACATAGCAGTAAATAAAGTAAAATATAATGGATAGTGGACTCTCAACCCCACCTTGGGAGCTTAGTTAATACAATGTGACTGAAGACTCTCAAAAAACCTCGATCACTATTAGGGGGGATCACAACAGCTCAAAAAAGGCACAAAAGGCATAGAGCACATCACATCACAAAAAGCAGTGCCAGTCAAACATGGTATTCAGTCCATGAGGTTGTAAAGTATTTAGTCTGTAAATCCCCTTGGCCTCTATTTGGAGGAGGAGCTTCTTCCTATCCCCCCATGCCTGAGTGGGGGGACATGGTCAATCAGTGTGAATCTGAGATCTTGTACAACATGGCCTTGTTTTAAAAAGTGTCTAGTCACTGGTTGATCGCTGGTTCCTTTCTTTAGGGCACCCCTGATAGAAGAACTGTGGTTTGCAAGTCGAGTTCTCGCGTCGTCTGTGGTTTTCCCCACGTAAAATCTGCCACAACTGCAGTTTAAAAGATACACTACAAAGGTGGTGGTACAGGTAAGGACATGTCTGATCTGGTATCTCTTTTGTTGATGGGGTGTCCAAAGGTGGGTCCTTGAATCATAGCGTTACAGGTGGTACAACCAGTGCACCTGTAGCATCCGTGTTTCTTTCTCTGATATAGTCAAGTATCCTGTTTATAACAGTGGCTGGGATCAGTTGGCATGAGTGAGTCTTTCAGACTTCTGTCCTGTTTATACTCCACTCTCAGATTCTGACATAGATTGAACGGAAGTGAAGGATCACCCTGTACTATATGCCTATGTTGTCTGAGTGCCTTCCCTAGTGACCTAGTAGATGGACTATATGTAGTAGTAAAGATCATTCTTGGCTCAACATCTGTCTTGATTGTGTTGGACGGTACTGCCACACTCTCAGCCAAAGACCTACTTTGATGGATCAGGCAGGGATTATAACCCCTCTTGGTAAATCTTTGTTCCATATCGGTAAGTTGTACACTCCTCAATAGGGCATCACTGTTGTTCAGAATAACCCGGCACATCTGTGCTTTGGGAATTGCTTTCAATAGTGCTGTGAGGTGGTTGCTAGTGGCATGTAGAATCGAGTTTTTATCAGTCGGCTTCCTAAAGAGTGAAGTGCCTAATTGGCCATCCTCCAGCTTGAAAATTCTGAGGTCTAAGAATTCAATAGATACCGCATCATGTTTCATCTTGAATTTGACCGGGTTCTTTAGAGAATTTAGATGGGTAAACCATGTCTCCAATTGTACCGATCATCCCCTCCAGAAAATAAGGAGGTCATCATATATATAGTGTCTATAGAAGAGTAGTTCTGGTTTGTTATAACTCTGCATAATTCTCCATAAAGAGATTGGCTAGTGAGGGGGCCACGTTTGATCCCATGGCCGTGCCAGAGATCTGCTGATAACATTTGCCCTCAAAACAAAAGTAATTCAACCGGAGACTTAGATCAAGAAGTTGTATCAGAAAATCTCTCGGAGGACCCACATACGGGTATCTGTCCAAGGCTTCAGATACGTAGAGTTTCCCTGCTTCATGCGGGATGATGGTGTAAAGACTATTTACATCTGCAGTTGCCAGAATATATGGCTCTTCAATAGAAGTTGATTTCAATTCTTAAATGAGTTGTGTTGAATCCCTCAAATATGACCTCATTTTCCTCACAAGTGGTTGCAGGTAGTAATCAACAAAGATCGCCAATCTTGAGGTAACGGAGTTCCTGGCCAAAACAATCGGTCTTCCAGGGGGCCGTTTAAGATATTTATGAATCTTAGGTAATGTATATAGAATTGGACAGGCTGGATGCTCAATCAACAGAAATGTAGATATATCTTCATCAATCCAAGACTCTTTAATGCCCACCTGTACAGCTTGATCAATCAGTAGTTGGAAATCTTTCGTAGGATCTTTATTCAGAGGTTGATAGGTGTCAGTATAATTCAACTGTTGTTTGATTTCATCACTGTAATCCTTGTAGTTCAACACAACCACAGCACCACCCTTATCTGCCATCCTTATCACGATATCTGGGTCCTTAGAGAGTGATACAATGGCATCCCTCTCTGGTTCTGATAGGTTATTACGAAAAGGGTTGGCATGTCTGTCACTTAGATCCTTGGTAATCAGTCTCATAAAGGTCTTAATACTAGAGTTGCTACTTTGGGGATCAAAGGAACTCTTAGTCCTGAAAGGTTGTTTCTCTTCCAACACAGGTGCATCCCTAAAAAACTCTTTACGTCTTAACGAACTCTGGAACTTCTGACAGTCAATAAATACACTAAAGTCATCACCTTTACGTGACGGAACAAAGCTTAGGCCTCTATTCAACACATTTAACTCAGAGGTAGACAGGACCTGATCACTGATATTCACTACCAGGTCCTCTGTGTCCCCAGTGGTGGCTGTTACCTGGGTGGTAGAGGCAGCTTTCTCTCTCCAGCCTCCCCTGCGAATATGGGGCCTCCCCCCCTTCTTCGCTGGCCGGCTCTGGTGGTGACCCCCTGAAAAACCTGATGTCCACTGGGCTGACTACTGGTAGATCCACTCATGCCCTGTAATGCGTCCCTATCAGATCCAGAGCTACTGTTTCCTGTTTAGAGTGACTGCTTCGTGTAAAATCTTTGTCTCCTTCGTCTCTGTGTAAAGGATCTCCTACCATCTCCTCCACTCACCCATCGGTATACGGTTTTAACCTTGTGGTCCTCACACACAGTTTGCAGTTTCCTGTTTTTAAACTTTACGAAAGTGTCCTTATATTCCTTTATCTGTGTGGCTAATTTCTCAAGCCATGGCTCGGAGGTATCTTCCACCATGATAGGTGTCTTCTGGTTCTCACACTCTTGGATCTCAGATTTAATTCTATCCAGTAGATTCCTCACTACTTCAGTGACCAGAAGAATGAGATCAAGTGAGCATTTGTTTAGAATCGCGCACCAGCGCTTACAAAACTCAGGATTATTACGTCCAATAGTCGGCTGATTGTGTATTCTGAAACCCCTAGGGATCAGTGTCCTCCTATAATATTCAGACAGGTAGACCCCATGAAGTCTTAGGTCTACCTCTTTCTTCTTAAGTTTCAAGAGGGCAAGATAAAAAGCTTGTGCAGTATCGCCTCTTGTGGTCTCATCCTCAGGGTTAAACAGTATCCTGAAAAATATATGTTAGTAAGTACTGCGCTGGTCAAAAAATATAGATATCAAACCCTTCTAAAAACACACCTTCCTCCAAAGTATGTTATATAATTAAAGAACAAATTGAATGTAGTATTTAGAGGGTGCTAGGAGAAGCTAAAGATATCTTAATATGCTACCTTAGATAGGTGTTAAAGAGAATTAAACTTATTCAGACTGATTGTATGTACGTATATTTATATAGACTAAACCACAAATTCAATTCCTAAGGATTTCTAAATGATGACTATAGATTGGTGTGAATATAGATTAGTCTTAATTTAACTGGATATGTTTATATGCAATATTATAAAATTTACCCCAAGCAGAGTAGGCAAAGATTATTACAAATTTATTTACAAAGATACTTCAGGTTTAGTATACATTCAGAATAATAAAATTTGGGACGTCTCCCATACAAATAGGACCACTCCTAAAGAATGGCATATAAAAATATAAAAACACTCTCAAATTACAATAAAATGATAAAACAAAAATAAATTCCAACCGATCTATCTTGAAAAAGCCCAGCATAGGGTGAAACATGTTGATGGTATACAGGCTGAACATTTCTGATTACTAACACACAGGCACAAATCTACGGATAACTTCTGATCCAGTGTCTAATCTTTTGAACATCGTGGAACATTTAAAAATAACCCGGGTTATAATATATGCTTTATACAACACTACTTGCGTGCTATCAGCACTAAGTGCAAGGAGTTCTTTTGTATCCAATCTAGCCCTTAACTGGAACCGCTACATAGCTGATCAGAGCTGTGACATAAGGTAAAGTCACTGGATCACCACAGAGGAGCCACACAGCACGCCAAACACACGCTTGAAGAACTGCGAAGAAACAAGAGCTAGGAGCATAGCTCATGCAGATAAATTAAAATTGCTGATACAAAGTGTCACTTACCTGTGGAACAGTTCACTTACGACCTAAGAATAATATGGTTGCAATGGTAATGTATGCTACCACAATCTGAAGTGGGAAACTCGTTATAAGAGACTTGCAATAAGAGACATTGCTTTTACTTGGCTCTTCAAAGTGGCGCCATAAGTGTGTTTATGTCCTGCAATACTAACTTCTACCAGTACGTCTTAAAGATATATTTAATCAGAAGTGGATGAGTTCTAAAATGGCTCAATAATATATCATTTTTCCTATGGTGGTATGCCGTTCATAACCTCTGAATACATATGTTTTTAATTAGTTAATGGTATATGTTATTTATATAGCTGGCTATACTAACATAAGGTATCCACTTATCCAGATTTGTTAATTTGGAAGAGTTTATACATATACATTGATTGTATCTGCTATATGACCCCTGATCAGTTGGAATTTATTTTTGCTTTATCATTTTATTGTAATTTGAGAGTGTTTTTTTTGTTTTTGTTTTTTTAATTTTTTTATTGATAAGTTCAGAGAAATGATAACAACAGTAAAGCTGCAAAACACAGAAAAATATCAATACGCAGAATGTTACATGTGATAGGGATGTGAAAAGAACAGGTTACAAAATATAGTAAGTTATACAGAGATCAGCCTAAATCATATATCAATCATTAACTCAACTATAGTGGAATAAACACGTATAAAACGTCAGCGATCTGTCTATGTTATCAAGTCCGAGGTGTATTCTATGGCTGCTTGTAGATTCCTGTCCTCTTATGATATATGTTGTGTAGTCTATAAGGGCTGTTGTGAAATGGAGATTCTTACAAGTGAGTGAAGGGGGTAGGGAATACAGAGGGGATAGAAGTGAGGCGGGGGAAAGAGGACAAAAACAAAAACAAAAAAAAAGAGGAAAGGGGGGGAGGGGAGGGGGGAGGTCTGAGCGTCCGTCATGTAGGCAGCATGGAGGCGCCAGGACCCTTTCGTTAAATTTTTTCCTTCCAGTACGCAAGCAGTACTTCATATTGGTCTAGTTTGTGTGTTTGTAAGTAGTGGTATCGCACTAATGTCAAGAGGTCATCGACCTGCCTTTTCCATTCCTGTATGGGGTTTTTTTTTTTGAGATTTCCAGTGTTTCGGGACAAGTTTTTTAGCTGCTGTTAGCATGATGAGTAAAAGTGTTAGTTTGCCTTGACCTGCTAATTTGGGCAGAGAGCAGAACAAGAGGGTCTCTGGTGTCGCGTAGATCTGTGTGCCCAGTATTTCAGAAATTGTTTTAAAAACAGTGGACCAGAACTCCCCCAGGAGGGGGCAGGACCACCAGACGTGAAGGAGGGAGCCCTCTCCTCCACATCCTCTCCAGCAGGAGTTATTCAGACCAGGGAACATTTTGCTTAATCTCATCGGGGTCAAATACCATCGGCTCAGTAATTTCATATGAACCTCTTGTACTGCCGCCGAGACCGATGAGCGTTTAGTTAGAAAGAATGCTTTCTGCCATGTGTCTGCGTCAGTATCTCTATGCAGATCCTTCTGCCAAGCGAGAGTGCATGAGGGGAGAGAAGTGGGGGATGTTTTGACAGTAAGTTTGTACAGTTTAGATACTAAGTGGCCAGGATAGTTATGCTGGATACATAAGTTCTCAAAGGGCGTGGGCTCGCGACCAAGGTCCTTTTTGAATTTGTGATGGGTTATGTAATCCACCAGTTGGTTGTAGTGGAGCCAAGAGGAGAAGAACCCCTCATGGGCTTCTGCTAGTTGTGATTGGGTTTTCAGTTTGCCGTTATCAGAAATAAATTGGACGGTCCCCATTCTTAATTCATAGGGTTTGGAAATTTTGAAACCCAAGCTGTGGTAAGGGAGTTCTAAATTCTTAATAATGGGAGTGAGCGGAGCAAATTTGGAGGAGATGTGTGTGCTGGTTGCTGTCAGTTTGTCCCATTCTGAGAGAGTGTCTGCCGTGATTAGGTAGTTTTGTATGTATTTAGGCCTTTTTTTGATGGGGTGTCCAAGCCAGGGTAGCCATATTGTTTGATTTAAAGATTTGTCTATCTATCTGTATCCATTGCTTGGTATTGCTGTTATGTGCCCACTCTACTATGTGCCTAAGTGTGATCGCGAGCCTGTAGGCCCGGAGGTTAGGAACTCCCATACCCCCGCTGTCTCTAGTTTTTTTCGGAACTCTCGGTTTCGTGCCCGCCCAGATGTATTGCTCTATTACCTTCTGCAATTGGGAGATGTAGTTGTCGTGTAATGGGATGAGGAGGGCTTGCATCAGGTAGAGTACCCGAGGGAGGACGTTCATTTTTATAACTCCAATCCGGCCCAGCCATGATAGGGGTTTATTCTTCCAAGTAGAGAGGTTATGGGTTATTTCTTTTTTTAATGCAATATAATTATGTTTAAACAGATCTTTTGTTGAGGTAGACAGATAAATCCCTAGGTATTTCAATCTATTTTGGGCAGTGGGGAAATTGTATTTGATTCTCAGCTCCTGTATTATTTGCGTTGGGGAGTTTATGTTCAGGATTTCGGATTTAGAAATGTTTAATTTGAAGTTGGATGCTAGATCTTTCAGTAATTCAGGGATGGAGTTTTCCGCTTCGGTAATTGTAAACAGAATATTGTCGGCATATAATGCCTGTTTATATTCTGAATGTCCTATTTTGAGTCCCTTGATTTTGTCGTTAAGACTAATTTTTTGGGCTAGGATCTCGATAAAGATGGCAAAGAGGAGAGGGGATAGAGGGCACCCTTGCCTGGTGCCGTTTTTTATGTTAAAGGGGTCGGAAAGGGTTCCATTCACTCTGATCTTAGCGTTGGGGTTGGAGTATAGGGCAAAGGAAAGGTTTAAGAATGTTTTAGGGATTCCCATCGCTGTCATAGCCTTACGCAGAAAAGACCATCGAACTCTATCGAAGGCCTTCTCCGCGTCGGTAGAAAGCAGGACCATGGGGATGTTTGAGATTTTAGCGTGGTTTATTAATTGAGTAACTTTAATGACATTGTCTCTGGCTTCGCGTCCAGGTATGAAACCAACTTGGTCATTTGAAATTAATTGTGGGAGGTTTTTGTTTAATCTGTTGGCAAGAATTTTGGTGAGTATTTTCATGTCTGTATTGATTAGGGATATTGGTCGGAAATTTTGAGGGCAATTGGCTGGCTTTCCTGGTTTGGGAATTACAGTAATATGGGCTTCTAGGAGATTTTTGGTCAGAATGGGGTTGTCTATCATTCTGTTAAATAGGGTAAGAAGATGAGGGGAGAGTATGTCTGTGAATTTCTTGTAATATCCAATAGTGTATCCGTCAGGGCCTGGGCTCTTACCCAAGGGGGACTCGTTGATAGCCAGTTGTATTTTGCTTAATGTAATTGGGGCTTCTAAGTGTTCTTTATCTGCATCAGAAAGCAAGCATAATTTTAAGTCCTTGAAATAGTCATCTGAAGGTTCGGTAAGGTCATGAGTATGGTCGTTACATGCGGGGCTGTCTCCCCTATCAGGTATATTGTAAAGAGAGCAATAGTAGTCTTTAAAGGTAGAGGCTATTTGTTTATTGCTCTTGGCCGTGTGACCTTCAGGAGTTTGTAGGAAATGAATGTGCGAAGCCAATTGTTTCCTTCCAAGGCACCTTGCTAATATTTTTCCAGGCTTATTACCTCCCTCATAATAGTATTGTCTCAGAAACAATGCATTTCGTTGATGTATATGCAATAGGAGAGTCTTTAAGTCTGTTCTAGCTTTGAGTAGTTCATTTTTAATGTTGTCGTTATTCGCGTCTTGCTTGTGATTTTTTTCAAGAGCCTGAATTTTACCTAGCAATTGGGTGTGTTTTTCCCTGGCCTGTCTTAGATTTTTTGCTTTTAGTTTTATGAGAGAGCCTCTTAGCACAGTTTTGTGAGCCTCCCATTCACATTGGAATGATATGGAGGTGTTTTTGTTGATTGTGAAGTATTCTAACACGTCTCTCTTTATCTCTGCAAGGTTTATTGGGTCGTCTAAAATGGAGTCGTCCAGTCTCCAAATCTTGGTAGTGATAGGAAGGTCCGGCCGCAATACTGAGCAGGTCACTGGGGCATGGTCTGACCATGTTATATTCCCTATCTCGCATCTGTTAGTTAGTGATAGTCCGTTGGCGTCGGTGAAGATGTGGTCTATTCTAGAATAGCAATTGTGTGGAGGGGAGTAGAATGTGTAGTCCCTAAGTTCTGGGTGTAGTGTCATCCAGATGTCATGTAATGCAAGGTTGTTAAATGTGGTCTTGACTGCTTTTAGTTCAGCTTTGGGTACACACAAGGTCCCTTTGGAAGAGTCAAGTCTAGGGTCAAAGGAGAGGTTAAAGTCACCTGCTACAAATAATGTTCCTTTTGTTTGGTCTAGAATTAGGTTTGCAATTTTTTTGAAATTTTTTTTGTGTGATTGGTTTGGAGTGTATATATTCAGTAGTGAAATTTGTTGGCCAAAGAGAAGTCCTGTCAGGAAGATATATCGGCCCTCAGGGTCTTTGTCAGTTTGGATAATCTGGAGTGGGAGGGATTTGTGAATCATTATTCCCACACCACATTTTTTTTGGGACCAGAGGCAAAACAGGCTATGGGGAAATTCGGGGCATTCCATTTAGGTTCTTTACCCTTTTGAAAGTGAGTTTCCTGGATCAGAATGATCTGACTATTGAGTTTAGAAAGTTCTCTAAGTGAAATCAATCACTTACCCGGGCTGTTTAACCCTTTAACATTTATTGATGTCAATTGTAAGGAATGTTCCCCAAATCTGCTAGGTCTGCGAGTCATAGTCTTGATAGCTGGAAGGGGAGGGGGAAGGAGAGAGAAAAAAAGGGGGAGGGGAGGGACTGGGAAATTGGAAAGAGAGAAAAAGTGAGAATAAATAAAGAGGTTTCTTGGGTAAAGGAAAAGTGAGAGAGTGTATAGAAGAGGAGCGATAAATGACAAGTCAGTCAGAGGGACGGGGAGTGACCTGACCCTGGGTAGCAAAATAGGTAAAACGCTTTCTCAAGCAGGTCAAGTAAAAAAGGAGAAAACAAATAGGGGTAGTATCTCCATTACCGGCAAGGAGAAGTATAGTGTTATTTGTTGGGTGTACTGAAGGGCATGTAAGTTGGATAGGGAAGGGGTGTATATACAAGCGTTCTCGCTTGGGCTAGTTAGTTTATGTCAGTTCTAGGTCTCCTATGATACGATGTCCAGTCATCAATGTTTGTAGGTGTAGTGGGATGGTGTGTGAGGGTGGTCTAAAGTGCTGTAAGAGGTGACGAGCCATCCTCAACAGGGTCTAGTCACGCAAGGTTGTGTGTTATTGGATTTTTTTTTAAAAAAGAAAGCACAGTGACTCATTATCAAACATTTCAACATAGACAATGCTATTAACCTCAAAGAGAAAGAAAAGGCAGCAAAACACAACAAACAACATTTTTGTAAGACATTACATAACCATCAAATATTTTGGCATGGCGGAGCCAACTGCAGTGCTGATCGGACGTGTCTTGGTGCAGCTCCCGGATCCAGGATCCTAATCTAGGGGTATATTCACAGATTACAGCAACCTTTTTGTTACCAGAATTTATGTGGATGTACCCAGGAACTGTTATTGTGCTGCCATGAACTTTTAAGGATCCGGGGAGACTGCACCAATTTGCCACTACTGTCCTGTGGAGCGGAGAGGGAGAGCCGCCATATTGAGGACGCTGCAAAAGATTTTTTTTATTTTTATTTTATTTTGCAGACCTACAGCCGGTTATTTAGCTTCAAGGAAGCGGAAAATATACTCCTCCTTAAAGTTTCCTCTCCTGCTCGCAGTATGGGGATCTCGTCCAACTTTCTAGAGGAGCTGAGGCGCTTACTTGAAAATCATCACGCGACCTTGGCTGCCAAGCTGTATGCCGCACCTAACAGAAATGGCGGCTGTCAACCCCGGCAACCCGATCTGACTGAGCCCATCTACGCAACGGCTAGAAGATTAGAAAATGCTGGTAAAATTCTAGATGTCATGCCTCAAGCTAGTGCAATTGCACCTGAAGCGCTCACATCAGTCTTGCTACACGGCCATAGCGGCAGGTCCCTAAAACTGCACAACATACCTCTAACTGCAGTACCCACAAATCCACACACTAATCGTGAAAGAGGAGAAAGTGGAGATGCGGTACCCTTGCTAAGCCTCAGCGGATCCACATACCCCGGTCAGTCGCACAACAAGTGGGATGTGAGTATGCACACTGGGTCTCAGCATACAAGGGGAGAACGGGACTCAAATACACTTACATTAGGCGGGGTCCAAATTCACAAACTGCCTTACATAGTGGAACGTGAATTCTATTGCTCTGAGCATCTTATCACTAGTACCAAGAGCAACACACTTTCAAGTATACTCACAACAAGTCTAAGGAACATTCACAGACCCACATTTGCAGCTGACACTGCTCTCTGCATCAGCTGACTTAACGTATACTCACAACAAGTCTAAGGAACATTCACCGACGCACATTTGCAGCTGACACTGCTCTCTGCATCAGCTGACTTAAAGTATACTCACAACAAGTCTAAGGAACATTCACAGACCCACATTTGCAGCTGACACTGCTCTCTGCATCAGGTAGTTACAGGAAGATAGTCATCTTATTATATTTCACCCCTGTTTTCTAATAATGTGTATGTTGTAATATGTATTTGCTATTATTTGTATTCTGTATTTTAAATGCATACTGGAGCACACTGATGGGCCATTTATCTTGCTTGTTAAATGGTTTTATTTTCCTCAATGGATACCTCTCTTATCTCTTTAATTTGTGATCTTTCTCTGTGTTTTTTTCTTGGTTTTTATTTTCTTTTTGGCCTGTATGACCCCTAGCACCCTCCCTTAACTTTTTTTGCAGACCAATATAACACTAATTTATCTTTCCCCCAGCTGACTTAAAGTATACTCACAACAAGTCTAAGGAACATTCACAGACCCACATTTGCAGCTGACACTGCTCTCTGCATCAGGTAGTTACAGGAAGATAGTTACCCTCCCACCCTGCCCCTCACCCCACCCACCCCAGGTTCATTCCCCCATTTATAGATAGTCTCCCACACACCTTTCATTCTCCCAAACTGACAGCTGCAAACGCTAATCAGCTCATCCTTCCATTCACTTAACCCTTTAGAATACATACCCTCTCTCCCTACAAATAGCTATATATCCCACACCAGTAGTGTGTGAATATATATGTGTATGTGTGTGTATGTATGTATACATATATATATTTCTTTTTTATATTGTACTATTCTTGATTTATTTTCACCTACACATCTCATAGCACTAACATGTATCAAAATATGACCATACTGATATTCGTGACAACTGTTTTCTCACTCCAATTTTGTTCACTTCATTACCGCCATAATCACCCACCTCAAACTGGAAAACAAATTATCATACACCATGGCCTGCTCTGTTGCTGTAACTTATCTGCTGAGTGCTGGTGGAGAGTTCTAAAAAATAGCCCTCCTACCCCCACCACACAAAATTATAAAGTATGCCATTCACTATATAGCCAAACAAAAACTATGTCCAAATTCCTATTCCTTATGCTACTTGCCCTTGCAAATGATGTAGAGTCTAACCCTGGTCCCCCAGCAAATTCCATTCCTAGCCTTCCAGCTAAAAAAGGCCTCTCCTTTGTGCACTGTAATATACGCAGCTTATTTCCAAAAAATCAATGCACTGCAAGCTTGGTGTTTACAATACAAGCCAAAAATCATTGTTATCTCTGAATCATGGCTAACTGCAAAAATACCTGACTCTGCCATTGCAATACCTGGGTATTCATGCCATAGAATTGACAGAGCAAAGAGAGGAGGCGGCATTGTAATTTATGTTGACAACTCCACAAAGTTCACCCCCATACAAAAATCTAGCTCTCCTGCCACCTTTGATTTCCTTTCTGGCAAAATTGAGATCCCGTGCAGTAAATCAATCATTGTTGCAGGAATCTACCGCCCACCAAGCTCCCCTGTGCATTCCATTTCGGACATAGCACAGCTCCTTAGTGAATCCATAACTCAAAACCTCAAAAAGTGAAATTTTGGTTTTTGGAGATCTTAACATCGATTGGCTGAATCCAAAAAATAACAGTTGTCGCTCGCTGTTTAAATCTTTGCAGCTAACGCAATTAATCTCCTCCCCAACTCGCATAAACATCAAAAGCCATAATGATACCCTGCTCGACTGGATTCTCTCCACTTCTCCCGACCGAATCCAGGAGGCAGGTGTTCTCCCTAACAATTTCAGTGAGCACTGCTTAGTGTACTGCGTGCGCAAAATAAAGGCAACTAAATCCTCTCCCAAGGTTAAAATCACCAGGTCCTTCAAAAAATTTAATCTTCAATCATTTCTAAATGACATCAAGAACCTCCCCTGGCACAGATTAAACCTAATCCCAGATCTAGACTCTGCAGTTGAATTCTTTCAGTCTGAACTCCTACAAGTTTGGAATTTACATGCACCGCTGCGTAAGGTGAGAGTAAAAGGAGCACACTTGAATTGGATCACAGCTGACCTCATTTAAATGTACCAATTTCGGGATTCATTGTGGTCAAAGTTCAAGCATACTGGCTCTATGAATGATCACTGTGTATATAGAAATTGGCGAAATATATGTACTAAACAAACAAAATTGGCTAAGGCACAATATTTCTGTGAAAATCTGAACAATAATATATGTAACCCTAGAAAGTTTTGGAAACTCATAAATAACTTACAAAATCCACCAATCCACTCCCAACCCTCCACTGTCAATGTGGATAACCAAAACCTGCAACTCCCCTTAGAAGTATCAAATGCCTTTAACAATTATTTTGCAGGATGCTCCACCACCCTGATTGACAAACTAATAAATGGCACGCATCCTGAAGCTACAAATGTGGATCAGGCCCCACTAAAACAGCAAAGACCCAATATAGAAAAGTTCAATTTTAGACCTGTACCCTTCAATGTCATTAAGAAACATCTCGATAATCTAAAAATGAAAAACCAGTCAGGACCTGATCAAATCCCAGCAATGCTGTTGAAGCTCAGTGCGCCGGCAATTGCTAAGCCTGTTGCAACCCTAATTAACGAATCCTTGGTGTCTGGATACATACCCAAACTCTGGAAAACTGCAAGAGTAGTGCCTATTCATAAAAGTGGGGAGTTAACCTTGGTTTCTAACTATCGTCCTATATCACTGCTCCCTGTATTGTCAAAAATCCTAGAAAAATGTGTCCATACGCAATTATGCAAGTATTATCAACTTTCTAACTATCTGACCCCTGATCAATCAGGTTTCAGACCGAATCACTCCACTACAACTGCCCTCTTAAAAGTTTTCAACGACATCCAAACTGCCATGGAACAAGGAGACCTAACTGGAGCTATTTTCCTTGATTTTGCAAAGGCTTTTGATACAGTGGACCATGACCTACTACTTCTCAAACTAAAAAACTCTGGTATTGCTGATCACCCGTTAACCTGGTTTAAATCATATGTATCGGATCGATCACAATATGTCTCTGTCTCTAACAGTGACTCCCTCCCTCTCCCAGTCACATGTGGTGTTCCCCAAGGTTCCATTCTCGGCCCCCTACTATTCACATTATTTATAAATGATTTGCCTAATGTCTGCAAATCTCAACTGTACACATGTACGCAGACGACACGGTAATTTATGCAAACAAATCTGATCTGCTGCAGCTTGAAACAGTGCTCCAAGACCAGTTCACAGAGGTAGAAAAGTGGATCTCGAAAAACAAACTCTTCCTAAACACTGACAAAACGGTCACAATGATCTTTGGAACGGGACCTAAAATACATAAATTACAAAATTCCCATCTTGCATCAAAACAAAATCCAATAGCACGCTGACCGCAGTCCACTCTTTTAAATACTTAGGTATGTTGTTAGACCCCAATCTATCTTTTGGACTCCACATAGAAAAAATTGCCTCTAAACTTTATCCAAAACTAGGTGCCCTGTACAGAAACAAATCTTGCCCCAGCCCTACAGTAAAGGAAAAGATTGTAAAGCAAATGCTGATGCCTATCTTGGATTATGGGGACATAGTATATGCACCTGCTCCGCAAACTCACCTTAATAAACTAAATACGTTATATAACTCGCTCTGCCGCTTTGTGCTACAATGTAACTACAGGACCCACCATTGTGACATGCTAAAAGAACTAAACTGGCTGTCGCTGGAATCCAGACGCACCCTCCATCTTTCCTGCCTTGTCTTTAAGAGCCTTTCTGGGAAGCTCCCACCCTACCTGAGCAGAATGCTCTCCCCTGCTATTCCCACCTCCTATAACCTCCGATCCAATAACAGCACATTATTTAGCTTGCCTCAATACAAAAAAAAAGCAGCTCGATCCTCCTTTTCCTACAGAGCGCCACAATTATGGAATGACCTCCCTCACACTTTAAAAACTTCCCCAAGCCTAAAATCCTTTAAGAGATCCCTCTATACATATCTCAAAACAGAATGCTCCTGTCATGGTTGATTAAATATTTCATACCTGCTCTATGTTAAATGTTTGCATATAATGTGTATTTTTATTATTGTTTTTGTATTGTATTGTACCCTATTGTATCAATGCAATGTTTTGTGATCCCAGGACATACTTGAAAACGAGAGAAATCTCAATGTATCCTTCCTGGTAAAATATTTTATAAATAAATAAATAAGTTGCCCCCCAGAAGCTCCCCGATGCCAGCTAATAACTTTATACGCAGGGGCAAGGAATTTGGAACTTTCCCTCCAACGCCTTCAGGTTTGCAAAGAGCCTCTCCCTTCTACTCTACATAGCCCGCTTCCTTTTCGTATCCCTCCTACACTGGGCACTAGCAGAAGAGGAATAGGTTAACTGTTTTTTTTACACAGGGGAATTGACTGGCACAGCTCACTGGACAGGTTGGGTGCAATTTGAACTGCCGACTTTATTTTGTCCCACGTCTTTCTAAATATTATGAAGGCTATCAGCCGGATAGCGCCGCAAAGACCAACATTATATTCCTACAGGTCTGGCATTGGTTAGGGCGTTCTGACTAGACCTCTGCAGAAGGAGTTCATTCTGGGACATTTCTCTGTGCATTGCCAGTTTGTTATGTGATTAAGTTCAATATAGTGTGTGGAGCTGCTCATATAGGTATCGTTCCTTTGCCTTAATATGCTCAATGTTTACGTTTGCTCCTGTTATTGTCACTCCTCCAGCAATAGTTAGAGCTGACATGTAGATAGTTTGTATGCATCCTGTCTCCTATATTGATTACAAGATGGACCAACCAATGTAATCTCAAAGTCTACTGTCCTATCTCTCACCAAGACTACTCATCCCTCAGAGAGACTATGTAATGATGACTTTTGCTTTTATTTTCATTACAAGTCCATAAGTTGTTGAGTATATGGGACTTTGCTGATGTTCAATCATTTTCAAATGTTATCCAAATTAATACTCTTTTGTTTTTGAATGTCAGATTCTATACATGTTTCCTTTTCTCTGAGTTATATGTTCTGTTCATATGTCTCTTGTCACCTCCTGTTAGCATTTACATAGAAGCTCAATAGCTACTCACATATCAGTTATATTCTGCCCTTTGCTCTAATCTCCCACAAGTCTGTTTTCAACATCATTAACTGCATGTTTAAAGTTACAGCTCTCTCATGTTTATTATCTTATAGGCCAAGTTTATTGTGTCATTTGGTGTATGGTTAAGTGATTTTTCTACTGTACTAGCTTATTTTAAAGTTCAACTACCTGTCCGTCTCACTAACATATACAGGGGATGCTTGTGTATTTGCTGAACACTGGAGGTATTACAATGGTGGTGCCTATTAGACCCTTATGTCTACTGCTGCAGGGCATAGGGCCCGTGTCCTGTGGCAGACTTATTTTTTATGTCACTACGTTTTGGATAGGCAGAGATTGCCACCTAACAACCAGTCGCTCCCCATAAAGTTATGTGCTTAGCTTAGAAATGTCTGATTTTGATCTAATAGATGGTTATTGCCCCTTGAATAACCTTATTGCTCTGTAAAAGCCTTGTGCAGTGCACATGCTAATTAAATTTATAAATGCAGCAAGACTGCTCTACCTACATATCTTGACCTTGTTGCAGTTGGGCTATTATAGTGATTATATAGATTTCCATGTCACAGCTTGTGGAGTTCAGTCTTCACGACACTAAGTAATTGTGGTGATTTAGCCTTACAATTATATGTTTATGCGATACCTTTGACAGTCAACGTTAAAGATTGACAACACTTATTTTTGAATTATTATGTAACATTATCTGCTTATAATCTTCTTATCTCACAGGGTTAATATAGGCCTATCTATGTATAGAAGTATCTGTTATACTCATGAGTATATTGTGATAGAATTTTCCAATACCCCTTTAACAGCAGCAATGTCGGCTTTTAACTTTGTTGTTTCATATGGCCACTTTGGACTTAGTGAGATACATGTAAGGGTGACAGATGCTTGAGCATATTGAGCGATTCTCATTACATCTCCCGGCTCCTACCCAGCAAACACACCATTTGTCTATATCCTTTCTACCTTCCATGGTTATTATAGCCTATACACAGTATATATAAATTAGAATGTAAGATAAGACTATAAGTATCTCAAGCAAAGGCCATGGTACCCTACAATCTTTACTTAACAAATGCTTCCCGTAACAGAATATAGTGTAAGCCTAGTTAAAGTACCCTAAAATATCCGTACAGCTATTTTGGGCGTAGGCTGGTTCTGCGCCACTTATATCAGGCATTGCCCTCTCTTGCATTATGCCCCAAAATGTAATCTGCTAACCACACTAAATTTTTCACCGCATATAACCTCTCTCCTCACAATACCACAGCTAAGCCTCACTGTCCATGATGGATCTTTGTCTTTCATCTTAGAGTTTTTAACCCTTCTAACCCAGGTATAATAAAGATTCAGCGCATAACTGACCCAATTCCATGCATACCTTATTAACCCATATGCCTATAAAATCACCCACATAGACCTACTGCCTGATTTTATTGAAACTTGTGGACACTATTTCATTTACATTATCACCTCCTCCCCCCACACACACATAATATACCTCTTATGTAAGGAGGGCTAAATATGCAGCTCGTCTAGCCTATGCCGCACCCCGCTCATACTTTTTATTAGCAAATCTTGCAGTATACCTCGTTATCAAATTTGTTTCCCCTCTTCAGCTTTGCAAGATAACCTATCATCTTTTCCCTTCCCATGTTAAAATTCTAGTTTTCTATTCATATATAGAAAATTATTCCTTCACTACAGTATTTACACTCTACTGGGTTGATAATTAATCATTCAGGGTAGTGGAGCACAGTGCATTGGTTGAAAAGTACCCAATGTGCCCACAAAATTTTTCACATAGTATGGGGCTTGTGCATCTCTCAGACCTGATATGGTGCTTAACACAACTTTTACAATTTGTCCACCGTATGCAACTTACCATCTCCCCCCCCCCTTAATATACCTCCTATTTTTAGGAGAGTGAATTACGTGGTTTCTCTTGTTAATACCACACCTTATTTCCCCCTTACAGCTTTCTAATACTATACCACCCTGTTAAATTAAATTTACTTACTTAAGCGTGTTTTATACCAATCCTATAGCGCAATTATACTAAAATCTGAGGTTTTCATGATGGGGTCCAAAAGTGGGCCTCTTACCCTTGGAGTAACCTTCCGTTATAGCTGTTTAATATTGTTTGTTATGAGGCCCAAGAGCGGCCGCTTAGATAAATATGAAGGTTCTATACTTTTATTGGCATATCCGTGAACTACTGTATTACTTGTCTTTTATCCATGTGGCAGATGAAGATGTTTTACGTATTGCTTAGCGTGATTGAGACCACATGTAATGTTTATCAACCTAAAATTTACGCAATGTACCCTGTTATAAGCCATTCTAGATTTCTACTGTATACTGCTGCAATTTTTTGTTTCTATGCCAACTTTTCACCTCAATAAAAAATTATTTAAAAAAAATATATATATATTTTGGCATAAGGATTTTGTAACTTCTGAGCAAGTGTTGGTGTACATTCAAGAATGAGTTATTTAGGCTGGTCCTCTCTTCACCTTGTGTTTTGGGGAGTGTTCACTCCCAAGACTCTAATCTTGTATTGTATGTATGGTGAGGAGTAGAAGAGTGAGGAGTGCCATGATAGTGTCCGCCTCCTGGATATGAGAATCTACTGTGTCTGATAGTGATATACTATGTTAGCAGTTACGACCACTTGCCGAGGTCGCAAGCTTTGCCCAGTGGACCTGTGATGTATGTACAGTACTTGAATGTGTGATAAGCAATTAGACACAGGACTTAGAACTAAAGTCATGTAAAGACAACAGTGCAAAAATAGTGTAAACCAAAGTAAACATTCACCAATCAAAAATCAAGAAGTGAAATACAGTATTTTAACCTCAATAACTGTTATAGAACGTTATTACCAGCATCCAGTAGAGTGTCCCTGAGAGTTCTGTGAGATCTAGAGAGGAACAAGGGAGATCTCAGATCCCTAGTTAGATGTCCATATAGTCCTATAAGAATATGGGGCAGTAGCAGGAGCCGAAGGGTATATCCCCGGGGCAGATGATGGAGTTCAGGTGGGAGTGTGGGTGTTGCTCCATACAGTGAGGAGGGATGCTGGTCAAAGTGCAAGGTCAAGTGGGGGTGCGCTCATAGTGGGGCACTAGTCTTTAGTCAGCTGCTGTTTGTGAGTGCAACCTCTCGTCCTGTGTGCGCCACACAGGGTCAGTAATGTCTCTAGAGGTTGATGGGTTATGAGTTCCTCATAAAAGTGTGCAGGGTTATCATCAGGTTTGTAGATAACTGTTTTATTTTTGTTTGTCACAATCAGTGATACAGAAAATCCCCACCTATATGGTATTTTATTTTTCCTGAGGATGTTGGTGATGGGGCTCAGTTCTTTTCTTTTTAGGAGTGTTGTTTGGGAGAGGTCAGAAAAAAACTTGTATTTCCTCACCTGCGTGAAATTTCGGGTGTTTTAGTCTTGCATGTTTAGCGAGTTCATCTGTATCCTTGAATCGCAGGAACTTAACTATGATGTCCCTGGGGGGGGGCTTTGGGTGGAGGCCTCGGCCTCATGGCCCTATGTGCTCTTTCAATAGGTATGTCATCTGCAGAAGGGTCTTCTCTAATAATTTTAAATAAAGCTTACAGGTATCCCTCAATGGCAGAGGGAGAGACTGATTCAGACACACCTCTTATCCGCAGGTTATTGCGTCTGCATCTATTTTCTAAGTCTTCAAGCTTGTCAGCGAGACTATTGATCTTTTGGTCATGTTCTTGTGTGATAGATGAGGCCTGTTGGAGTTGTCTGTCAGTAGTTGTCTGTTTTTCCTCTAGTGACACAACCCTCTGGTCTAAAACACTTATGTCCTTGCGTAGGTCACCAAAAAGAGATCTTATTTCTTGCAACACTTCCGTAATGTCCTCTTTTGAGGATAAATGCAAAATGTCATTTTTAGATAGGTATGGGCTATTGCTGTGATCTAGAGGCTGTGTCTGATCTGTTGGTGGATTTGTGGGGGTCGACATTTCTCTAGGGGAGTCAGCAGCAAGAATAGCAGAAGGTTTAAGGTAATGGCTAAGTGTTTTGTTAGGAATTAGTTTATCAGTCTTTGACTGCCTTTTGCAAGGCATCACATATGCGTGAGGACTGTGGTTTAGTGACCGGTGGGAAAATAAGTACGTGACACACCCCACTAGCCCACGTGGAGCAAAGATGGTGACCGGAACTTTTTGCGGCCAAGTGCGGAGAGAATGCAGGGAGGAACAGGGTGGTTGCCGCTCTCGGGGTAAGTTCTCCTCCACTGTGGTGATTCCCTACTGTCGGTTGTTCTTACCGGGAGGGAGAGAAGGCTGTGGGTGTTGCGGCCTGTTCGTTTCCCCGTAATCGATTGTCTGTTGCCGGGGCTGCCATATGTAACTTGGCTGTGTCAGCTGGGGATTCCGTTTAGCAGGTAGTCATTTAGATTTTGCCCAAAGCTGTAGGTTTGTAGAGTTCTCCTAATCCCTTAGAGTAGTTTTTATGCCCTTATATGCCCATCTTAATTGTTTTTGCCGGGGTTGGAGATGGGAGCTCTCTTAGAATGCAGCCATCAGCCTGCGTCGCTAAACTCCGCCCCGAGAGTGTTTTTATATTTTTATATGCAATTCTTTAGGAGTGGTCCTATTTGTATGGGAGACGTCCCAAATTTTACTATTGTGAATGTATACTAAACCCGAAGTATCTTTGTAAATAAATTTGTAATAATCTTTGCCTACTCTGCTTGGGGTAAATTTTATAATATTGCATATAAATATATACAGTTAAATTAAGACTAATCAATATTCACACCAATCTATAGTCATCATTTAGAAATCCTTAGGTATTGAATTTGTGGTTTAGTCTATATAAATATACGTACAGACAATCACAGTCTCAATAAGGCTAATTCTCTTTAACACCTAACTAAGGCCTAGATTTGGAGTTTGGCGTTAGCCGTGAAAACCAGCGTTAGAGGCTCCTAACGCTGGTTTTGGCCGCCCGCTGGTATTTGGAGTCAGTGATTAAAGGGTCTAACGCTCACTTTTCAGCTGCGACTTTTCCATACCGCAGATCCCCTTACGTCAATTGCGTATCCTATCTTTTCAATGGGATCTTCCTAACGCCGGTATTTAGAGTCGTTTCTGAAGTGAGCGTTAGAGCTCTAACGACAAAACTCCAGCCGCAGGAAAATAGCAGTAGTTAAGAGCTTTCTGGGCTAACGCCGGTTCATAAAGCTCTTAACTACTGTACCCTAAAGTACACTAACACCCATAAACTACCTATGTACCCCTAAACCGAGCTCCCCCCACATCGCCGCCACTCGATTAAAATTTTTTAACCCCTAATCTGCCGACCGCCACCTACGTTATACTTATGTACCCCTAATCTGCTGCCCCTAACCCCGCCGACCCCTGTATTACATTTATTAACCCCTAACCTGCCCCCCACAACATCGCCGCCAGCTACTTAAAATAATTAACCCCTAATCTTCCGACCGCAAAGCGCCGCCACCTACGTTATCCCTATGTACCCCTAATCTGCTGCCCCTAACACCGCCGACCCCTATATTATATTTATTAACCCCTAATCTGCCCCCCTCAACGTCGCCGACACCTGCCTACACTTATTAACCCCTAATCTGCCGAGCGGACCTGAGCGCTACTATAATAAATGTATTAACCCCTAATCCGCCTCACTAACCCTATAATAAATAGTATTAACCCCTAATCTGCCCTCCCTAACATCGTCGACACCTAACTTCAATTATTAACCCCTAATCTGACGACCGGAGCTCACCGCTACTATAATAAATGGATTAACCCCTAAAGCTAAGTCTAACCCTAACTCTAACACCCCCCTAAGTTAAATATAATTTAAATCTAACGAAATAAATTAACTCTTATTAAATAAATTATTCCTATTTAAAGCTAAATACTTACCTGTAAAATACATCCTAATATAGCTACAATATAAATTATAATTATATTATAGCTATTTTAGGATTTATATTTATTTTACAGGCAACTTGGTAATTATTTTAACCAGGTACAATAGCTATTTAATAGTTACCTAGTTAAAATAATAACAAATTTACCTGTAAAATAAATCCTAACCTAAGATATAATTAAACCTAACACTACCCTATCAATAAATTAATTAAATAAACTACCTACAATTACCTACAATTAACCTAACACTACACTATCAATAAATTAAACACAATTCCTACAAATAAATACAATTACATAAACTAGCTAAAGTACAAAAAATAAAAAAGAACTAAGTTACAAAAAATAAAAAAATATTTACAAACATAAGAAAAATATTACAACAATTTTAAACTAATTACACCTACTCTAAGCCCCCTAATAAAATAACAAAGCCCCCCAAAATAAAAAATTCCCTACCCTATTCTAAATTAAAAAAGGTAAAAGCTCTTTTACCTTACCAGCCCTGAACAGGGCCCTTTGCGGGGCATGCCCCAAGAATTTCAGCTCTTTTGCCTGTAAAAAAAAACATACAATACCCCCCCCAACATTACAACCCACCACCCACATACCCCTAATCTAACCCAAACCCCCCTTAAATAAACCTAACACTAAGCCCCTGAAGATCTTCCTACCTTGTCTTCACCATCCAGGTTCACCGATCCGTCCTGAAGAGCTCCTCCGATGTCCTGATCCAAGCCCAAGCGGGGGGTTGAAGAGGTCCATGATCCGGTCAAAGTCTTCATCCAAGCGGGGCAGAAGAGGATCTTCCATCCGATTGAAGTCTTCATCCAAGCAGCATCCATCCGGAGCGAAGCGGCAGGATCCTGAAGACCTCCAGCGCGGAACATCCATCCGGCCCGACGACTGAACGACGAATGACTGTTCCTTTAAGGGACGTCATCCAAGATGGCGTCCCTCGAATTCCGATTGGCTGATAGGATTCTATCAGCCAATCGGAATTAAGGTAGGAATTTTCTGATTGGCTGATGGAATCAGCCAATCAGAATCAAGTTCAATCCGATTGGCTGATCCGATCAGCCAATCAGATTGAGCTCGCATTCTATTGGCTGATCGGAACAGCCAATAGAATGCGATCTCAATCTGATTGGCTGATTGGATCAGCCAATCGGATTGAACTTGATTCTGATTGGCTGATTCCATCAGCCAATCAGAAAATTCCTACCTTAATTCCGATTGGCTGATAGAATCCTATCAGCCAATCGGAATTCGAGGGACGCCATCTTGGATGACGTCCCTTAAAGGAACAGTCATTCGTCGTTCAGTCGTCGGGCCGGATGGATGTTCCGCGCTGGAGGTCTTCAGGATCCTGCCGCTTCGCTCCGGATGGATGCTGCTTGGATGAAGACTTCAATCGGATGGAAGATCCTCTTCTGCCCCGCTTGGATGAAGACTTTGACCGGATCATGGACCTCTTCAGCCCCCCGCTTGGGCTTGGATCAGGACATCGGAGGAGCTCTTCAGGACGGATCGGTGAACCTGGATGGTGAAGACAAGGTAGGAAGATCTTCAGGGGCTTAGTGTTAGGTTTATTTAAGGGGGGTTTGGGTTAGATTAGGGGTATGTGGGTGGTGGGTTGTAATGTTGGGGGGGGTATTGTATGTTTTTTTTTACAGGCAAAAGAGCTGAAATTCTTGGGGCATGCCCCGCAAAGGGCCCTGTTCAGGGCTGGTAAGGTAAAAGAGCTTTTACCTTTTTTAATTTAGAATAGGGTAGGGAATTTTTTATTTTGGGGGGCTTTGTTATTTTATTAGGGGGCTTAGAGTAGGTGTAATTAGTTTAAAATTGTTGTAATATTTTTCTTATGTTTGTAAATATTTTTTTATTTTTTGTAACTTAGTTCTTTTTAATTTTTTGTACTTTAGCTAGTTTATGTAATTGTATTTATTTGTAGGAATTGTGTTTAATTAATTTATTGATAGTGTAGTGTTAGGTTAATTGTAGGTAATTGTAGGTAGTTTATTTAATTAATTTATTGATAGGGTAGTGTTAGGTTTAATTATATCTTAGATTAGGATTTATTTTACAGGTAAATTTGTTATTATTTTAACTAGGTAACTATTAAATAGCTATTGTACCTGGTTAAAATAATTACCAAGTTGCCTGTAAAATAAATATAAATCCTAAAATAGCTATAATATAATTATAATTTATATTGTAGCTATATTAGGATGTATTTTACAGGTAAGTATTTAGCTTTAAATAGGAATAATTTATTTAATAAGAGTTAATTTATTTCGTTAGATTTAAATTATATTTAACTTAGGGGGGTGTTAGAGTTAGGGTTAGACTTAGCTTTAGGGGTTAATCCATTTATTATAGTAGCGGTGAGCTCCGGTCGTCAGATTAGGGGTTAATAATTGAAGTTAGGTGTCGGCGATGTTAGGGAGGGCAGATTAGGGGTTAATACTATTTATTATAGGGTTAGTGAGGCGGATTAGGGGTTAATAACTTTATTATAGTAGCGCTCAGGTCCGCTCGGCAGATTAGGGGTTAATAAGTGTAGGCAGGTGTTGGCGACGTTGTGGGGGGCAGATTAGGGGTTAATAAATATAATATAGGGGTCGGCGATGTTAGGGCAGCAGATTAGGGGTACATAGGGATAACGTAGGTTGCGGCGGTTTACGGAGCGGCAGATTAGGGGTTAAAAATAATATGCAGGGGTCAGCGATAGCGGGGGCGGCAGATTAGGGGTTAATAAGTGTAAGGTTATGGGTGTTTAGACTCGGGGTACATGTTAGAGTGTTAGGTGCAGACGTAGGAAGTGTTTCCCCATAGGAAACAATGGGGCTGCGTTAGGAGCTGAACGCTGCTTTTTTGCAGGTGTTAGGTTTTTTTTCAGCTCAAACAGCCCCATTGTTTCCTATGGGGATATCGTGCACGAGCACGTTTTTGAGGCTGGCCGCGTCCGTAAGCAACTCTGGTATCGAGAGTTGCATTTGCGGTAAAAATGCTCTACGCTCCTTTTTTGGAGCCTAACGCAGCATTTGTTTGAACTCTCGATACCAGAGTTAAATTTATGGTGCGGCCAGAAAAAAGCCCGCGGAGCGTTAACAGCCCTTCTACCGCCGAACTCCAAATCTAGGCCTAAGGTAGCATATTAAGATATCTTTAGCCTCTCCTAGCACCCTCTAAATACTACATTCAATTTAAACAGTATCCTGGTAGCATCCACCTCTGTGAAGGTGAGGGTCTGTATATCCTCCACATCCGTATCCATGCTCGCCACCAATTCCCTGGCGTGGTGCACGTGAAGTGCCAGTGAAATAATGGAGAAAACATAATTTATGTAAGAATTTACCTGATAAATCCATGAGCTAGTGACGTATGGGATATACATTCCTACCAGGAGGGGTAAAGTTTCCCAAACCTCAAAATACCTATAAATACACCCCCCACCACACCCACAATTCAATTTAACGAATAGCCAAGAAGTGGGGTGATAAGAAAGGAGCGAAAGCATCAACAAGGAATTGGAATAATTGTGCTTTATACAAAAAAATCATAACCACCATAAAAAGGGTGGGCTTCATGGACTTTTGCCAATATGAAAGAAATGAATTTATCAGGTCATTTCTTACATATATTATGTTTTCTTTCATGTAATTGGCAAGAGTCCATGAGCTAGTGACGTATGGGATAGCAAATACCCAAGATGTGGAACTCCACGCAAGAGTCACTAGAGAGGGAGGGATAAAAATAAAGACAGCCAATTCCACTAAAAAAAGAATCCACAACCCAAATCAAAAGTTTTAATCTTTATAACCAAAAAAACTGAAATTATAAGCAGAAGAATCAAACTGAAACAGCTGCCTGAAGTACTTTTCTACCAAAAACTGCTTCTGAAGAAGAGAAAACATCAAAATGGTAGAATTTAGTAAAAGTATGCAAAGAAGACCAAGTTGCTGCTTTGCAAATCTAATCAACAGAAGCTTCATTCTTAAAAGCCCAGGAAGTAGAAACTGACCTAGTAGAATGAGCCGTAGTCCTCTGAGGCAGGGATTTACCCAACTCCAAATAAGCATGATGAATCAAAAGCTTTAACCAAGACGCCAAAGAAATGGCAGAAGCCTTCTGACCTTTCCCAGAACCAGAAAAGATAACAAATAGACTAGAAGTCTTTCTGAAATCTTTAGTAGCTTCACCATAATATTTCAAAGCTCTTACCACATCCAAAGAATGTAAAGATCTTTCCAAAGAATTCTTAAAATTAGGACACAACGAAGGGACAACAATTTCTCTACTAATGTTGTTGGAATTCACAACTTTAGGTAAAAATTTAACCCCTTAATGACCGCAGCACTTTTCCATTTTCTGTCCGTTTGGGACCAAGGCTATTTTTACATTTCTGCGGTGTTTGTGTTTAGCTGTAATTTTCCTCTTACTCATTTACTGTACCCACACATATTATATACCATTTTTCTCGCCATTAAATGGACTTTCTAAAGATACCATTATTTTCATCATATCTTATAATTTACTATAAAAAAATGTATAAAATATGAGGAAAAAATTGAAAAAAACACACTTTTTTAACTTTGACCCTCAAAATCTCCTACACTTCAACAACTACCAAAAAACTCCCATGCTAAATAGTTTCTAAATTTTGTCCTGAGTTTAGAAATACTCAATGTTTACATGTTCTTTGCTTTTTTTGCAAGTTATAGGGCAATAAGTACAAGTAGCACTTTGCTATTTCCAAAAAAAATTTAAAAAAATTAGCGATAGTTACATTGGAACACTGATATCTGTCAGGAATCCCTGATTAACCCTTCACATATATATATTTTTTAAAAGAACACAACCTAAGGTATTAAACATGGAGTATTTTGACTCTTTCCATGCAACTATTTTACCACCAATCTATGCCAAAGTTTGAAAAAAAAAAAAAAATGGTGATTTTTTGACAAAATAGCAATTCAAGAATACATTTACTGAGAACGTTAAGGGTTACTGCCAAATAACACCCCAATATGTCTTCAGCAGCATCTCATGAGTACAGTGATACCACCCATGTATAGGTCTGTTGGGTTCTCTGGGGGCTAAAAGGCCTTATTTTTAGGGGGCGCATTCCAGTTTTTTAATTTGGAATTTTCACATCTGTCGTCATGCACCCATGTCCTATTTGGGACATTTCTGAAGCCGGACAATGCAAATTACCCCCATCAAACCATATATTTTTAAAAAGTAGACACCCTAGGGTATTTCAAATGCTGGTATTTTAACACTTTGCATGCACTAATTCAACCACCAGTCTTTGTCAAACTTTTGGGTAGTCATTTTGGTGTGTTATTTTTCACACGCATTGTACTTTAGGCATGGATTCTCAGTTCCTGTTATATGTTACTGAGCAAAAACACCTCAATATGTGTTCAACAACAACTTCTGAGTACAGTGATACCCCCCATGTATAGGTGTGTCGGGTTCTCTGGGGGCTAAAAGGCCTTAATTTTAGGGGGCGCATTCCAGTTTTTCAACTTGGAATTTTCATATCTGTCATCATGCACCCATGTCCTATTTGGGACATTTCTGAAGCCGGCCAATGTAAATTACCCCCATCAAACCATATATTTTTGAAAAGTAGACACCCTAGGGTATTTCAAATGCTGGTATTTTAACACTTTCCATGCACTAATTCAACCACTAGTCTTTGTCAAACTTTTAGGTAGTCATTTTTTTGCATTATTTTTCACACACATTGTACTTTAGGCATATATTCTCAGTCCCTGTTATGTGTTACTGCCAAAAAAAAACCTCAATATGTATTCAACAACATCTCCTGAGTACAGTGATACCCCCCATGTATAGGTGTGTCGGGTTCTCTGGGGGCTAAAAGGCCTTAATTTTAGGGGGGGCATTCCAGTTTTTCAACTTGGAATTTTCACATCTGTCATCATGCACCCATGTCCTATTTGGGACATTTCTGAAGCCGGACAATGCAAATTACCCCCATCAAACCATATATTTTTGAAAAGTAGACACCCTAGGGTATTTCAAATGCTGGTATTTTAACACTTTCCATGCACTAATTCAACCACTAGTCTTTGTCAAACTTTTAGGTAGTCATTTTTTTGCATTATTTTTCACACACATTGTACTTTAGGCATATATTCTCAGTCCCTGTTATGTGTTACTGCCAAAAAAAACCTCAATATGTATTCAACAACATCTCCTGAGTACAGTGATACCCCCCATGTATAGGTGTGTCGGGTTCTCTGGGGGCTAAAAGGCCTTAATTTTAGGGGGCGCATTCCAGTTTTTCAACTTGGAATTTTCACATCTGTCATCATGCACCCATGTCCTATTTGGGACATTTCTGAAGCCGGCCAATGTAAATTACCCCCATCAAACCATATATTTTTGAAAAGTAGACACCCTAGGGTATTTCAAATGCTGGTATTTTAACACTTTCCATGCACTAATTCAACCACTAGTCTTTGTCAAACTTTTAGGTAGTCATTTTTTTGCATTATTTTTCACACACATTGTACTTTAGGCATATATTCTCAGTCCCTGTTATGTGTTACTGCCAAAAAAAACCTCAATATGTATTCAACAACATCTCCTGAGTACAGTGATACCCCCCATGTATAGGTGTGTCGGGTTCTCTGGGGGCTAAAAGGCCTTAATTTTAGGGGGCGCATTCCAGTTTTTCAACTTGGAATTTTCACATCTGTCATCATGCACCCATGTCCTATTTGGGACATTTCTGAAGCCGGCCAATGTAAATTACCCCCATCAAACCATATATTTTTGAAAAGTAGACACCCTAGGGTATTTCAAATGCTGGTATTTTAACACTTTCCATGCACTAATTCAACCACTAGTCTTTGTCAAACTTTTAGGTAGTCATTTTTTTGCATTATTTTTCACACACATTGTACTTTAGGCATATATTCTCAGTCCCTGTTATGTGTTACTGCCAAAAAAAAACCTCAATATGTATTCAACAACATCTCCTGAGTACAGTGATACCCCCCATGTATAGGTGTGTCGGGTTCTCTGGGGGCTAAAAGGCCTTAATTTTAGGGGGCGCATTCCAGTTTTTCAACTTGGAATTTTCACATCTGTCATCATGCACCCATGTCCTATTTGGGACATTTCTGAAGCCGGCCAATGTAAATTACCCCCATCAAACCATATATTTTTGAAAAGTAGACACCCTAGGGTATTTCAAATGCTGGTATTTTAACACTTTCCATGCACTAATTCAACCACTAGTCTTTGTCAATCTTTTAGGTAGTCATTTTTTTGCATTATTTTTCACACACATTGTACTTTAGGCATATATTCTCAGTCCCTGTTATGTGTTACTGCCAAAAAAAACCTCAATATGTATTCAACAACATCTCCTGAGTACAGTGATACCCCCCATGTATAGGTGTGTCGGGTTCTCTGGGGGCTAAAAGGCCTTAATTTTAGGGGGGGCATTCCAGTTTTTCAACTTGGAATTTTCACATCTGTCATCATGCACCCATGTCCTATTTGGGACATTTCTGAAGCCGGACAATGCAAATTACCCCCATCAAACCATATATTTTTGAAAAGTAGACACCCTAGGGTATTTCAAATGCTGGTATTTTAACACTTTCCATGCACTAATTCAACCACTAGTCTTTGTCAAACTTTTAGGTAGTCATTTTTTTGCATTATTTTTCACACACATTGTACTTTAGGCATATATTCTCAGTCCCTGTTATGTGTTACTGCCAAAAAAAACCTCAATATGTATTCAACAACATCTCCTGAGTACAGTGATACCCCCCATGTATAGGTGTGTCGGGTTCTCTGGGGGCTAAAAGGCCTTAATTTTAGGGGGCGCATTCCAGTTTTTCAACTTGGAATTTTCACATCTGTCATCATGCACCCATGTCCTATTTGGGACATTTCTGAAGCCGGCCAATGTAAATTACCCCCATCAAACCATATATTTTTGAAAAGTAGACACCCTAGGGTATTTCAAATGCTGGTATTTTAACACTTTCCATGCACTAATTCAACCACTAGTCTTTGTCAAACTTTTAGGTAGTCATTTTTTTGCATTATTTTTCACACACATTGTACTTTAGGCATATATTCTCAGTCCCTGTTATGTGTTACTGCCAAAAAAAACCTCAATATGTATTCAACAACATCTCCTGAGTACAGTGATACCCCCCATGTATAGGTGTGTCGGGTTCTCTGGGGGCTAAAAGGCCTTAATTTTAGGGGGCGCATTCCAGTTTTTCAACTTGGAATTTTCACATCTGTCATCATGCACCCATGTCCTATTTGGGACATTTCTGAAGCCGGCCAATGTAAATTACCCCCATCAAACCATATATTTTTGAAAAGTAGACACCCTAGGGTATTTCAAATGCTGGTATTTTAACACTTTCCATGCACTAATTCAACCACTAGTCTTTGTCAAACTTTTAGGTAGTCATTTTTTTGCATTATTTTTCACACACATTGTACTTTAGGCATATATTCTCAGTCCCTGTTATGTGTTACTGCCAAAAAAAACCTCAATATGTATTCAACAACATCTCCTGAGTACAGTGATACCCCCCATGTATAGGTGTGTCGGGTTCTCTGGGGGCTAAAAGGCCTTAATTTTAGGGGGCGCATTCCAGTTTTTCAACTTGGAATTTTCACATCTGTCATCATGCACCCATGTCCTATTTGGGACATTTCTGAAGCCGGCCAATGTAAATTACCCCCATCAAACCATATATTTTTGAAAAGTAGACACCCTAGGGTATTTCAAATGCTGGTATTTTAACACTTTCCATGCACTAATTCAACCACTAGTCTTTGTCAAACTTTTAGGTAGTCATTTTTTTGCATTATTTTTCACACACATTGTACTTTAGGCATATATTCTCAGTCCCTGTTATGTGTTACTGCCAAAAAAAAACCTCAATATGTATTCAACAACATCTCCTGAGTACAGTGATACCCCCCATGTATAGGTGTGTCGGGTTCTCTGGGGGCTAAAAGGCCTTAATTTTAGGGGGCGCATTCCAGTTTTTCAACTTGGAATTTTCACATCTGTCATCATGCACCCATGTCCTATTTGGGACATTTCTGAAGCCGGCCAATGTAAATTACCCCCATCAAACCATATATTTTTGAAAAGTAGACACCCTAGGGTATTTCAAATGCTGGTATTTTAACACTTTCCATGCACTAATTCAACCACTAGTCTTTGTCAATCTTTTAGGTAGTCATTTTTTTGCATTATTTTTCACACACATTGTACTTTAGGCATATATTCTCAGTCCCTGTTATGTGTTACTGCCAAAAAAAACCTCAATATGTATTCAACAACATCTCCTGAGTACAGTGATACCCCCCATGTATAGGTGTGTCGGGTTCTCTGGGGACTAAAAGGCCTTAATTTTAGGGGGCGCATTCCAGTTTTTCAACTTGGAATTTTCACATCTGTCATCATGCACCCATGTCCTATTTGGGACATTTCTGAAGCCGGCCAATGTAAATTACCCCCATCAAACCATATATTTTTGAAAAGTAGACACCCTAGGGTATTTCAAATGCTGGTATTTTAACACTTTCCATGCACTAATTCAACCACTAGTCTTTGTCAAACTTTTAGGTAGTCATTTTTTTGCATTATTTTTCACACACATTGTACTTTAGGCATATATTCTCAGTCCCTGTTATGTGTTACTGCCAAAAAAAACCTCAATATGTATTCAACAACATCTCCTGAGTACAGTGATACCACCCATGTATAGGTGTGTTGGGTTCTCTGGGGGCTAAAAGGCCTTATTCTTAGGGGGCGCATTCCAGTTTTTCAACTTGGAATTTTCACATCCCATGCACCCATGTCCTATGTAGGACATTTCTGAAGCCGGCCAATGTAATTTAACCCCATCAAACCATATATTTTTGAAAAGTAGACACCCTAGGGTATTTCAAATGCTGGTATTTTAACACTTTCCATGCACTAATTCTTTGTCAAACTATTAGGCAGTCATTTTTTGTGTGTTATTTTTCACACACATTGTACTTTAGACATGAATTCTCAGCTCCTGTTATGTGTTACTGCCAAAGAAGACCCCAATATCTGTTCACCAACATCTCCTGAGTACAGTGATACCACCTATGCATAAGTTTCTTGGCTTGTTCGGGGGGTGTAATGCCAAATGTCCAACATGCGTTTGTGATTTTTTTTTCACATTTAACATATTTTCTTTGCCTATTGTCTTTTTGGGGGTATTTTAACATACCCCAATTTATTTGTTTCCATGAATGTGCATATTTTTGAAATGTTGACACCCCAAGGTATTGTATATGGTGTGCTTTGATGCATTTGAAGTAACTGTTTTAGCTAAAAAAATTGGAGAAAGTGTATGGTGGCATTTTTTCAATTTTCATTTTTACACACACATTGCTTTTTGACTATGATTTAGGAGAGACTGTTGTAAGTTAGTGCAAAAAAATACTTCAGGTTGTTTTCTGCTAGGCACCCTGAGTACACCTATGCCCCCCATGCATAGGTTTGCCAGGATTTTGGGAAGGTTATGTTACAATTTTATGACTTGTGATTTTAGTTATTAAGTGAGAGTATTTCTTCTGATAGGCCTATCTTTAGTTTGGGGCCTATTGTAAACCCCACTTTTATTTATTGCCATGAATGTGCATATTTTTGAAATGTTGACACCCCAAGGTATTGTATATGGTGTGCTTTGATGCATTTGAAGTAACTGTTTTAGCTAAAAAAATTGGAGAAAGTGTATGGTGGCATTTTTTCAATTTTCATTTTTACACACACATTGCTTTTTGACTATGATTTAGGAGAGACTGTTGTAAGTTAGTGCAAAAAAAATACTACAGGTTGTTTTCTGCTAGGCACCCTGAGTACACCTATGTCCCCATGCATAGGTTTGACAGGGGTTTTTGTAAAAAAAAAAAAAAAAAAGAACAGCCCCATTTGAAAAAAAAATATATTAGTGAAATGTAAAAATCTGGCACATTAAAAGTAAAAAAATAACAAAAAATTTAACAGTAAACATAACACAAAAAAAATAACAGCAAATCTATTTATTTTTTAAAAATTGACCATTGTATGGTACCGCTTGAAGCAGTCCCCAATGCAGAGTCCAGGCTGTCCAGGGCAATCAGGACAGTGATATACAGTGTCCCTTCTCTGCCCCCTCTTGGTACAGACTCTGCATTTTTTTTGTGGTCTCTGCTTTGCGGCAGTAGGGGGGATTTTAAAAATAAAATGAGTAGCCCCAACTCTGCTCTCTCCCATCACCGCCCGGGGAGCAGGTGCATCATGGTACAAAATCCCCGAAATGATCTGGAGCTGAAATTGTAAAAAAGTCAGTTTCATTCCGGGGTTTGCTTTTTTGAACAACAAAAAAGCGTTGTGGGTTGCAATCTGCATTAGGTAAATTGCAACCTTTTTGTACCAGGCCCTTGTCTTCCGCATAATTAGGTAGGGCTGCAGCAGCTGATCTGCCAGATCAACCCCACCCATATGCCGGTTATAAGATTTGATGCACACTGGCTTCCTTATGATCTCAGCTCTGCCACGTACAGAGACCGCCACCGTCCTCTCTGTGTGGATGGTGGTAAGAAGGTATACATCCTTCTTGTCTCTGTACTTCAGTGCCAACAGCTCCTCTTGGCGCAGAGCAGAGGTCTCCCCCCTTCATAGCCGGGTGCGTACAAGTTGTCCTGGGAAACCTTTGCGGTTCTTTTTAATAGTACCGCAAGCTACTGTATCAAAGCAATACAGTAGCTTGAACAAAAGGACACTTGTATAAAAATTGTCTAAGTACAAGTGATACCCTTTGTTCATTAGGGGTAATATCAGGTCCCAGACAATCTTGCCAGTGGTTCCCATATGTTCTGGGCAACCTGGAGGGTCAAGGTGGCTATCCTTTCCCTCATACATCCGGAAGGCCTGAGTATACCCAGTCTCGCTCTCACAGAGCTTATACACCTTTACCCCATACCTGGAGCGCTTGGAAGGAATATACTGCTTGAATCCCAGCCTTCCCTTATACTTCATCAGGGATTCATCAACGCATATATTCCTTCCAGGTGTATAAGCCTCTGCAAACCTGGCAGAAAAGTGGGTAATCAGGGGGCGGATTTTATACAGCCTGTCAAATTGGGGATGCTCCCTAGGGGGGCACAGGCTGTTGTCGCTGAAGTGCATGAAATGAAGAATCATTTCATATCTCTGCCTCGACATACTCTGGGAGAAAATGGGGGTAGAGCAGATGGGGCTACTGCTCCAGTAGGAGCGAACGGAGGGTTTCTTTATGATGCCCATCAGCATAGTCAATGCCCAGAATTTTTTAAATTCTGGCACATTGATGGGGGCCCATTGCTGCTTTGCCAAATATGTTTCAGGCTTTGCAGCACGGTACTGATGGGCATATAAATTAGTTTGGGCGACAATGTTCCCCAATACATCATCACCCAGAAACACCTCCAGAAACTGTTGGGGGCTAAAACCTGCCACATCTATATTTATGCCAGCATTTGCTGTGAAGGGTGGGATATCTGGCCTCTGGAGATGAGGCGTTACCCACTCTTCAGCGGCAATGGCAGCAACACGCCTCCTTCTAGCAGGGGGGCTGGCAGGGGGGCTAGCAGGGGGGCTGGCAGGGGGGCTAGCAGCCACAGATACATCACTATCAGTTGAGACTGCATCTAATGATGTATCTGAGCATATGGCAGGGTCAAAATTGGGGTCTGAGTCAGACATAGAGGCATCTGACTCTGATGCAAGGATGGCATACGCCTCCTCAACACTATATCTTTTCTGTGACATTTTTGTATCTGTCACAGAAAACCAAAATTAATTAATTAACTAAATGGCCTTTGGGTTTTTTTTAAAAAAAGTACAGCTATGCTAATGCCAGTGATTTATAGCGATCACTGGCAAGCTAGGGGTTAAATACTCTTTAAATTAAATTAACTAAATGGCCTTTGGGTTTTTTTTTTTAAAAAGTACAGCTATGCTAATGCCAGTGATTTATAGCGATCACTGGCAAGCTAGGGGTTAAATACTCTTTAAATTAAATTAACTAAATGGCCTTTGGGTTTTTTTAAAAAAAAGTACAGCTATGCTAATGCCAGTGATTTATAGCGATCACTGGCAAGCTAGGGGTTAAATACTCTTTAAATCAAATTAAATTAGCTAAATGGCTCTGAAAGGAGCGTTTAGGTTTTTAAAAAATTACAACAACAAAAATTAACCCCTAAAAAAATGCACAGACAGCAAAAAAGTACAGCTATGCTAATGCCAGTGATTTATAGCGATCACTGGCAAGCTAGGGGTTAAATACTCTTTAAATTAAATTAAATTAGCTAAATGGCTCTGAAAGGAGCCTTTGGTTTTTTAAAAAATTACAACAACACAAATTAACCCCTAAAAAAATTCACAGACAGCAAAAAAGTACAGCTATGCTAATGCCAGTGATGTATAGCGATCACTGGCAAGCTAGGGGTTAAATACTATTTAAATTAAATTAAATTAGCTAAATGGCTCTGAAAGGAGCGTTTAGGTTTTTAAAAAATTACAACAACAAAAATTAACCCCTAAAAAATGCACAGACAGCAAAAAATTACAGCTATGCTAATGCCAGTGATGTATAGCGATCACTGGCAAGCTAGGGGTTAAATAGTCTTTAAATTAAATTAAATTAGCTAAATGGCTCTGAAAGGAGCCTTTGAGTTTTTAAAAAAAAATACAACAACAAAAATTAACCCCTAAAAAAATGCACAGACAGCAAAAAAAAGTGCAGCTGTGCTACTGCCAGTGATTTATAGTGATCACTGGCAAGCTAGGGGTTAATGGCTCTGAAAAGAGCCTTTGGATTTTAAATTTTTTAACAAATAAAAGAAATAAATCTCTCTCTGCTAAAATACAGGTCTCTCTCTTTCTCCAACAAAATGGCAAGTGAGGAGAGGGAGGGAGATCCACACTGATCAGAGTCAATATTTACAAATATTGACATGATCAGACAAATGGGGTATTTTATTATTATTATTTTTTTTTTCTAAGAAGGCTCAGATTGGGTGACCCTAGCTTGCCCCTATGGTGAGACAGGCTAGGGACACCCCCAGATGCCCCATGATGCACCGGGCATCGCCATTTTGGAAGCCTCATGGGGGCGGGGGGGGGGCGCTATATGTGGGGCTTTTTAATATTATATATTATTTTTTTTTTTACATTTTTAATTTTATTTATATACTAACTAAGTGCCTCGACCCACCGAGGCACTTAGCACACTAGCAGAGCATCGGAAGCGTGTCCGATCGCTTCCGATGCTCTGCTGCACTGCCGGGCTCCACGTGGAGCAAAACCGGAAGTGATCACTCAAGGGGGAGTGATCGCTCCGGTCCCGGCACTCCGTAACAGCACTGCAGGGATGCCCAGACATCGAGGCATCCCTGCAGTACTGTAATAGTGCCTGGAAGCGATCTTGATCGCTTCCAGCACTCACTTTAGCCGAAGACGTGCAGGGTACGTCGTCAGGCGTTAACTGCCTTTTTTTTTCAGACGTACCCTGCACGTCCTCGGTCACTAAGGGGTTAAATGAAGTCCGCAAAACATCCTTATCCTGATGAAAAATCAGAAAAGGAGACTCACAAGAAAGAGCAGATAATTCAGAAATTCTTCTAGCAGAAGAGATGGCCAAAAGGAACAATACTTTCCAAGAAAGCAATTTAATGTCCAGAGAATGCATAGGCTCAAACGGAGGAGCCTGTAAAGCCCTCAAAACCAAATTAAGACTCCAAGGAGGAGAAATTGGCTTAATTACAGGCTTGATATGAACCAAAGCCTGTACAAAACAATGAATATCAGGAAGAATAGCAATTTTTCTGTGAAACAGAACAGAAAGAGCAGAGATTTGTCCTCTCAAGGAACTTGCAGACAAACCCTTATCCAAACCATCCTGAAGAAACTGTAAAATTCTAGGAACTCTAAAAGAATGCCAAGAGAATTTATGAGAAGAGCACCATGAAATGTAAGTCTTCCAAACTCGGTAATAAATCTTTCTAGACACAGATTTATGAGCCTGCAACATAGTATTAATCACTGAGTCAGAGAAACCTCTATGACTAAGCACTAGGCGTTCAATCTCCATACCTTCAAATTTAATGATTTGAGATCCTGATGGAAAAATGGGCCTTGAGATAGAAGGTCTGGCCTTAACGGAAGTGGCCAAGGTTGGCAACTGGACATCCGAACAAGATCCGCATACCAAAACCTGTGTGGCCATGCTGGAGCCACCAGCAGTACAAATGAACGCTCCATTATGATTTTGGAAATCCCTCTTGGAAGAAGAACTAGAGGCGGAAAGACATAAGCAGGTTTGTAATTCCAAGGAAGTGACAACGCATCCACTGCTTCTGCCTGAAGATCCCTGGACCTGGACAGATACCTGGGAAGTTTCCTGTTTAGATGAAAAGCCATCAGATCTATTTCTGGAAGCCCCCACATCTGAACAATCTGAAGAAACACATCTGGGTGAAGAGACCATTCTCCTGAATGTAAAGTCTGGTGACTGAGATAATCCGCTTCCCAATTGTCTATACCTGGAATATGGACCGCAGAGATTAGACAGGAGCTGGATTCCGCCCATGCAAGTATCCGAGATACTTCTTTCATAGCTTGATGACTGTGAGTCCCACCTTGATGATTGACATACGCCACGGTTGTGACATTGTCTGTCTGAAAACAAATAAACGGTTCTCTCTTCAGAAGAGCCCAAAACTGAAGCGCTATGAGAATCACACAGAGTTCCAAAATATTGATTGGTAATCTCGCCTCTTGAGATTTCCAAACCCCCTGCGCTGTCAGAGGTCCCCAGACAGCTCCCTAACCTGAAAGACTTGCATTTTTTGAACTCACAGTCCAGGTTGGACGAACAAAAGAGGCCCCTTGAATTAAACAATGGTGATGTAACCACCAAGTCAGAGATAGTTGAATATTGGGATTTAAGGATATTAATTGTGATATCTTTGTATAATCCCTGCACCATTGGCTCAGCATACAAAGCTGAAGAGGTCTCATGTGAAAACGAGCAAAGGGGATCGCGTCCGATGCTGTAGTCATGAGACCTAAAACCTCCATGCACATAGCTACTGAAGAGAATGACTGAGACTGAAGGTTCCGACAAGCTGAAACCAATTTCAGAGGTCTTTTGTCTGTTAGAGACAAAGTCATGGATACTGAATCTATTTGGAATCCTAAAAAGGTTACCCTTGTCTGAGGAATTGTTATAATTTTATTTCTTGTTTGACTGTTCACTATAGTGAGTGAAACATACAGGATTTCTTATAGCAATTAATATGGAAAATAACAAAAAATATGTATAGTGTAACAGGTTGGTTAACAGAATAAGACTTTTGCTAAGTTAACCTATCTGTAATTAATATTTGCCAGCTAGATAGTTTGATCCTACAAACACTGTAGTCTGCAGTAAACTAATTAGGCAGGATTAAAGTTCAGGTTCATGCAACAATACTGTCCAGATATTCAGTGTGATATTGTTCAAAGTAGTTACTGTAGCGAATGTAAATATAAGGTAACAAGTAGAAGTATTGGTAAATATACGACCTGTTAATCAGTCCTGAAAACAGAGGTGTGCAAAGTTAAATGTGGGACCACGGAAGGTTGCGGCTTGCAGCGTGGAGCTGTGTGAGAATGCCTCCAGGCGGTAGCTGATGACGTCAGCGGTAAGCAGCCGATACTGGTCTGAGAGGAGCTGAAAGTAGGAGCTGCGGTCAGTAGCGAGAGCGAGAGTGCCGCTCTGAGATGTTGGGGAAAATAGGAGGAGCCGGATTGGCTCAGTTTCACACACACTTGGGTGAGAATTGCAGATAATCCAGCATAGAAGAGAGGCAAAGGTGTGTCTTAAATAGGCAGGTAATTTCATTAAAGGGGCAGTGAGCAGAGAAAAAAGGAAAGATCTGACATATCCCCCCCCCCCAAGAACACCCACAGCGAGGGTTCTAAGGACAAGGTCTTTCTGGATTTCTGCGGTGGAAAAGCGAAACACACCTGGGGGCCGAAACTGAAGTAGCAGGTTCCCATGAATCTTCAGAATGATCATACCCTTTCCATTGCACTAGATATTCCAAAACACCCCTTCGCCGCCTGGAGTCAAGAATAGCCTCTATCTCATATTCTAAATCCTGGGAGAGAACATGGGTAACAGAATCCACGGTAAATCTGTCGGAAAGACAGGGTTTAACCAAGGAGACGTGGAAAGTCGGGTGTATCTTATATGAGTCAGGCAGTTGTAAAGTGACAGTAGCTGGATTCCTAACGGCAATTATAGGAAAAGGTCCTATAAATAGCTTACTCATTTTCTTGGAGGGTGTATGTAAGCGCAAATTCTTAGTTGACAACCAGACTAGTTGTCCAACCTGGTAGACAGGTTGAGGTTTATGCCGCAAGTCATAATAACGTGTTGTCTCGAGCAACAGACAAGGTCTGGGAGATGTCGTTCACAGTGTCGTTGACTTTAGGACAGGGAGATGGTGCATAAGGGAGGAAGCTGATTCTGGGATGAAGTCCATGGTTGAGGAAGAAAGGGCTAAAGCCAGTTGAGGAATTCTTAGCGTTGTTGTAGGCGAATTCTGCCAGAGCGAGATGGTCAGCCCATTGATCCTGTTGGTTGGAGCAAAAACAGCGGAGGTACTGCTCCAACCACTGATTGGTGCGCTCTGCCTGTCCATTCGTTTGTGGATGATATGAAGTTGTGAGCTTTTGAGTAACTTGTAGAGTATTACATAAATGTCTCCAAAAACGAGAGGTGAATTGTGATCCTCTGTCCGAAAGGAGTACCATAGGCAACCCATGTAATCTAACGACATTCCTAATAAACATGTCGCAAGTTTGTTGTGCAGTGGGTACTCCTATAGCTGGTATGAAATGTGCCATTTTTGTTAGCAAATCAACTACTACAAAAATGGAGGTGTAGGATGAAGATTTTGGTAGATCGACAATAAAATCCATTGCGAGATGAGTCCAAGGGGTATCTGGAACTGGATATGGTTGTAGAAGTCCTATCGGAGATTGATGTGATGGTTTACAGGTGGTACAAATGCCACATTTGGAAATATAGTCTTCTACGGAGGAAAGCATAGTTGGCCACCAGTAGTTACGCTGAAGTAGCTCTAGAGTTTTTTGTATGTCCCGTGAGTGGGGAATCATGATGGGTTCGTAAAAGAGAAATTCTATACTGAGGTGGTATGTATAGATGTTTACCATGGAAATATAAACCATCTGGATTTCTTTGCAGAAGATGAGTTGGTTTTGTGGAATCCTGATTTTGATCTTTCTGAAACTGAGGATCGTTATGGATGAGTAGTCCTAAGAAATTTGATGAGGGTATAACTGTAGATGGGGTTTCCACAATAAGCGGTCTAGTGTCTCTGCGGGAGAGAGAGTCAGCTTTGCCGTTTCGACTACCAGGTCTGTAGGTGATGAGATAATTGAAATGTGAGAAATAGAGATTCCAGCGAAGTTGTCTGGAGGAGAGAGTCCTACTTTGTTGTAAATATTGTAGATTTTTGTGATCTGTAATAACGATAATGGGGTGTAAAGCTCCCTCTAAGAGATGTCGCCATTGCTCAAATGCAGTTTTGATGGCCAGCAATTCCTTTTCCCCTATGGGGTAATTTCGTTCAGCTGGTAGCATGAGCCTGGAAAGGTAGGCGACAGGATGCATCACATCAGTAAGGGATTGTTTCTGTGACAACACTGCCCCCAGAGCATAATCCGACGCATCAACCTCTACAATAAACTGTAAATCTGGGTCAGGGAATTTAAGAATAGGTGCAGTGGTGAAGTCAGTTTTCAACTGTTGGAAAACTCTCTGACAGTCAGATGTCCAGTTAAAAGTATTTGTGTGTTTTGTTAAATCAGTAAGTGGTTTAGCAGTCTGGGCGAAATTACGAATGAACTTTCGATAGAAATTCGCAAAACCAAGGAATCTTTGTACTTGTTTGCGATTTTTTGGGGTAGGCCACTGAGTGATAGCATGGAGTCATCCATCTTAATTCCAGTGTTCGAGATAATGTAGCCCAAGAAAGTGACTTGACTGCAATGAAATTCACACTTTTCTAATTTAGCCTATAACTTATGTTGACGAAGTCTTGCTAATACTGTTCTCACGTGGGTCACATGTTGTTGTATAGTATCAGAATAGATCAAGATGTCGTCAAGATAAACTACTATGAAGGTGTCCAAGATGTCTTTAAAAATGTCATTTATGAAACATTGGAATGTAGCTGGAGCGTTACATAACCCGAAAGGCATAACGGTATACTCATACAAGCCATAACGAGTTCTGAAAGCTGTTAACCATTCATCTCCAGCTCTCATTCTTATAAGATTGTAAGCACCCCTGAGGTCCAATTTTGTGAAGACTTTGGCAGTGCGCAATCTTTCTATCAATTCAGGGATGAGGGGTAATGGGTAGCGATTTTTCTTAGTACGTTTGTTTAACTCCCTGTAGTCAATAATTGGTCTGAGCGACAGATCTTTGTTTTTAACAAAAAATATACCTGCACCAGCAGGTGAGGTGGAAGGTCTAATAAAACCCTTTGCTAGATTTTCCTGTAGATATAATTTTAGGTGATCTAGTTCGGGTTTAGATAGAGGGTATATGTGACCCACTGGTATTGTGGAGCCAGGTAAGAGGTCGATAGGACAGTCGTAGGTCCTGTGTGGCGGAAGTGTCTGTGCATCAGTCTTGTTAAATACGTCCTGGAAATCAGTATATTCTGATGGCAACTGAGAAGTAGATGAGAGAAGAATGTTATTGAGAGGGAAACAAGTCTGAGAGCAGTAGGGAGACGTTAGGTCTATAGTCAATTTGTGCCAGTCAAAGACAGGTTTATGGATTTGTAACCAAGTAAGACCTAATATAACAGGATAGAGAGGACTAGGTATAATGTCAAAGCTGATAGATTCTCTATGTCCTGAGGAGGTGCACATAAGTAAGGGAGTGGTTTCAAGAGTTACAGGACCAAAGGATAATGAAGACCCATCAACCAAATTTATAGAAACAGGAGACATTTTTGCTTGTGAGGGTATTTTATTTCTATTTACAAAATCACAATCAATGTAATTTCCTGAAGCGCCTGTATCAATGATCGCATCAATCTTTAAGCAGTGTAGATCCCACTGTAAAGTAAAGGACATAGAAATATGTGGTTGTTTTGGTCTGTTTAGTGATAGACTAAGGAATGTTGAAGAAGTCTTACCGTTTTTTGTCTTTTTTAAGAGAGGACATGCTGTCAGATCATGCTCAGGGGCAGCGCAGTACATACACAGACGATGAGTGCGTCTTCTGCCTTTCTCCTCAGGTGATAGAGGACCTCTGATGAATCCAATATCCATTGGAGTCTCATTATCCCTAGAGGGTACTGGTGGAGTATTCTGTCGTTTGTATGAAGTTGGAGTGTTTGCCCTCTCTTGTTTACGTTCCCTTATACGCCTATCAATTGTAGTGCAATGTGTGAAGAGATCCTCCAAATGCTCTGGTACACCAGTACAGGAGAGCTCATCTTTGATGTCTTCTGAGAGCCCAATCCTGAACTGGTGTCTGAGCGAGGGCTCATTCCACTTTGATTCGATTGCATAGATTTTAAATTGTGATATATAATTTTCTACAGGTTGTCTGCCCTGTCTCAAGGCCCTGAGAGAGGATTCGGCTGATTCCTGTTTAAAAGGATCTTCGTATAGTGAGGATAAAGCCTTTAGAAAATCCTGTATAGAGTTTAGAATGGGATTCTGATTTTCAAACAAACTATCCGCCCAAACACGGGGTTCACCCCTTAAATAAGAGATAGACGTCAACACCTTAATTCTATCAGTGCTATAAGTTCTGGGTTTTAGTTCGAACATCAAAAGACAAGCATTTCTAAATTCCTTAAACATTGCTCTATTACCACTGAACTTGTCAGGAAAAGACACCTGTGGTTCTGGAAGTGCTTCTGAATGTGCAGTTTTAGCAGTATACATATCTCTAAGGCAATCTTTGAGCACCTGATTTTCAGTTTGCACTTCTCTGAGAGTTAAATTTACAGAATCCATACGTTGAGTTAAAGTGGCAATTTGGTTTGCAATTTCTGTCATATCCATGGTGCTATACCTGTATTTAGAGGCTGGATTATACTGTTATAATTTTATTTCTTGTTTGACTGTTCACTATAGTGAGTGAAACATACAGGATTTCTTATAGCAATTAATATGGAAAATAACAAAAAATATGTATAGTGTAACAGGTTGGTTAACAGAATAAGACTTTTGCTAAGTTAACCTATCTGTAATTAATATTTGCCAGCTAGATAGTTTGATCCTACAAACACTGTAGTCTGCAGTAAACTAATTAGGCAGGATTAAAGTTCAGGTTCATGCAACAATACTGTCCAGATATTCAGTGTGATATTGTTCAAAGTAGTTACTGTAGCGAATGTAAATATAAGGTAACAAGTAGAAGTATTGGTAAATATACGACCTGTTAATCAGTCCTGAAAACAGAGGTGTGCAAAGTTAAATGTGGGACCGCGGAAGGTTGCGGCTTGCAGCGTGGAGCTGTGTGAGAATGCCTCCAGGCGGTAGCTGATGACGTCAGCGGTAAGCAGCCGATACTGGTCTGAGAGGAGCTGAAAGTAGGAGCTGCGGTCAGTAGCGAGAGCGAGAGTGCCGCTCTGAGATGCTGGGGAAAATAGGAGGAGCCGGATTGGCTCAGTTTCACACACACTTGGGTGAGAATTGCAGATAATCCAGCATAGAAGAGAGGCAAAGGTGTGTCTTAAATAGGCAGGTAATTTCATTAAAGGGGCAGTGAGCAGAGAAAAAAGGAAAGATCTGACAGGAATCAAGGAACTTTTTGGTAAATTGATCCTCCAACCATGTATTTGAAGAAATAACTCTAGTTAATTCGTGTGAGATTCTGCAGAATGTAAAGACTGAGCAAGTACAAGGATATCGTCCAAATAAGGAAACACTGCAATACCCCGCTCTCTGATTACAGAGAGTAGGGCACCGAGAACCTTTGAAAAGATCCTTGGAGCTGTTGCTAGGCCAAAAGGAAGAGCAACACATTGGTAATGCTTGTCTAGAAAAGAGAATCTCAGAAACTGATAGTGATCTGGATGAATCGGAATATGAAGATATGCATCCTGTAAATCTAATCGGACATATAATGCCCTTGCTGAACAAAAGGCAGAATAGTCCTTATAGTCACCATCATGAATGTTGGTATTCTTACATAACGATTCAAAATTTTTAGATCCAGAACTGGTCTGAAAGAATACTCTTTCTTTGGAACAATGAACAGATTTGAATAAAACCCTACACCCTGTTCCGGAAAGGGAACTGGCACAATTACCCCGGATAACTCCAGGTCTGAAACACACTTCAGGAAAGCCTGAGCCTTTACTGGGTTTACTGGAATGCATGAGAGAAAGAAACTTCTCACAGGCGGTCTTACCTTGAAACCTATTCTGTACCCTTGAGAAACAATGTTCTGAATCCAATGATTTTGGATTGAATTGATCCAAACATCTTTGTAAAATCTTAGTCTGCCCCCTACCAGCTGTGCTGGAATGAGGGCCGCACCTTCATGTGCACTTGGGGGCTGATTTTGATTTTCTAAAAGGCTTGGATTTATTCCAGACTGGAGAAGGCTTCCGATTGGAAACCGTACCTTTAGGCAAAGGGTCAGGTTTCTGTTCCTTATTCTGACGAAAGGAACGAAAATGGTTAGCAGTCCTAAATTTACCCTTAGATTTTTTATCCTGAGGCAAAAAGGCTCCCTTTCCCCCAGTGACAGTTGAAATAATAGAATCCAACTGAGAACTAGTGATGTCGCAAACTGTTCGCTGAAGAATAGTTCCCGGCGATCTTAGCTTGTTCGCGTTCGCCGCGGCGGGCGAACATATGCAATGTTCGATCCGCCCCCTATTCGTCATCATTGAGGAAATTTTGACCCTGTATCTCACAGCCTGCAGACACATTTGAGCCATTCAGCAACAGTCATTCCCTCACAGACCCTCCCAGCTCCTGGGCAGCAGCCATTTTAGATTCATTACGATCCGGCTTTCTTACTGAGAGGAGGGTTAGTGCTGCTGCTCGTGATTTTATAGGGAAATGGATAGCTAGGCTAGTGTATTTAGTGTCCACTACAGTCCTGAAGGACTCATCTAATCTCTGCTGTAAGGACAGCACCCCAAAAAGCCCTTTTTAGGGCTAGAACTCGGAATATGAAGATATGCATCCTGTAAGTCTAATTGGACATATAATGCCCTTGCTGAACAAAAGGCAGAATAGTCCTTATAGTCACCATCATGAATGTTGGTATTCTTACATAACGATTCAAAATTTTTAGATCCAGAACTGGTCTGAAAGAATACTCTTTCTTTGGAACAATGAACAGATTTGAATAAAACCCTACACCCTGTTCCGGAAAGGGAACTGGCACAATTACCCCGGATAACTCCAGGTCTGAAACACACTTCAGGAAAGCCTGAGCCTTTACTGGGTTTACTGGAATGCATGAGAGAAAGAAACTTCTCACAGGCGGTCTTACCTTGAAACCTATTCTGTACCCTTGAGAAACAATGTTCTGAATCCAATGATTTTGGATTGAATTGATCCAAACATCTTTGTAAAATCTTAGTCTGCCCCCTACCAGCTGTGCTGGAATGAGGGCCGCACCTTCATGTGGACTTGGGGGCTGATTTTGATTTTCTAAAAGGCTTGGATTTATTCCAGACTGGAGAAGGCTTCCGATTGGAAACCGTACCTTTAGGCGAAGGGTCAGGTTTCTGTTCCTTATTCTGACGAAAGGAACGAAAATGGTTAGCAGCCCTAAATTTACCCTTAGATTTTTTATCCTGAGGCAAAAAGGCTCCCTTTCCCCCAGTGACAGTTGAAATAATAGAATCCAACTGAGAACTAGTGATGTCGCAAACTGTTCGCCGGAGAATAGTTCCCGGCGATCTTAGCTTGTTCGCGTTCGCCGCGGCGGGCGAACATATGCAATGTTCAATCCGCCTCCTATTCGTCATCATTGAGGAAATTTTGACCCTGTATCTCACAGCCTGCAGACACATTTGAGCCATTCAGCAACAGTCATTCCCTCACAGACCCTCCCAGCTCCTGGGCAGCAGCCATTTTAGATTCATTACGATCCGGCTTTCTTACTGAGAGGAGGGTTAGTGCTGCTGCTCGTGATTTTATAGGGAAATGGATAGCTAGGCTAGTGTATTTAGTGTCCACTACAGTCTTGAAGGACTCATCTAATCTCTGCTGTAAGGACAGCACCCCAAAAAGCCCTTTTTAGGGCTAGAACTTCAGTCGTTTTTTTTTTTAATTTGTAATTTTATTTGCATTTGCCTGGCTCTCAGCCTGTGTGTGAGGCTCACAGCATATACTGTGGTTAATTGCTCTGTGCCACCACTGATATCTGCTTAACATTAGTGTAAATTTAAAAAAAAAAAACTTTTACATCATTTTGCTAGGGTAATCTAATTTCATTTTCTATCAGGCCTGTGTGTCAGGCCCACATCATATACTGTGATTAATTGCTCTGTGCCACCACTGATATCTGGTGTAACATTAGTGTAAAATAAAAAAAATAAAAAAATTACATCATTTTGCTAGTGTAATCTAATTTCATTTTCTATCAGGCCTGTGTGTCAGGCCCACATCATATACTGTGATTAATAGCTCTGTTTTCCACAACTTATATCTGGTGTAACATTAGTGTAATTTTTTTTAATTTTTTTTTTACATCAGTCCTCTTCTAGTGTTATTTAATTTTAGTTGCCAGGCCAGCCTGGCTGCCACTAGTGCCAGCCTGTGTGTCAGGCTGCCAGCACATACTGTGCATACTTCCATCCTCAGTGCTACCACTCATATCTGGTGTAACATTAGTTTAAATTCTTCTAGTGTTATTTAATTTTAGTTGCCAGGCCAGCCTGCCACTAGTGCCAGCCTGTGTGTCAGGCTGCTAGCACATACTGTGCCTACTTCTATCCTCAGTGCCACCACTCCTATCTGTTGTAACGTTAGTGTAACTTTTTTTTAAAAAAAACTTTTACATCAGTCTGCTAGTGTTATTTAATTGCAGTTGCCTGTCTGCCAGCATATGTGCCAGGCCCACTTTCCAACTAGTGCCACCAATCATATTTGTTATAACAGTAGTGTAAATATTTAAAATAAAAACTTTTTTGACTGTGAATCATCAGTCTGCTAGTGCAATTGAATTGCAGTTTCCTGCCTGCCAGCGTGTGTGCCAGGCGCACTAGCCAACTAGTGCCACCAATCATATTTGTTATAACAGTATTGTAAATATTTAAAAAAAAAAATTTGACTGTGAATCATCAGTCTGCTAGTGCAATTGAATTGCAGTCGCCTGCCTGCCAGTGTGTGTGCCAGACCCACTAGCCAACTAGTGCCACCAATCATATTTGTTATAACAGTATTGTAAATATTTAAAATAAAAACTTTTATGACTGTGAATCATCAGTCTGCTAGTGCAATTGAATTGCAGTCACCTGCCTGCCAGCGTGTGTGACAGGCCCACTTGCCAACTAGTGCCACCAATCATATTTGTTATAACAGTATTGTAAATATTTAAAATAAAAACTTTTTTGACTGTGAAACATCAGTCAGCTAGTGTTATCTAATTGAGGTTGCCTTCCTCCCAGCGTGTGTGCCAGGCCCACTAGCCAACTAGTGCCACCAATCATATTTGTTATAACAGTATTGTAAATATTTTAAAAAATAACTTTTTTCACTGTGAATCATCAGTCTGCTAGTGCAATTGAATTGCAGTCGCCTGCCTGCCAGTGTGTGTGCCAGGCCCACTAGCCAACTAGTACCACCAATCATATTTGTTATAACAGTATTGTAAATATTTTAAATAAAAACTTTTATGAATGTGAATCATCAGTCTGCTAGTGCAATTGAATTGCAGTCACCTGCCTGCCAGAGTGTGTGCCAGGCCCACTTGTCAACTAGTGCCACCAATCATATTTGTTATAACAGTAGTGTAAATATTTAAAATAAAAACTTTTTTGACTGTGAAACATCAGTCTGCTAGTGTAATCTAATTGAAGTTGCCTGCCTGCCAGCGTGTGTGCCAGGCCCACTTGCCAACTATTGCCACCAATTATATTTGTTATAACAGTTTTGAAAATATTTAAAATAAAACCTTTTTTGACTGTGAATCATCAGTCTGCTAGTGCAATTGAATTACAGTTACCTGCCTGCCAGCGTGTGTGCCAGGCCCACTTGCCAACTAGTGCCACCAATCATATTTGTTATAACAGTATTGTAAATATTTAAAATAAGACCTTTTTTTACTGTGAATCATCAGTCTGCTAGTGCAATTGAATTACAGTTGCCTGCCTGCCAGCGTGTGTGCCAGGCCCACTAGCCAACTAGTGCCACCAATCATATTTGTTATAACAGTAGTGTAAATATTTTTTTAAAAAAACTTTTTTGACTGTGAAGCATCAGTCAGCTAGTGCAATCTAATTTCAGTTGCCTTCCTCCCAGCGTGTGTGCCAGGCCCACTTGCCAACTAGTGCCACCAATCATATTTGTTATAACAGTAGTGTAAATATTTAAAATAAAAACTTTTTTGACTGTGAAACATCAGTCTGCTAGTGTAATCTAATTGAAGTTGCCTGTCTGCCAGCGTGTGTGCCAGGCCCACTTGCCAACTAGTGCCACCAATCATATTTGTTATAACAGTAGTGTAAATATTTAAAATAAAAACGTTTTTGACTGTGAATCATCAGTCTGCTAGTGTAATCTAATTGAAGTTGCCTGCCTCCCAGCGTGTGTGCCAGGCCCACTTGCCAACTAGGGCCACCAATTATATTTGTTATAACAGTAGTGTAAATATTTAAAATAAAAACTTCTTTGACTGTGAAACATCAGTCTGCTAGTGTAATCTAATTGAAGTTGCCTGCCTGCCTGCCAGCGTGTGTGCCAGGCTCACTTGCCAACTAGTGCCACCAATCATATTTGTTATAACAGTAGTGTAAATATTTAAAATAAAAACTTTGTTGACTGTGTATCATCAGTCTGCTAGTGCAATTGAATTGCAGTTGCCTGCCTGCCAGCATGTGTGCCAGGCCCACTTGCCAACTAGTGCCACCAGTCATATTTGTTCTAACATTATTGTAAATATTTAAAAAAAAAAACTTTTTTGACTGTGAAACATCAGTCTGCTAGTGTAATCTAATTGAAGTTGCCTGCCTCCCAGCGTGTGTGCCAGGCCCACTTGCCAACTAGTGCCACAAATCATATTTGTTATAACAGTATTGTAAATATTTAAAATAAAAACTTTTTTGACTGTGAATCATCAGTCTGCTAGTGCAATTGAATTGCAATTGCCTGCCTGCCAGCGTGTGTGCCAGGCCCACTTGCCAACTAGTGCCACCAATCATATTTGTTATATTAGTATTGTAAATATTTAAAATAAAAACTTTTTTGACTGTGAATCATCAGCCTGCTAGTGCAATTGAATTGCAGTTTCCTGCCTGCCAGCATGTGTGCCAGGCCCACTTGCCAACTAGTGCCACCAATCATATTTGTTATAACAGTAGTGTAAATATTTAAAAAAAAACTTTTTTGACTGTGAAGCATCAGTCAGCTAGTGTAATCTAATTGAAGTTGCCTGCCTGCCAGCGTGTGTGCCAGGCCCACTTGCCAACTAGTGCCACCAATCATATTTATTATAACAGTAGTGTAAATATTTAAAATAAAAACTTCTTTGACTCTGAAATATCAGTCTGCTAGTGTAATCTAATTGAAGTTGCCTGCCTGCCAGCGTGTGTGCCAGGCTCACTTGCCAACTAGTGCCACCAATCATATTTGTTATAACAGTAGTGTAAATATTTAAAATAAAAACTTTTTTGACTGTGAATCATCAGTCTGCTAGTGCAATTAAATTGCAGTTTCCTGCCTGCCAGCGTGTGTGCCAGGCCCACTTGCCAACTAGTGCCACCAATCATATTTGTTATAACAGTAGTGTAAATATTTAAAATAAAAACTTCTTTGACTGTGAAACATCAGTCTGCTAGTGTAATCTAATTGAAGTTGCCTGCCTGCCAGCGTGTGTGCCAGGCTCACTTGCCAACTAGTGCCACCAATCATATTTGTTATAACAGTAGTGTAAATATTTAAAATAAAAACTTTTTTGACTGTGAATCATCAGTCTGCTAGTGCAATTGAATTGCAGTTGCCTGCCTGCCAGCGTGTTTGGCAGGCCCACTTGCCAACTAGTGCCACCACTCATATTTGTTATAACAGTATTGTAAATATTTGATAAAAAAAACTTTTTTGACTGTGAAACATCAGTCTATTATAGTAATCTAATTGAAGTTGCCTGTCTGCCTGCCAGTCTGTGTGCCAGGCCCACTTGCCAAGTTAGTGGCACCACTCATATTTTTTGTAACAGTACTTTTAATATTTAAAAAATAAACATTTTTTACTTCAGTCTGATTTTTTGTGTCAGACTCCGAACGTATACTGTGCCCACTTGCCCAGTGCCACCACTCATAATTTGTTTATTGTATTGTAAGTGTACATTTTAAAAAAAATGACAGGCAGAGGCAGGCCACCCCGCAGGTGCCGTCGTGGTCGTGGTGCTGTGATTCCCTTAGACCCTACAACTGTGCACAGTGTTCAGAGGCCAGGTGCCAGGGACGCGAAAAGTTCTGAGGAGGACCTAGTTGAATGGCTAACACAGGACACCCAATCTTCTACAGCTTCCGCTCCTAGTCCTAACCTTGAAGCACCATCCACCTCCAGCTGTGCTTCGGGCACCTCTCAAGTGACCAGTGCCACTCGCCCGCCTGTCGCCACCACCAACAGTAGCACCACAGCCTGCTTCACTTGATCTGTCAGAGGAGTTATTGACACATCAGTTGGAAGAAATGAGTGATGCGCAACTATCATTGACAGAGGATGTAGATAACAGTGATATGTCTCAGTCAGGCAGCATTACATACATGGACGTACGGTGTGATGATGATGATGTTGTACCTGCTGCTGCTTCCTTTGTTGATGTTTCAGATACAAGTGAAGCGGTTGATGATGATGTATCCGTGGATGTCACATGGGTGCCCGCTAGAAGAGAAGAAGAAGAGGGGGAAAGTTCAGATAGGGAGACAGAGAGGAGGAGGAGACAACGAGTTGGAAGCAGGGGGTGGTCGTCGCAAGGAGCTAGTGGCACAGTCAGACAGCATGCATCAGCACCCGGGGTCAGCCAGACAGCACGCCAATCAACTATTGCTTTTGACACCACCAGAATGCTTTTTTGTGTGTCTGCCTCTGACAACAGCGATGCCATTTGCAACTTGTAACAAAAGAAACTGAGTCATGGGAAGTCCAACACCCACCTAGGTACAACTGCTTTGCAAAGGCACATGGTCTCACATCACAAACGCCGATGGGAAGAACACATGAGTAGAAGCAGCACACAAACTCAAAGCCGCCCTCCTTCTCCTGGTCCAGCATCTTCAGCCACGTCAACCACTGCTGTCCTCCTTGCCCCCTCTCAACCATCCTCCACTCAGTCTCTCTTACGTAGCAGTTCCTGGTCATCTGCCCACAGTCAGGTGTCTGTCAAGGACATGTTTGAGCGTAAAAAGCCAATTTCCCAAAGTCACCCTCTTGCCCGGCGTCTGACAGCTGGCTTGTCTGAACTCTTAGCCCGCCAGCTTTTATCATACAAGCTGGTGGAGTCTGAGGCTTTCAAAAAATAATAATAGTACTACTTAACACAACCTTACCATGGCTCCCAGACCACATGTCTTATTGTTATATTTTGTCAGGGTAATCAGGCAGGCCATATAGACCTCACCCGATAGGGGGAGTAAAAGAGATTAAAGTGCTAAGAATAGTACTACTTAACACAACCTAGTTACCATGGGTCACAGACCGAATGTCTTATTGTTATATTTTGTCAGGGTAATCAGGCAGGCCATATAGACCTCCCCCGATAGGGCAAGTAAAAGGGATTAAAGTGCTAAGAATAGTACTACTTAACACAACAGAGTTACCATGGGTCCTAGACCGCATTTCTTATTGTTATATTTTGTCAGGGTAATCAGGCAGGCCATATAGACCTCCCCCGATAGGGGGAGTAAAAGGGATTAAAGTGCTAAGAATAGTACTACTTAGCACAACCTTACCATGGGTCACAGGCCGCATGTCTTATTGTTATATTTTGTCAGGGTAATCAGGCAGGCCATATAGACCTCCCCCGATAGGGGGAGTAAAAGGGATTAAAGTGCTAAGAATAGTACTACTTAACACAACCTTACCATGGGTCCCAGCCCGCATGTCTTATTGTTATATTTTGTCAGGGTAATCAGGCAGGCCATATAGACCTCCCCCGATAGGGGGAGTAAAATGGATTAAACTGCTAAGAATATTACTACTTAACACAACCTTACCATGGCTCCCAGACCGCATGTCTTATTGTTATATTTTGTCAGAATAATCAGGCAGGCCATATAGACCTCCCCCGATAGGGGGACTAAAAGGGATTAAAGTGCTAAGAATAGTACTACTTAACACAATCTAGTTACCATGGGTCCCAGACCACATGTTTTATTATTATACTTTGTCAGGGTAATCATGCAGGCCATATAGACCTCCCCTCATAGGGGGAGTAACTGGTATTAAAGTGCTAAGAATAGTACTACTTAACACAACCTAGTTACCATGGGTCCCAGACCACATGTTTTGTTGTTATACTTTGTCAGGGTAATCATGCAGGCCACATAGACCTACCCCGATAGGGGGAGTTATAGGGATTAAAGTGCTAAGAACAGTACTGCTTAACACAACCAAGTTACCATGGGTCCCAGACTGCATGTTTTGTTGTTATAATTTGTCAGGGTAATCATGCAGGCCATATAGACCTCCCCCGATAGGGGGAGTAACAGGTATTAAAGTGCTAAGAATAGTACTACTTAACACAACCTAGTTACCATGGGTCCCAGACCGCATGTTTTGTTGTTATACTTTGTCAGGGTAATCATGCAGGCCATATAGACCTCCCACGATAGGGGGAGTTATAGGGATTAAAGTGCTAAGAATAGTACTACTTAACACAACCTAGTTACCATGTCTCCCAGACCGCATGTTTTATTATTATACTTTGTCAGGGTAATCATGCAGGCCATATAGACCTCCCCCGATAGTGGGAGTTACAGGGATTAAAGTGCTAAGAATAGTACTACTTAACACAACCTAGGTACCATGGGTCCCAGACCACATGTTTTGTTGTTATACTTTGTCAGGGTAATCATGCACGCCATATAGACCTCCCCCGATAGGGGGAGTTACAGGGATTAAAGTGCTAAGAATAGTACTACTTAACACACACAACCTAGTTACCATGGGTCCCAGACCGCATGTTTTATTATTATACTTTGTCAGGGTAATCATGCAGGCCATATAGACCTCCCCGATATGGGGAGTTACAGGTATTAAACTGCTAAGAACAGTACTACTTAACGCAACCTAGTTACCATGGGTCCCAGACCCCATGCTTTGTTGTTATATTTTGTCAGGGTAATCATGCAGGCCATATAGACCTCCCCCGATAGGGGGATTTACAGGTATTAAAGTGCTAAGAATAGTACTACTTAACACAACCTAGTTACCATGGGTCACAGACCACATGTTTTGTTGTTATACTTTGTCAGGGTAATCATGCAGGCCATATAGACCTCCCCCGATAGGGGGAGTTACAGGGATTAAAGTGCTAAGAATAGTACTACTTAACACAACCTAGTTACCATAGGTCCGAGACCACATGTTTTATTATTATACTTTGTCAGGGTAATCATGCAGGCCATATAGACCTCCCCCGATATGGGGAGTAACAGGTATTAAACTGCTAAGAACAGTACTACTTAACACAACCTAGTTACCATGGGTCCCAGACCGCATGTCTTGTTGTTATACTTTGTCAGGATAATCATGCAGGCCATATAGACCTCCCAGATAGGGGGAGTAACAGGTATTAAAAGTGCTAAGAACAGTACTACTTAACACAACCTAGTTACCATGGGTACCAGACCGCATGTCTTGTTGTTATACGTTGTCAGGGTAATCATGCAGGCCATATAGACCTCCCCCGATAGGGGGAGTTACAGGGATTAAAGTGTTAAGAATAGTACTACTTAACACAACCTAGTTAACATGGGTCCCAGACCGCATGTCATGTTGTTATACTTTGTCAGGGTAATCATGCAGGCCATATAGACCTACCCAGATAGGGGGAGTAAAAGGTATTAAAGTGCTAAGAACAGTACTACTTAACACAACCTAGTTACCATGGGTCCCAGACCACATGTTTTGTTGTTATACTTTGTCAGGGTAATCATGCAGGCCATATAGACCACCCCCGATAGGGGGAGTAACAGGTATTAAAGTGCTAAGAATAGTACTACTTAACACAACCTTACCATGGCTCCCAGACCGCATGTCTTATTGTTATATTTTGTCAGAATAATCAGGCAGGCCATATAGACCTCCCCCGATAGGGGGACTAAAAGGGATTAAAGTGCTAAGAATAGTACTACTTAACACAATCTAGTTACCATGGGTCCCAGACCACATGTTTTATTATTATACTTTGTCAGGGTAATCATGCAGGCCATATAGACCTCCCCTCATAGGGGGAGTAACTGGTATTAAAGTGCTAAGAATAGTACTACTTAACACAACCTAGTTACCATGGGTCCCAGACCACATGTTTTGTTGTTATACTTTGTCAGGGTAATTATATATCTATCAAATTGATCTATTTATCTTCTATCGATTCTATCTAACTATCAATCTATGTATATCTATCTATCAAATCTATCTATCTATCTCGTGGCTGGACTGTTTTGAGACAGCCACTTGTGTTTAGGCCAAATTTGAAGTAGGAGGACAGACCAATCATCTTCTTCCATCTCCCTGTTCCAAAAATGCAGGCCATATAGACCTCCCCCGACAGGGGGAGTAACAGGTAGTAAACTGCTAAGAATAATACTACTTAACACACCACGGGTCCCAGACCACATGTCTTATTGTTATACTCTGTCAGGGAAATCATATATCAATCAAATCTATCTATTTATCTATCGAATCTATCTAACTATCAATCGAATCTATCAAATATAAATTGCATTTATTGATCTATGTAATTCGTATCTATCAAATGTATATTGCATCTTTTGATCTATGTAATTCGTATCTATCAAATGTATATTGCATCTTTTGATCCATGTAATTCGTATCTATCAAATGTATATTGCATCTTTTAATCTATGTAATTCGTATCTATTAAATGTATATTGCATCGATTGATCTATGTAATTCGTATCCATCAAATGTATATTGCATCTATTGATCTATGTAATTTGTATCTATCATATGTATATTGCATCTATTGATCTATGTAATCTATGTATCGTTCTATCAAATCTATCTCATGGTTGTGCAAATGGACTGTTTGCAGTTTTTTGCGGTGCGTTACACGGGGTGTTTGGTCTGTCACTGTGAAGCGGGCGTAACCCTTACACTACCTGATCTATACAACATCATACCTGATGTTTTAAAGCACGTTATTCAAATTTTTTTTAGTTATGTTAGGTGATTAAGGCCCTTTATGGGTTAAAACCAGACTCTGCATCAACTTTGTAATTTTCCGTGGGAGTTTTGCCATGGATCCCCCTCCGGCATGCCACAGTCCAGGTGTTAGTCCCCTTGAAACAACTTTTCCATCACTATTGTGGCCAGAAAGAGTCCTTGTGGGTTTTAAAGTTCGCCTGCCTATTGAAGTCAATGGCGGTTCGCCGGTTCGCGAACAGCTGCGGAAGTTCGAGTCCGTCATTCGCGAACCGAAATTTTAAGGTTCGCGACATCACTACTGAGAACCAAATAATTTATTACCTTGGAAAGAAAGAGATAGCAACGTTGACTTAGAAGTCATATCCGCATTCCAAGATTTAAGCCATAAAGCTCTTTTAGGTAAAATAGCAAAAGACATATACCTGACATCAATTCTAATGATATCAAAAATGGCACCACAAATGAAATTATTAGCATGTTGAATTAGCTTAACAATGCTATACACATTAGGATCTGGTACTTGTTGCTCTAAAGTTTCCAACCAAAAAGTTGAAGCCGCAGCAACATCAGCCAAAGAAATATCAGGCCTAAGAAGATGACCTGAACATAAAAAAGCCTTCCTTAGATAAGATTCAATCTTCCTATCTAAAGGATCTTTAAAATAAGTACTATCTGTCATAGGAATAGTAGTACGCTTTGCAAGAGTAGAGATAGCCCCATCAACTTTGGGGATTTTTTTCCCAAAACTCCAATCTATCAGTCGGCAAAGGGTACAGTTTCTTAAACCTTGAAGAAGGAGTAAATGAAGTACCCAGATTATTCCATTCCCTAGAAACTACATCTGAAATAGCATCAGGAACTGGAAAAACCTCTGGAATAACTACATGAGGTTTAAAAAATAAATTTAAACGTTTACTGGTTTTAATATCAAGAGGACTAGTCTCCTCCATATCTAATGCAATCAACACCTCTTTTAATAAAGAACAGATATACTCCATTTTAAATAAATAAGAAGATTTGTCAGTGTCAATATCTGAGGCAGAATCTTCTGAACCAGATAGATCCTCATCAGAGATAGATAAATCAGAATGCTGTCGGTCATTTAAAAATTCATCGAATTTATGAGGAGTTTTAAAAGACCTTTTACGTTTATTAGAAGGTGGTATAACAGACAGGGCCTTCTGAATAGAATTAGAAACAAATTCTCTCACATTAACAGGAATATCCTGAGCATTAGATGTTGAAGGAACAACAACAGGTAATGGATTACTACTAATGGAAATATTGTCTGCTTTTGAAAGTTTATCATGACAACTAACACAAACTACAGCCAGAGGAACAGTTACCACAAGTTTACAACAAATGCACTTAGCTTTGGTAGAACCGATATCAGGCAGCAGCATTCCAGAAGTAGGTTCTGAGACAGGGTCAGATTGAGACATCTTGCAATATGTAATAGAAAAAAACAACATATAAAGCAAAATTATCAATTTCCTTATATAACAGTTTCAGGAATGGGAAAAAATGCAAACATAATAAGCCTCTGGAAACCAGAAGCAAAATGAAATAAGAACTTAAATAATGTCAAAAATCTGGCACCAAGTATGACGCCCACAACTGACAAAATATTTTTTGGCGCCAAGAACAACTGCAGCAAACACGAGCGTCATAGGTGACACAACTACTTGAAAACTCTCGGCGCCAACTAAGACGCCGGAAATGACGACATTACGTCAACAAACGTAATTCTCGCGCCAAAAAAGTCTCGCGCCAAAAATTATGCAATATATTATAGCATTTTGCGCACCCGCGAGCCTAACAGCCCGCAATTTAGAAAAGAAAGTCAATTTGAAAATTTTCAGGTAAGAAATATTTTTTTTTTTTTATATTTTCTGTTTTTTTCATATACATTTCCCAAAATGAAACTGACAGTCTGTAAGAAGGAAATATACTGATTAACCTGAATCATGGCAAATATAAGTATAAAACATATATTTAGAACTTTACATATAAAGTGCCAAACCATAGCTGAGAGTGTCATAAATAAAAGAAATCATACTTACCAAAAGACACTCATCTACATAAAGTAGATAGCCAAACCAGTACTGAAACGAGAATCAGTAGAGGTAATGGTATATAAGAGTATATCGTCGATCTGAAAAGGGAGGTAGGAGATGAATCTCTATGACCGATAACAGAGAACCTATGAAATAGATCCCCGTTAGGATGACCATTGTATTCAATAGGTAATACTCCCTTCACATCCCTCTGTCATTCACTGCACTCTGATAGGAACCGGGCTTCAGCATGCTGAGAAGCGCATATCAACGTAGAAATCTAGCACAAATTTACTTCACCACCTCCATGGGAGGCAAAGTTTGTAAAACTGAATTGTCGGTGTGGTGGGGGGTGTATTTATAGGCATTTTGAGGTTTGGGGAACTTTGCCCCTCCTGATAGGAATGTATATCCCATACGTCACTAGCTCATGGACTCTTGCCAATTACATGAAAGAAAATCTAATTAGGAAGAGGTCACATCACAGTAAAGATTTATTGAAAAGTTCCAGTGAGTGCAAGTTTTTCCTTTACTTTTATATATATATATATATATATATATATAATGTATATATATATATATATATATATATATATATATATATATATATATATATATATATATATATATATATATATATATATATATATATATATATATATATAATGAATTGTTTAAAGGACATTAAACTCAATATTTAATTTTCCTGTTAAATTATGGAAAAAAATAAAAGTATAGTACACATAAAAAGAGTTCTTATTCTACTTTCTCAGAGACACTTGATTGTTTCCATCATACCAGAGATTGATTACATTTACCTAAGCTTTACACAGTGATTAGTTAGATCAGACCACCAGTTTATACAGGGAGTGCAGAATTATTAGGCAAGTTGTATTTTTGAGGATTAATTTTATTATTGAACAACAACCATGTTCTCAATGAACCCAAAAGACTCATTAATATCAAAGCTGAATATTTTTGGAAGTAGTTTTTAGTTTGTTTTTAGTTATAGCTATTTTAGGGGGATATCTGTGTGTGCAGGTGACTATTACTGTGCATAATTATTAGGCAACTTAACAAAAAACAAATATATAGCCATTTAAATTATTTATTTTTACCAGTGAAACCAATATAACATCTCAACATTCACAAATATACATTTCTGACATTCAAAAACAAAACAAAAACAAATCAGTGACCAATATAGCCACCTTTTTTTGCAAGGACACTCAAAAGCCTGCCATCCATGGATTTTGTCAGTGTTTTGATCTGTTCACCATCAACATTGCGTGCAGCAGCAACCACAGCCTCCCAGACACTGTTCAGAGAGGTGTACTGTTTTCCCTCCTTGTAAATCTCACATTTGATGATGGACCACAGGTTCTCAATGGGGTTCAGATCAGGTGAACAAGGAGGCCATGTCATTAGATTTTCTTCTTTTATACCCTTTCTTGCCAGCCACGCTGTGAAGTACTTGGACGCGTGTGATGGAGCATTGTCCTGCATGAAAATCATGTTTTTCTTGAAGGATGCAGACTTCTTCCTGTACCACTGCTTGAAGAAGGTGTCTTCCAGAAACTGGCAGTAGGTCTGGGAGTTGAGCTTGACTCCATCCTCAACCCGAAAAGGCCCCACAAGCTCATCTTTGATGATACCAGCCCAAACCAGTACTCCACCTCCACCTTGCTGGCGTCTGAGTCGGACTGGAGCTCTCTGTCCTTTGCCAATCCAGCCACGGGCCCATCCATCTGGCCCATCAAGACTCACTCTCATTTCATCAGTCCATAAAACCTTAGAAAAATCAGTCTTGAGATATTTCTTGGCCCAGTCTTGACATTTCAGCTTGTGTGTCTTGTTCAGTGGTGGTCGTCTTTCAGCCTTTCTTACCTTGGCCATGTCTCTGAGTATTGCACACCTTGTGCTTTTGGGCACTCCAGTGATGTTGCAGCTCTGAAATATGGCCAAACTGGTGGCAAGTGGCATCTTGGCAGCTGCACGCTTGACTTTTCTCAGTTCATGGGCAGTTATTTTGCGCCTTGGTTTTTCCACACGCTTCTTGCGACCCTGTTGACTATTTTGAATGAAACACTTGATTGTTCGATGATCACGCTTCAGAAGCTTTGCAATTTTAAGAGTGCTGCATCCCTCTGCAAGATATCTCACTATTTTTTACTTTTCTGAGCCTGTCAAGTCTTTTTTTGACCCATTTTGCCAAAGGAAAGGAAGTTGCCTAATAATTATGCACACCTGATATAGGGTGTTGATGTCATTAGACCACACCCCTTCTCATTACAGAGATGCACATCACCTAATATGCTTAATTGGTAGTAGGCTTTCGAGCCTATACAGCTTGGAGTAAGACAACATGCATAAAGAGGATGATGTGGTCAAAATACTCATTTGCCTAATAATTCTGCACACAGTGTATACATCTCTCCCTAAGTGGCCACAGCAATGGAGACCAGGAACATGGATTCCAACTTTCCAAAAGTTTCAAGAGGTGTATCCCGTAACTGCTCTAGATGATTATTAAAGTATTTTGAATCATTTAGGGGTTGATCACAATATATAAATTGATAATTACTATGTTAAAGGGGTACTAAACCCATTTTGTTTTTGCTTTTATGATTCAGATAGAGGATGCAATTTTAAGCAACTTTCTAATTTACTCGTATTATAAATTTGTATTCGCTCTCTTGGTATCTTTATTTGAAAAATAGGAATGAAAGCTTAGGGGCCGGCCTATTTTTGGTTCAGTTCCCTGATTAGCACTTGCTGATTGGTGGCTTCATTTACACCCATACCCATACACACACACACATACCCATACATACACAAACACCCATAAATACACATACACACAGACGGTTCTCAGACATAATGCAGACGGACAGAATGCAGACAGACATTTGTCCGTCAGATATATGTCCGAGAGACTATGTTCCCAGTTTGGCCGAGGTCAGATACGGTCCAGAGTGCTCTGCTCTATTTAGAGCCTCAGACGCCGCAACCGCCCTTGGGAAACTAACCATGGGTCCCACCCGCATGTTTTGTTGTTCTCTGTCTTTACATTTATCTAATCTATCTATTGAATCTGTCTAATCTATCTATCTAATCTATCTATATTATCTATCTAGCTAATCTATCTATATTATCTATCTAATCTATCTAATCTATCGCGTGACCGGACTATTATCCGCCTGTTATCATTTGTCTGTCTGAATATTATCCGTCACACAAATGTCAGTCGGACAAATGTCCGTCAGATAACAGTACACATATGCACTCACACACACATACACATACACACACACACATGCACTCACACACACACACACACACACACACACATACACACTTGTTTTAAACAAATTAGTTTATATAATTACACGTGTTGTTTATTTAATATCTAATACAACATAATTAAATCAAAAATAAAATATCATCTACCTACATATTAAAACACGTCATTTATATTGTAAAGTATAAAATTATCTGCCTACAGTTCATTAATATAGTAGCATATTACAGTTTTTCTTTATCTTCCCACTTTCAAGTCAATTAACCATCTTGTTGTTGTTGCATTTTTTATATTTTAGTGTATTTTTAAAGAATACAGAGTACAATTTACTAATTGTTAGGAAATTACAAAACACATAAAAGGGTAGCTTTATTACATCAGTAACCACCCCAATATATAATGCTTGTTATGTAAAAAAAAATATTGTATACTGACTCTTTAATCCTTTGATGACAGGGTCAATTTGTCTACATCGGAACAATGTGATATCATTTGTGAGGGGTTTTTTTTTACGACAAATGTGAGAATTTTCTTATTCTCAATTTGATAAATCTTGGCCACAGTATGGATTGCTTCCATAAAGTGACACACCACTGGAGATTTTTCATTTTTTGTTCTTATATTAGATTTATGTTTAGTCAGATGGTCCCTGAGTTTTACGAGTAATTTAACCTACTATTGCAATGAGAGCACCTCAGACATCGAAAACATCCTAACTTTCTTGTATGAAAATTGTTTTGTTTTTTACTTTCACTGGAACCCACATCTGATTTAATCAAAGCATATCTAAGACTACAATTTTTTTTTAAATGCTGCTAATGGTGGTATCTGAAATTCTTTAATATTTAGATATTAAATACATTAGATACATTTTTAAACAACTTTCCAATTAATTTTTATTATCTAAATATTCACAAACTTTTTATATTCAGTTTCTTCACAGGATATACATATATGCATTTTGTGATTGGCTGATGGCTGTCACATGATGCACTAGAAAGGAAAATGAAACTAACGCCTAGATTACGAGTTCTGCATTAGCTTTAAAAAGCAGCATTAAGGGGTCCTAACGCTGCTTTTTAACGCCCGCTGGAATTACGAGTCAGACAGGAAAGGGTCTACTGCTCACTTTTCTTCCGTGACTTTTCCATACCGCAAATCCCCTTACGTCAATTGCATATCCTATCTTGTTAATGGGATTTTGCTAACGCTGGTATTACAAGTCTTGGAGAAAGTGAGTGGTACAGCCTCTACCTCCAAGACTCCTACCGCATATAAAAGTCAGTAGTTAAGACTTTTATGGGCTAACGCCGGAACATAAAGCTCTTAACTACAGTGCTACAAAGTACACTAACACCCATAAACTACCTATGAACCCCTAAACCGAGCCCCCCCCCACATCGCAAACACTATAATAAAATTATTTAACCCCTAATCTTCCAACGGGACACCGCCGCCACCTAAATTATACCTATGAACCCCTAATCTGCTGCCCCTAACATCGCCGACACCTACATTATATTTATTAACCCCTAATCTGCCCCCCCCAATGTCGCCGCCACCTACCTACAATTATTAACCCCTAATCTGCCGACCGGACATCGCCGCCACTATAATAAATGTATTAACCCCTAAACCGCTGCACTCCTGCTTCGCAAACACTATAATAAATTTTATTAACCCCTAATCTGCCCCCCCCAATGTTGCTGCCACCTACCTACAATTATTAACCCCTAATCTCCCGCTCCCAACATCGCCACTACTATAATAAAGTTATTAACCCATAAACCTAAGTCTAACCCTAACCCTGACACCCCCCTAAGTTAAATCTATTTTTAATAAATCTAAATAACATTTCTAAAATTAAATAAATTAATACTATTTAAAACTAAATACTTATAAAATAAATCCTAATATAGCTACAATATAACAAATAGTTACATGGTAGCTATTTTAGGATTTATATTTATTTTACAGGCAACCTTGTATTTATTTTAACTAGGTACAATAGCTATTTAATAGTTAATAACTATTTAATAGCTACCTAGTTAAAATAATTACAACATTACCTGTAAAATAAATCCTTACCTAAGTTACAAATACACCTAACACTACACTATCAATAAATTAATTAAATAAATTAACTACAATTATCTAACATAAAATACAATTAAATAAACTAAACTATATTACAAAAAAAAAAAAAACACTAAATTACAAAAAATTACAAGAATTTTAAACTAATTACACCTAATCTAAGCCTTCTAATAAAATAACCCCCCCCCCCAAATAATACAATTCCCTATCCTAAACTAAATTACAAAGTAATCAGCTCTTTTACCAGCCCTTAAAAGGGCTTTTTGCGGGGCATTGCCCCAAAGTAATCAGCTCTTTTACCTGTAAAAAAAAAAAACAATACCCCCCCAACATTACAACCCACCACCCACACACCCCTACTCTAAAACCCACCCAATCCCCCCTTAAAAAAACCTAACACTACCCCATTGAAGATCACCCTACCTTGTGTACCCGTGTTCACCCAGCTGGGCACAAGTGGTCATCTGATGGGGCAGAAGAGGACATCCGGACCGGCAGAAGTCTTCATCCAAGCAACATCTTCTATCTTCATCCATCCGGCGCGGAGCGGGTCCATCTTCAAGACATCCGACGTGGAGCATCCTCTTCTTTCCGACGACTAACGACGAATGAAGGTTCCTTTAAATGACATCATCCAAGATGGCGTCCCTCAAATTCCGATTGGCTGATAGGATTTAAGGTACCTCGCATTCTATTGGCTCATACAATCAGCCAATCAGATTGAACTTCAATCTGATTGGTTGATTAAATCAACCAATCAGATTTTTCCTACCTTAATTCCGATTGGCTGATAGAATCCTATCAGCCAATCGGAATTCAAGGGAATCCATCTTGGATGACGTCATTTAAAGGAGCCTTCATTCGTCGTTAGTCATCGGAAAGAAGAGGATGCTCCGCGTCGGATGTCTTGAAGATGGACCCGCTCCTTGCCGGATGGATGAAGATAGAAGATGACGCTTGGATGAAGACTTCTGCTGGATGGAGGACCTCTTCTGCCCCGATCGGATGAAGACTTCTGCCGGTCCGGATGTCCTCTTCTGCCCCATCGGATGACCACTTGTGCCTGGCTGGGTGAACACGGCTCAAGGTAGGGTGATCTTCAATGGGGTAGTGTTAGGTTTTTTTTAAGGGGGGATCGGGTGGGTTTTAGAGTAGGGGTGTGTGGGTGGTGGGTTGTAATGTTGGGGGGGGTATTGTATTTGTTTTTTTTTACAGGTAAAAGAGCTGATTACTTTGGGGCAATGCCCCGCAAAAAGCCCCTTTAAGGGCTGGTAAAAGAGATGATTACTTTGTAATTTAGTTTAGGATAGGGAATTTTATTATTTTGGGGGGCTTTTTATTTTATTAGGGGGCTTAGATTAGGTGTAATTAGTTTAAAATTCTTGTAATATTTTTTTTTGTAATTTAGTTTATTTAATTGTATTTTATGTTAGATAATTGTAGATAATGTATTTAATTAATTTATTGATAGTGTAGTGTATTTGTAACTTAGGTTAGGATTTATTTTACAGGTAATTTCGTAATTATTTTAACTAGGTAGCTATTAAATAGTTATTAACTATTTAATAGCTATTGTACCTAGTTAAAATAAATACAAAGTTGCCTGTAAAATAAATATAAATCCTAAAATAGCTACCATGTAACTATTAGTTATATTGTAGCTATATTAGGGTTTATTTTATAGGTAAGTATTTAGTTTTAAATAGGATTAATTTATTTAATTTTAGAAATGTTATTTAGATTTATTAAAAATAGATTTAACTTAAGGGGGTGTTAGAGTTAGGGTTAGACTTAGGTTTAGGGGTTAATAACTTTATTATAGTAGCGGCGACGTTGGGGGCGGGAGATTAGGGGTCAATAATTGTAGGTAGGTGGCAGCGACATTGGGGGGGCAGATTAGGGGTTAATAAAATTTATTATAGTGTTTGCGAGGCGGGAGTGAGGCGGTTTAGGGGTTAATACATTTATTATTGTGGCGGCAATGTCCGGTCGGAAGATTAGGGGTTAATAACTGTAGGTAGGTGGCGGCGACATTGGGGGGGGCAGATTAGGAGATAATAAATATAATGTAGGTGTCGGCGATGTTAGGGGCAGCAGATTAGGAGTTCATAGGTATAATGTGGGTGGCGGCGGTGTCCGGAGCGGCAGATTAGGGGTTAATAATATAATGCAGGTGGCGAGGATGTCGGGGGGGCAGAATAGGGGTTAATAAGTGTAAGGTTAGGGGTGTTTAGACTCTGGGTTCATGTTAGGGTGTTAGGTGTAGACTTAAAAAGTGTTTTCCCATAGGAAACAATGGGGCTGCGTTAGGAGCTGAACGCTGCTTTTTTGCAGGTGTTAGATTTTTTTTCAGACAGCTCAGCCCCATTGTTTACTATGGGGAAATCGTGCACAAGCACGTTTTGCCAGCTTACCGCTACCGTACGCAACGTTGGTATTACAGGTAAAAGTGGAGCTAAATTTTGCTCAATGCTCACTTTTCTGAGGCTAACGCAGCCATTCAGAAAACTTGTAATACCAGCGTTGTTTAAAGTGTGCGCTGGAAAAAAAGGCTCGTTAGCACCGCAAGTTTTTACCGACGAAACTCGTAATCTAGCCATAAGTTTGACATTTGTCAGAACAAAATGTACTACTCATTTCAGATTCAAACTAACGCCTAGATTTAGAGTTCTGCGGCCAAAGGGGTGCGTTAGCTACGCATGCTTTTTTTCTACCGCACCTTTTAAATACCGCTGGTATTTAGAGTTCACAGAATGGCTGGGTTTTCAGTGCGTTAGGCTCCAAAAAGGAAGGGTAGAGCATAATTTAACGCCACTGCAACTCTCGATACCAGCGGTGCTTACGGACGCGGCCAGCTTCAAAAACGTGCTCGTGCACGATATCCCCATAGAAAACAATAGGGCAGTTTGAGCTGAAAAAAAACCTAACACCTGCAAAAAAGCCGCGTTCAGCTCCTAACGCAGCCCCATTGTTTTCTATGGGGAAACACTTCCTACGTCTGCACCTAACACTCTAACATGAACCCCAAGTCTAAACACCCCTAACCTTACACTTATTAACCCCTAATCTGCCGCCCCCGCTATCGCTGACACCTGCATATTTTTTTAACCCCTAATCTGCCGCTCCGTAAACCGCCGCTACTTACATTATCCCTATGTACGCCTAATCTGCTGCCCCTAACACCGCCGACCCCTATATTATATTAATTAACCCCTAATCTGCCCCCCACAACGTCGCCTCCACCTGCCTACACTTATTAACCCCTAATCTGCCAACCGGACCGCGCCACTATTATAATAAAGTTATTAACCCCTAATCCACCTCACTCCCGCCTCAATAACCCTATAATAAATAGTATTAACCCCTAATCTGCCCTCCCTAACATCGCCGACACCTAACTTCAAACATTGACCCCTAATCTGCCGACTGCTGCTCACCGCTATTCTAATAAATGTATTAACCCCTAAAGCTAATTCTAACCCTAACCCTAACACCCCCCTAAATTAAATATAATTTAAATCTAACGAAATAAATTAACTCTTATTAAATAAATTATTCCTATTTAAAGCTAAATACTTACCTGTAAAATAAACCCTAATATAGCTACAATATAAATTATAATTATATTATAGCTATTTTAGGATTTATATTTATTTTACAGGTAACTTTGTATTTATTTTAACCAGGTACAATAGCTATTAAATAGTTAAGAACTATTTAATAGCTAAAATAGTTAAAATAATTACAAAATTACCTGTAAAATAAATCCTAACCTAAGTTACAATTAAACCTAACACTACACTATCAATAAATTAATTAAATAAAATACCTACAATTATCTACAATTAAACCTAACACTACACTATCAATAAATTAATTAAATACAATATCTACAAATAAATACAATTAAATAAACTCACTAAAGTACAAAAAATAAAAAAGAACTAAGTTACAAAAAATGTAAAAATATTTACAAACATTAGAAAAAATATTACAACAATTTTAAACTAATTACACCTACTCTAAGCCCCCTAATAAAATAACAAAGACCCCCAAAATAAAAAAATGCCCTACCCTATTCTAAATTACAAAAGTTCAAAGCTCTGGGAATTAAGGTAGGAAAATTCTGATTGGCTGATGGAATCAGCCAATCAGAATCAAGTTCAATCCGATTGGCTGATCCAACCAGCCAATCAGATTGAGCTCACATTCTATTGGCTGTTCCGATCAGCCAATAGAATGCGAGCTCAATCTGATTGGCTGATTGGATCAGCCAATCGGATTGAACTTGATTCTGATTGGCTGATTCCATCAGCCAATCAGAATTTTCCTACCTTAATTCCGATTGGCTGATAGAATCCTATCAGCCAATCGGAATTCGAGGGACGCCATCTTGGATGACGTACCTTAAAGGAACCGTCATTCATCGGGAAGTCGTCGGAAGAAGAAGATGGGTCCTCGGTGGAGGTCTTCAAGATGGAGCCGGTCGTCATCGGATGAAGATAGAAGATGCTGCTTGGATCAAGATGGTTGCCGGATCGCCTCTTCTTCCCGGATAGGATGAAGACTTCGGAGCCTCTTCTGGACCTCTTCAGCTGCCGGATTATGGATGGCCAGCCCTCGCTTGGGCTTGGATGAATAATTTGGAGCCTGGAACGATCAGTGATACCCGGTATGGTGAAGATAAGGTAGGAAGATCTTCAGGGGCTTAGTGTAAGGTTTATTTAAGGGGCGTTTGGGTTAGATTAGGGGTATGTGGGTGGTGGGTTGTAATGTTGGGGGGGGGTATTGTATGGGTTTTTTTACAGGCAAAAGAGCTGAATTCTTTGGGGCATGCCCCGCAAAGGGCCCTTTTAAGGGCTGGTAAGGTAAAAGAGCTTTGAACTTTTGTAATTTAGAATAGGGTAGGGCATTTTTTTTATTTTGGGGGTCTTTGTTATTTTATTAGGGGGCTTAGAGTAGGTGTAATTAGTTTAAAATTGTTGTAATATTTTTCTAATGTTTGTAAATATTTTTTTATTTTTTGTAACTTAGTTCTTTTTTATTTTTTTTACTTGAGTTAGTTTATTTCATTGTATTTATTTGTAGATATTGTATTTAATTAATTTATTGATAGTGTAGTGTTAGGTTTAATTGTAGATAATTGTAGGTATTTTATTTAATTAATTTATTGATAGTGTAGTGTTAGGTTTAATTGTAACTTAGGTTAGGATTTATTTTACAGGTAATTTTGTAATTATTTTAACTATTTTAGCTATTAAATAGTTCTTAACTATTTAATAGCTATTGTACCTGGTTAATATAAATACAAAGTTACCTGTAAAATAAATATAAATCCTAAAATAGCTATAATATAATTATAATTTATATTGTAGCTATATTAGGGTTTATTTTACAGGTAAGTATTTAGCTTTAAATAGGAATAATTTATTTAATAAGAGTTAATTTATTTCATTAGATTTAAATTATATTTAATTTAGGGGGTGTTAGGGTTAGACTTAGCTTTAGGGGTTAATCCATTTATTACAGTAGCGGCGAGATTCGGTCGGCAGATTAGGGGTTAATAATTGAAGTTAGGTGTCGGCGATGTTAGGGAGGGCAGATTAGGGGTTAATACTATTTATTATAGGGATATTGAGGTGGGAGTGAGGCGGATTAGGGGTTAATAACTTTATTATAGTAGCGGTGTGGTCCGCTCGGCAGATTAGGGGTTAATAAGTGTAGGCAGGTGGAGGCGACGTTGAGGGGGGCAGATTAGGGGTTAATAAATATAATATAGGGGTCGGCGGTGTTAGGGGCAGCAGATTAGGGGTACATAAGGATAACAAAAGTGGCGGCGCTTTGCGGTCGGCAGATTAAGGGTTAATTATTGTAGGTAGCTGGCGGCGACGTTGTGGGGGGCAGGTTAGGGGTTAATAAATATAGGGGTCGGCAGTGTTAGGGGCAGCAGATTAGGGGTACATAAGTATAACGTAGGTGGCGGTCGGCGATGTGGGAGGACCTCGGTTTAGGGGTACATAGGTAGTTTATGGGTGTTAGCGTACTTTAGAGCACAGTAGTTAAGAGCTTTATAAACCGGCGTTAGCCCAGAAAGCTCTTAACTACTGACTTTTTTTTGCGGCTGGAGTTTTGTCGTTAGATTTCTAACGCTCACTTCAGACACGACTCTAAATACCGGCGTTAGAAAGATCCCATTGAAAAGATAGGATACGCAAATGACGTAAGGGGATCTGCGGTATGGAAAAGTCACGGCTGGAAAGTGAGCGTTAGACCCTTTAATGACTGACTCTAAATACCGGCGGTAGCCCAAAACCAGCGTTAGGAGCCTCTAACGCTGGTTTTGACGGCTACCGCCCAACTCTAAATCTAGGCCTAGGTGCTTTTGCATTGTCTTTTTATTATGTATTTATTGATTATGCATTTTTACTGTGTTTAATGGTCCTTTAAGTTTTCAAATAATTGAGCATGTCCTCTCAACAGATGTGATGCAATAGGGAACTTAGATGTTATCACCCTATTTGATGTTACATCAAATCTCCATCTACTATGCTCCATTTTAAAAACTGAATGACTAAATTATTCAAGCACTCTAATGTGATCAGCATATGATATTTACTGTATTTCTTATCTCATTGGCTGTATTTATCATTGCACAAGCAAGCCCTCGTGCAATGCTATCCTTCGCTGTTAAAGGGATAGGTAAGTCAAAATTAAACTTGTATGATTCAGATAGATTATGCAATTTTAAGGCACTTTTAAATTCCCTTCTCTTTTCAAATGTGATTCGTTCTCTTGGTATCCCTTGTTAAAAAAGAATACAAACATATCCTATGAGTGGGAGCTAGCTGCTGATTGGTGCCTGCACACATTTGTCGCTTGTGATTGACTAACTAAATGTATTCATCTAGCTGCCAGTAGAGCAATGCTGTACCTTCAGATAAGGATAAAGAGATGATAAAGAAAATTATGAAAAAAACATTTGGGGTTTCTTGTCCCTTTTATCAATTTTTCTTTGTCCTCTTGGTATCGTTTGTTGAAAAGCAGGGACATAAGCTTAGGAGCCGGCCCATATCTGGAGCACTATATGGCAGCAGTTTTGCAAGAATGTTATCCATTTGCAAGAGCACTAGATTACAGCACTATTTCCTACCATGTAGCGCTCCAGATACCAACCTAGGTGTCTCTTCAACAATGAATACCATGGGAACAAAGCACATTTGATAATAGAAGTAAATTGTAAACTTTTATTTTAAATAGTTTGCTATTTTAATCACAAAATACATTTTTGGGGTTTCATATTCTTTTAACTTAAAGTAGAAAAATAACTTTAACTTCAATCCTTTTTTAGAGAATCGCCTTTTTGAAACAGGACACTTGTATCCTTCATTAACTGTTTAACCGAGATACACAATTCTTATTGGTAGTTTGATGAAAGATTGAACAATACTTGCAACTAATGTTACAGAAAATCTCCAGTTTTAATATTTCATTTCGAAAAAAAATAATTCATGCACTTTTTTTAATCTCACTGCCTAATAATGCAAATATTTTCTTTGGGGTTTGACCTCATTGGGATTATCCATATAATGAAATGAAACCTATATATAGAAATTTGATTTGCTTAATAATTTCCCCCATCTGGAGCCACATTACGAGTGGAGCAGTATTTAACGCACCCACTCAAGCACTAACACCGCTATCGGGTAGCGCTCGTATTAAAAGTTGAAAGTTAAACGTTTCCGCTTTTGTGCTAACCTAATGGATGCAAAAATCTGAAGTTACAATATTACAACCGTGTTAACGTATTCCCCCATTGAAGTCAATGAAGAAAAATTTTTTTTTTCATACTCAACAAGCTGATACTCCACAGCTTAAAATTTCCTATATAGGGGGGCGTGTCCTAGCAGGCGCCATGATCACCAGAAGAGAAGCTCCTCACAAATTTGAAAAATCTAACTGTTTACCAGTATATGTACCTACTTCTTTTCTATCAAAACAAGGTGTCCTGGTAGTGGAAACTCTGCTGAATCGTTTACTACCAAATATTATCTTTATTCCTACTGCCAGCAGCATAATAATTCTCAAGAGGAGCGTATCAAGCATGGCGGCCTAGATAGAAAAACATCTACAACACCCCCCCCCCCCCGGTTCGCCGGGGTTAGCAGGACTAAACAGCTGGTCTAGCTTACTGAGAGCCTGAGTTCACTCTGGGGGCTATTCAAAGATTGCACCGCAGCTACCATCTTTTAAGGAGGTTGGATAATACCCTGGAACGCAACATGGATGCCCTAGCAGCTGTGGATAACTGGGAGCGCACTTTATGCAATGCGATCTCGGAAAGCTATGACCAGCTGCAGAAGGAATTTCGCTCCTTACTTTTGGCCATTACGGATCAATGTGCCGCTCCCCCCCCAGCGTCCTCTGAGGGCCGCCTAGGGTCGGATAAGAACTTCCCTCACATGGAGCTACCGGCAAAGTCTGAATGCCCTCCTGCTCGATTCTTCAGGGCCCGTGAGATTGCTGTGTCACAGTGCCCTACTTCTGGCCCCACGGACATTGAGTCTGAGGTGACTGACCTATTCAACGCAATGACGCCAATGATCGCTCCCAAAAAGAATCCTGATACGAACCGGATCTGCTGGGGCCAAGATAAGCTAGCAACCTACATTTCAGAGTATAACAGGTCTGGTCTGCTGGTCCTGAGGAACTTTCTTTTTACTTTACAGAGTGAGGATAATTGTGACCCGAGAAAGCCTAATCATGAAGTGGGTCGCAGTGCTGCGGCAAGTCTGCCCTCCCAGCTGAACATTATCCTTCCCTACATAAGGCTTGGTATTGGATAAAACCAATAATAGACACAGAGTTCATACCCTCCAGATTGGGACAAGATGGACGCTAGTAACTATTTCTAGCCTACCTTAGGCTAAGAGCCCTGTTTTAATTTACTTATGGTTTCTCAGTTATAACGTTATTACACACTGCTTTGTATTTTCCCTCAAAAGTCTCTAGACACAATTTTACAGTATAACACTAAGTTATGGATAGTGTGGTTTTGTGCTAACCTTGTCTTCTGTTTTGTTATGTTTTTTTAGAGGTAGATTGTAGATTCATGTACTTCTCCCTACCCTCCTCTAAAGTCTAGACATGCAGGTACAAATGTATTATTTCTGCCAGGTTCATGTTTACCACATATTCCTAAATTGTTGCAGCAATTCTGCTAGTGCTAAGGGGGACTTTATTATACTCTGCTAGCTATCATATCCTTAGATGAAGAGGACTTTTGCCCTAGTGATTGCCTACTGTGGATTTACAAGATTTAGTACTACTGTATTTTGAGTGTAATAACTTGGCATTTTCCCGCACTGCCAGCGGCCGAGGTAGTGTGGCATGCTGAGGAATTTATATAATTTGATTCAGTAGTTAACCAGCTCCAAATACATATTGATTAGGTCCCTCTGAGGCTTTAAATTCAGAGAACAAGATATATTGCTAGCAGCTATTATTGCAGTTTTGGTATAACATGTTCCTGCATAACAGGAAATATAAATAGCAATCACAGCTCCGTTATCCCTGTAAAAAACCACGACATCTAACCATGCTTAAGCATTTATTTATTTTTTCTCCTTTTTTCTTGTCTCCCACTTCCATACTTTGGACAGCTTTAGCACTTGTGTTATACCAGCTTTAGATAGCCTGTATAAACTTGTAACTAGTATAAATCTGGTAGGTGTATGATTATAGTGTTAATGAGATCTTCTTGTTACATCATATTCAGATTACTGTGCATTTACTGTGCTATTGTTATTATAGAACTTGCTTAATATAGACTTACAAGTCAGGAAGTGTGACAGGCGTCCAAATGTCCTCAACCCCTATAGAATTTTCCTATAACCTAACCATGTTTAAGTACCTTTTTCAGTTTCACCTTCACAATATGGATAGTTTTTACATTGGTAATATACAAGCTCTGAATGGCCCTCACAAACACATACTTTTTAGGGTAAATTTACTGTGATAAAGAAGCCTAGTTTATACTGGTTATAAGGAGGATTCAGTGTTCAGATATTACAGACCCCTTAACAATTTGCTATCTATTTTTTTTTTTTTTTTTTTTTTTTTTTTCATAAGCTGTTTAGCCTGCTATACTTTTTTTTTATTTTTCCTCATATATATATATTTTTCAGGTCCAAGAGTGACCATGCTGAACATTAGAGTACCTCCCTGAGTTTTAAAGTATACATGGGTCCATGAGTGGCCCGTACTACAATGGAGGTGCAATTACCGTTTCTATACAGGAAAAATGAGGTTTTCATTCATTCAGTTGGGTAATAACCTATTGTATTGAGATGTCTTGATCCTTTATTTGTTTGCTGGCCTTGTAGTACTGTATTTTTCTTATCTTTTCTCTTTTTAGGTTACAGGGACATAGCCAAGTCAATTTAAGATATGTTCATTATAATACCCACTGTACTTTTTATTTTTGTTATTGTTCTGTATAACCTCAATAAAAAATATTTAAAAAAATAAATAAAAAAAAATTAAAAAAATTCCTATATATTTTCCAAAATATAGAAAAGAACAATAATAAAGGAATGGGCCAATGTCCGTTTTTTGACATTTAGGGCCAGATTACAAATGGAGTGGTATTTAACGTTCCCGCTCAAGCCCTAACTTCGATAGAATTCTTTTTGTGCGCATTGGATAGCGTTCTTATTACAAGTTGAAAGTAAAAAGTTTTCAAAAAAGCCGAACTTCGAATATCGCTTGCACGTTAACTTAATTCCCCCATATGACTTAATGGAGCAAAAAAAGTGGAAAAAACCCTAACACCCTACTTGCTAGCAAACACAATCACATATTCTAAAGTACGCTAACCCAACATGAAAATATTAATAGTGAAAGGGGTTTAACTGTTTGGCATTTTGAGTGGGAATCTCTCTGGACCATTTCCCTCTCTTTTTTTAAATTCCTCAACTGCTTCTTTGTGTCTGAGTGCAACTGCCATTTTTCAGATGTCTTATTACTGAAGTGTAAGATCTGGGCTTTTTCTAGGGGCGGGCAACGCACGCAGCTGCCAGGGCGCCAGGGGAGATGCTACAGCAGAGTGCAGAAGAGCCAGACAGCGATGGTGAAACACTTAGCAGCAGCCAGACAGCTAAGCATATTTACTTGCTAGTTTAGTTGTCAATCAAGCTGCTGATGCTAATGATTCGCCATTGTTGCCTGCATGAGTCAGTCCCACCCCCACAGTGTGATGTCACCTTGCCTCTAACTACTTGTACTCTAACTACTTGTATCCTCAGCCTGCGCCCCTCTGGCTGTGGGGAAGAAGAGGGAGCCAGCTAATGGACCATACTGAGTAAATGCATTAGCTCCGCCCACTTCAGCTAAGCTGATTAGTTGGAGGGAGGAGGACTGGAGGGCTGGCATTTTCTTCTGTTAAGTGTGATCAGTCCACGGGTCATCATTACTTCTGGGATATTACTCCTCCCCAACAGGAAGTGCAAGAGGATTCACCCAGCAGAGCTGCATATAGCTCCTCCCCTCTACGTCACTCCCAGTCATTCTCTTGCACCCAACGACTAGATAGGATGTGTGAGAGGACTATGGTGATTATACTTAGTTTTATATCTTCAATCAAAAGTTTGTTATTTTAAAATAGCACCGGAGTGTGTTATTACCTCTCTGGCAGAGTTTGAAGAAGAATCTACCAGAGTTTTGCTATGATTTTAGCCGGAGTAGTTAAGATCATATTGCTGTTCTCGGCCATCTGAGGAGTGAGGTAAACTTCAGATCAGGGGACAGCGGGCAGATGAATCTGCATAGAGGTATGTAGCAGTTTTTATTTTCTGACAATGGAATTGATGAGAAAATCCTGCCATACCGATATAATGTCATGTATGTATACTTTACACTTCAGTATTCTGGGGAATGGTACTTCACTAGAATTACACTGTAAGAAATACATAAAGCTGTTTAATAACTAGAGATTATGTTTAACGTTTTTGCTGGAATGTAAAATCGTTTTCATTTGCTGAGGTACTGTGTGAATAAATGTTTGGGCACTATTTTTCCACTTGGCAGTTGCTTAATCTGTTTTTCTGACAGTTTCTGTTCTCCCTCACTGCTGTGTGTGAGGGGGAGGGGCCGTTTTTTTGGCGCCTTTTCTATGCATCAAATATTTCAGTCAGCAACTCATTGTATTCCCTGCATGATCCGGTTCATCTCTACAGAGCTCAGGGGTCTTCAAACTTATTTTGAGGGAGGTAATTTCTCTCAGCAGAGCTGTGAGAATTATAGTTTGACTGAGATAAAAAACGTTTATTCTGTAATTTGTTTCCTGCTTTCAGAATTTGTTATCTTTGCTAATGGGATTAAACCTTTGCTAAAGTTGTGTTGTTTACAAGGATTGAGGCTATAACTGTTTCAATTTATTAATTTTCAACTGTCATAGATCTTCTGTGCTTCTTAAAGGCACAGTACATTTTAATATTATTCTAATTGAATTGTATTTCCAAGTTGCAAGTTTATTTGCTAGTGTGTTAAACATGTCTGATTCAGAGGATGATACCTGTGTCATTTGTTGCAATGCCAAAGTGGAGCCCAATAGAAATTTATGTACTAACTGTATTGATGCTACTTTAAATAAAAGTCAATCTGTACAAATTGAACAAATTTCACCAAACAACGAGGGGAGAGTTATGCCGACTAACTCGCCTCACGTGTCAGTACCTACATCTCCCGCTCAGAGGGAGGTGCGTGATATTGTAGCGCCGAGTACATCTGGGCGGCCATTACAAATCACATTACAGGATATGGCTACTGTTATGACTGAGGTTTTGGCTAAATTACCAGAACTAAGAGGTAAGCGTGATCACTCTGGGGTGAGAACAGAGTGCGCTGATAATATTAGGGCCATGTCAGACACTGCGTCACAGGTGGCAGAACATGAGGACGGAGAACTTCATTCTGTGGGTGACGGTTCTGATCCAAACAGACTGGATTCAGATATTTCAAATTTTAAATTTAAACTGGAAAACCTCCGTGTATTACTAGGGGAGGTGTTAGCGGCTCTGAATGATTGTAACACAGTTGCAATACCAGAGAAAATGTGTAGGTTGGATAAATATTTTGCGGTACCGACTAGTACTGAGGTTTTTCCTATACCTAAGAGACTTACTGAAATTGTTACTAAGGAGTGGGATAGACCCGGTGTGCCGTTCTCACCCCCTCCGATATTTAGAAAAATGTTTCCAATAGACGCCACCACAAGGGACTTATGGCAAACGGTCCCTAAGGTGGAGGGAGCAGTTTCTACCTTAGCTAAGCGTACCACTATCCCGGTGGAGGATAGCTGTGCTTTTTCAGATCCAATGGATAAAAAGTTAGAGGGTTACCTTAAGAAAATGTTTGTTCAACAAGGTTTTATATTGCAACCCCTTGCATGCATTGCGCCGATCACGGCTGCAGCGGCATTCTGGATTGAGTCTCTGGAAGAGAACATTGGTTCAGCTACTCTGGACGACATTACGGACAGGCTTAGAGTCCTTAAACTAGCTAATTCATTCATTTCGGAGGCCGTAGTACATCTTACTAAACTTACGGCGAAGAATTCAGGATTCGCCATTCAGGCACGCAGGGCGCTGTGGCTAAAATCCTGGTCAGCTGATGTTACTTCTAAGTCTAAATTGCTTAATATACCTTTCAAAGGGCAGACCTTATTCGGGCCCGGGTTGAAAGAGATTATCGCTGACATTACAGGAGGTAAAGGCCATGCCCTGCCTCAGGACAAAGCCAAAGCCAAGACTAGACAGTCTAATTTTCGTTCCTTTCGTAATTTCAAAGCAGGAGCAGCATCAACTTCCTCTGCACCAAAACAGGAAGGAGCTGTTGCTCGCTACAGACAAGGCTGGAAACCTAACCAGTCCTGGAACAAGGGCAAGCAGACTAGGAAACCTGCTGCTGCCCCTAAAACAGCATGAATTGAGGGCCCCCGATCCGGGATCGGATCTAGTGGGGGGCAGACTTTCTCTCTTCGCCCAGGCTTGGGCAAGAGATGTTCAGGATCCCTGGGCGCTAGAGATAATATCTCAGGGATACCTTCTGGACTTCAAATACTCTCCTCCAAGAGAGAGATTTCATCTGTCAAGATTGTCAACAATCCAGACAAAGAAAGAGGCGTTTCTACGCTGCGTACAAGAGCTCTTGTTAATGGGAGTAATCCATCCAGTTCCACGATCGGAACAGGGACAGGGGTTTTACTCAAATCTGTTTGTGGTTCCCAAAAAAGAGGGAATTTTCAGACCAATCCTGGACTTAAAGATCCTAAACAAATTCCTAAGAGTTCCATCGTTCAAGATGGAGACTATTCGGACAATTTTACCTATGATCCAAGAGGGTCAATACATGACCACTGTAGATTTAAAAGATGCTTACCTTCACATACCGATTCACAAAGATCATTATCGGTACCTAAGGTTTGCCTTCCTAGACAGGCATTACCAGTTTGTGGCTCTTCCATTCGGATTGGCTACAGCTCCAAGAATCTTCACAAAGGTTCTGGGTGCTCTTCTGGCGGTACTAAGACCGCGGGGAATCTCGGTAGCTCCATACCTAGACGACATTCTGATACAAGCTTCAAGCTTTCAAACTGCCAAGTCTCATACAGAGTTAGTGCTGGCATTTCTAAGGTCACATGGATGGAAGGTGAACGAAAAGAAAAGTTCACTCGTTCCACTCACAAGAGTTCCCTTCCTGGGGACTCTTATAGATTCTGTAGAAATGAAGATTTACCTGACAGAGGACAGGCTAACAAGACTTCAAAGTGCTTGCCGCACCCTTCATTCCATTCAACACCCGTCAGTGGCTCAATGCATGGAGGTAATCGGCTTAATGGTAGCGGCAATGGACATAGTACCCTTTGCACGCTTACACCTCAGACCACTGCAACTGTGCATGCTAAGTCAGTGGAATGGGGATTACTCAGACTTATCCCCTTCTCTGAATCTGGATCAAGAGACCAGAAATTCTCTTCTATGGTGGCTTTCTCTGCCACATCTGTCCAGGGGGATGCCATTCAGCAGACCAGACTGGACAATTGTAACAACAGACGCCAGCCTTCTAGGTTGGGGTGCCGTCTGGAATTCTCTGAAGGCTCAGGGACAATGGAGTCAGGAGGAGAGTCTCCTGCCAATAAACATTCTGGAATTGAGAGCAGTTCTCAATGCCCTCCTGGCTTGGCCCCAGTTGACAACTCGGGGGTTCATCAGGTTTCAGTCGGACAACATCACGACTGTAGCTTACATCAACCATCAGGGAGGGACAAGAAGCTCCCTAGCTATGATGGAAGTATCAAAGATAATTTGCTGGGCAGAGTCTCACTCTTGCCACCTGTCAGCAATCCACATCCCGGGAGTGGAGAACTGGGAGGCGGATTTCTTAAGTCGTCAGACTTTTCATCCGGGGGAGTGGGAACTTCATCCGGAGGTCTTTGCCCAAATACTTCGACGTTGGGGCAAACCAGAGATAGATCTCATGGCGTCTCGACAGAACGCCAAGCTTCCTCGTTACGGGTCCAGATCCAGGGATCCAGGAGCAGTCCTGATAGATGCTCTGACAGCACCTTGGGACTTCAGGATGGCTTACGTGTTTCCACCCTTCCCGTTGCTTCCTCGATTGATTGCCAGAATCAAACAAGAGAGAGCATCAGTGATTCTAATAGCACCTGCGTGGCCACGCAGGACTTGGTATGCAGACCTGGTGGACATGTCATCCTGTCCACCTTGGTCTCTACCTCTGAAACAGGACCTTCTGATACAGGGTCCCTTCAAACATCAAAATCTAACTTCTCTGAAGCTGACTGCTTGGAAATTGAACGCTTGATTTTATCAAGACGTGGATTTTCTGAGTCAGTTATTGATACCTTAATACAGGCTAGGAAACCTGTTACCAGAAAGATTTACCATAAGATATGGCGTAAATACCTATATTGGTGTGAATCCAAAGGTTACTCTTGGAGTAAGGTTAGGATTCCTAGGATATTGTCTTTTCTACAAGAAGGTTTAGAAAAGGGTTTATCTGCTAGTTCATTAAAGGGACAGATCTCAGCTCTGTCCATTCTGTTACACAAACGTCTGTCAGAAGTTCCTGACGTCCAGGCTTTTTGTCAGGCTTTGGCCAGAATTAAGCCTGTGTTTAAAACTGTTGCTCCACCATGGAGTTTAAACCTTGTTCTTAATGTTTTACAGGGCGTTCCGTTTGAACCCCTTCATTCCATTGATATAAAGTTGTTATCTTGGAAAGTTCTATTTTTAATGGCTATTTCCTCGGCTCGAAGAGTCTCTGAATTATCAGCCTTACATTGTGATTCTCCTTATTTGATTTTTCATTCGGATAAGGTAGTCCTGCGTACTAAACCTGGGTTCTTACCTAAGGTAGTTACTAACAGGAATATCAATCAAGAGATTGTTGTTCCTTCTTTATGCCCAAATCCTTCTTCAAAGAAGGAACGTCTACTGCACAACCTGGATGTAGTCCGTGCTCTAAAATTTTACTTACAGGCAACTAAGGAATTTCGACAAACATCTTCTCTGTTTGTCATTTACTCTGGGCAGAGGAGAGGTCAAAAAGCTTCCGCTACCTCTCTTTCTTTTTGGCTTCGTAGCATAATTCGTTTAGCTTATGAGACTGCTGGACAGCAGCCTCCTGAAAGAATTACAGCTCATTCTACTAGAGCTGTGGCTTCCACTTGGGCCTTCAAGAATGAGGCCTCTGTTGAACAGATTTGCAAGGCTGCAACTTGGTCTTCGCTTCATACTTTTTCCAAATTTTACAAATTTGACACTTTTGCTTCTTCGGAGGCTATTTTTGGGAGAAAGGTTCTTCAGGCAGTGGTTCCTTCTGTATAAAGAGCCTGCCTATCCCTCCCGTCATCCGTGTACTTTTGCTTTGGTATTGGTATCCCAGAAGTAATGATGACCCGTGGACTGATCACACTTAACAGAAGAAAACATAATTTATGCTTACCTGATAAATTCCTTTCTTCTGTAGTGTGATCAGTCCACGGCCCGCCCTGTTTTTAAGGCAGGTAAATATTTTTTAATTTATACTCCAGTCACCACTTCACCCTTGGCTTTTCCTTTCTCGTTGGTCCTTGGTCGAATGACTGGGAGTGACGTAGAGGGGAGGAGCTATATGCAGCTCTGCTGGGTGAATCCTCTTGCACTTCCTGTTGGGGAGGAGTAATATCCCAGAAGTAATGATGACCCGTGGACTGATCACACTACAGAAGAAAGGAATTTATCAGGTAAGCATAAATTATGTTTTTTCTACTCAGAGACATCTCAGGAGCTATTGCGCAGCTAGGAAGAGAGTTTGAAGTGGGAAGCAGACAGCAGGGCTAGTAAGTAAAATATTGTGTGGCTGTAAACAAGGATGAACTGTAGAATCAGGGCAGGACTAGGCACAGGCAGCAGAGCGATTGCCTTAGGGAGCTCTCTGGCTCTGATGCTTTTACATTATTTCTTTCATACAGTCTGCTTGAATGCTGATCTACTGAGGAGATTGTCCCTCATAGGTCATTGATCTGTTTCCCCACTGAGCACAGAGGGGAAATCTCCTCAGTAGATCAGCATTCAAGCAGACTGTCAATATGCTCAGTGCTGCTGACCGGCAGAGCATGCAAGAACTGCATTTCCGTCCCATGTGTGTAAGGTAGGTGCTGAGTTACTTTTCCCTGCTGCTACAGCTTCTACATCATGTTTATATTACTGCTTCTGCTTATTTAAAATGTTAGAAGTAATGCAGGGCAATATTATGCAATACTATCCAACTCATCCTGCCGTTTTTTACTGTCTGCAGTGAAATTAGTAAAATCAATTTACTAAAATGTTGTAATAACATCCCAACACTAAAAAGAATTATTTATGTAAACATAATTTTTATTTTTTATTTTTATTTTTTATTGAGGTTTAGTTCAAAGTATACAATCAATGCCTTTCAATACAGTCAATATACAAAATTGTTTCAAACTATACAGACAAAGGTAATAAACCCATAATGTACATAATATAACTATATGGCAACATTTAAAAAAAGATCAGTAAATATCATACTTATTTATTAAATGGTATGTCTTCTAGATCCTGGTTTCTCAACAGCCGGGCCGTGGCCCAGTACCGGGCCGTGATAGCCATGCTGGTGGGCCCCGGCCTGTCATGCCCCCACTGCACACTCTTACCCCACTGCACACCAAGGGCAGACTGATACCAATAAAGGTCCCAGGAACACTGTCTCACACTGACCAAAATGTATTAAATTTTATGCAAATGAACATGGTAGCCTTCCTGCCCTGCCCCCAACCGGCCCCTCAACCTCCAGAGCCAGGACCCCCAACATTAAGGTCCAGAGAAAGGGTACCCAACCTCCAGGGCCAGACCCCACACTCCATGGCCCTCACAGCGACAGACCCCCGCCAGGGCCCCTCTAAACCCACACTTTTTTTGCTTAGTTACTGATAGGGCAACTGAAAACTCCAGCTTCAGGAATGCACCAGGATCACCATTTGTGGCCCCCCCTACTTGCTGGTCCCTCGGCCCAGGTCCTGTTTGCCTGGCTGAACAGCCCGCCCCTGCTGCTCACTTTATATATATATATATATATATATATATATATATATATATATATATATATATATATATATATATATATATATATATATATATATATATATATATATATATATATATATATATATATCTACCGGACCCTGGACATGTCTAGCTAAAATTTACCAGGCCTTGAGGTCACTTTGGTTGAGAACCACTGTTCTAGATGGCATCAGAGGCCACTTTTGGACCCCTCTGTATTACATAGACATGGAGTTACAGAAGACAACTATAAACAATAGGGGACCACTTTTGGGTCCCAATTGGTAAACCTCTGTTTTAAGTTTTATAGTTTTATTACTAAGTTTTTGAAAACACAAACCCTTGCTAGGTAAATACTAACTTTTGAAATAACATCCACAGCCAGGCACTATATATTTTAATAACAAGCTCTAATTTGGGGACCCAGTGGACCTAAACTACCCAGAGGGACATAAACAAATGTTGGCCACTCCAATGTTCTTAACTATTTACATATGTAAACATAATTTAATAAACTTGTGGTGAAAAAAAGAATTGAAACACATTCTTTAGTTTAAAAAAAAGCAAAAAACAAACAAACAAAAACAGACATCCTCAGTATTTTGCCTTCTGTGTATTTGTGTGCCTTTGTACATGAGTATGTGTATGTTTCTTTTCCAGTGTCTGTATCTGTGTATTTGTGATTGTGTGCTAGTGTATCGCGTGTTGATGGGTGTCTGTGTTTGTGCACAAGCGTATGGATTTATGTTTATGGGTGTCTGTGTATTTTTTTGTGTGTTTGTACATTTGTATATTTGTTTAAGGGTGTCTGTGTGTATTTTGTGTATGTTTGTAGGGGTGTATATATTTGTGTTTGTGGGTGTCTGTTGATATGTATACTTATTTTGCTTGTGTTTTTGCACAAATGATTATGTTTATGGGTGCCAGTATTTGTGTGTATGTATGTATGTTTTGTATGTCTGCATGCCAAATGTATATATTTGAGTTAATGTGTGTCTGTATCTGTGTATGAATGTATATTTTGTGTGTATATATTTGTATTTATGGGTGTCTGTATCTGTGTCATATATGTGTATTTTGTATGTGCAATGCATATGTCTTTATCTGAGTGTGTGTATGTGTGTGTATTTTGTGTGTGTAGTGTGTTTATGAGTGCCTAAATATGTGTGAGATACACATAAAAAAGAAAAAAAGATTGAACACCATGCTAATGAGAATATATATATATATATATATATATATATATATATATATATATATATATATATATATATATATATATATATATATGTATATATATGTATATATACCTACACAATGGTGCTACGCTCTCTCTCACATCAGTGGATGCTTCCGCTTTAGATTTTTTGTACCACAATAAAGGACTTTTTATGCACTATTCAGTGGTATCCACTCTTTGTTTCTTATAAACATTAATACACACATATACAGTGTTCCCATAAGCTTGGTTTTCAATCATTTTCTGTTTTTTGTATTTTAATTCAGCTATTATTTTAAACAGAACTAATTTATGATTATTTTTAATATCAAATACACAAATGTGTATCTAGCAGTGTGTGGGGGTGGCAGAGGGCTTTGCAACTTGGCAGGTGTATTGCAGCATTAAGCTAGCATAAATGGTAGTAGGGGCCCTTTGTTTCAGTGGCTGTCTGTGTGTGTGTGTGTGTGTGTGTTGTGTGTGTGTGTGTGTGTGTATGTGTGTGTATGTATGTAGAAGTCTGTGTGCTTGATTGGGCAAGTGTATATCTAGGGGTGCCTGTGTGTGTATTGCTTTTGCTTTTGTGTGGATAACTGTGTGGTGGTAGTGTTGTTGTTGTAGTGCACATGTGAATGTTTATGAGTGTGTGCGGATATTTGGCTGACTCATTTTATTAAATGACAGTAAGACATGGAAAGTCCAGGAAGAGGCTGAGGGGGGCGTATTTTGTTATTTTGCCCCGGGAGCCAGTTTCTCTAGAAATGGTCCTGGGTAAGATTTTAATTAAAGTATGCAGCTTTCTATAATGGATCAGGGATCAAAGTTACAGTCCGTTTGCTCACCACTACACTGAATTTGCAACCCATTTGTAGCCCAATGTATGGTCTATTAATTAAAGCATCAGATATTCTTCCTTTTGCATGGTTCCATATGAGACCTTGCTTCGACAATGGTTAAAAATATTCACCTATCTCATAGAATCCTATGGGATTCTTCAGTGAGGCAATCTCTCTCCTGGTGAGTAGTTTTCCAAACTATTTTTGTAGGGGCGTCCTTTATTCGCCCAAATTAGAAAACAATGTCAGACACTATTATCTTCGATTGCGTTCAATCTGGGGGTCCTGGAGTGGACAGGGAGTTAGGTTTCCTCGGAAGGCGAGGTTACCAATAATTATCTTGGACTCAGTGCAATCTTTAGGTCCCTTCAGAGCTATCCTCTTCTGAAAACATAAATTTACCCGAATTTTCACTCAATGTTTACAGTTGTAGCTTAAATCCATCATCAAGGGGGGGACTTGTAGTTCCTTAGCAATAATTTATTACCAGATTATCAAAGTTTTTTGATAGGACACAATTCTTTTTTCTATATTTTGCATCCCAGGAAGGAAATCTGGTAAACAGATTCCTTAAGAGGTTATTCCTTCCACATGAATGTTATCTCCTTCAAATAGTTTTCTACAAGCTTGTGAAACAATGGGGTCTCGCAGAGATAAACCTGATGACTGTTATTTCCAAGAGCCATTGTTCAAATTGGATAAAGCATTCTTCGTTAATCTGACTCCATTCAGGCATAACAGGACTTTGTCTGTAAATCTGATTCAGATGTCAAGCTTTCTCCAATCAAGATATCAAGTTTGTCATCTTGATGGATTAGAGATTGTATACCTATTTTTTATAGCAAAGAGGTTTCATTAATGCTGTATTTAACATGTGTTTCAGGACATAACATAACATTTCTCAAATAATTTGGAAAGTTGTTTCTTTCCTGCTTTTGAAAAAGAGGGTTTTAGCTGGCAAGGCTTTGTTAAGGCTTAGTCAGGATATATCCAGTGCCTAAACCAATTTCTCCACTTCTTGAATCTGCATGCTTTGGACATTTAGCTTCTGACTTGGAAGTTTTTTTTTGTTTTTTAGCAATATCTTCTGCTGGAAGACTTTTTGATTGTTTTACCTACAGTGATTTTTCAGATATCCTCAATCAGGAAATTATAGCTCATCTCCTTGTCCTAATCCAAAAAAAAAATAATTTGTCTCTTGCTTAAGTTAGATATTATAAGAGCATTAGAATTCTATTTTCAAATTACAAAGGTTGTTAGACAATCCTTTAATTTGTTTGTCTCCTTGTCCACCTAAAGGTCAGAGGGCCAAATCAGTTTCTTTAGCTTTTTGGCTAAATCTCTTGAATTACAAGGTTTAATTGTAGGCACAATAGTCTTTTCCAAAATGTATTATTTCCCTTTTTTTCTAAATCCGTTTGTTCTTCTTGGATTTCAAGAATAAGAATTATACTGAATAAAGGCAGCAACATGCTTTCTCTAAATCCTACCACTTTGATGTGTTTGGTAGGAAAGTCCTTCTGAAAGAAATATCTGGTAATTAGTTGTCTGTCTTAAACTTTTTTTTGTCCCACTCAATTACTCGTGTACTCCACAGCTTGGGTATTAGTTCCCAGGAGTAATGGCTCGTGGACTCTCACATGGTGGTGAGAGTCCACGAGACCCGTACATTTTCTTTATTTACTTTATTATGGCAGTTCTAGTTTGCGCCTCATTTCCCCTACTTTGTCTTTTTCTACCTTTCTTCTTCTCCTTTCTTGGCTATATGTCAAACTAGAATACCAGAATGGGGGGAGGGATTAAGTTATGCTAGAGCTTTTGGAATATTTGCCTCCTCCTAGTGGTCAGAAATTGAATCCCAGGAGTTATGGCTCATGGACTCTCACCACCATGAAATTAATAAATTTATTAGGAAAGCATATTTAAAAAAAAAAAAAAAATTAATAGATTGCAATGCCTTGGAGTTTGACATATGACTTTTTTTTTTTTTTAAACTATGTGTAAGTTTAAGCCCCAGAATATTTTTAAGTTATTTTTGCTAACAGGTTATTATCAAAAACGAATAAGACACATATTTCTAATAGTTCCAATAAAGTTCCAAGTTATATGATAGTAGAAGAAATCATCTATTTTTAATAAGATGTGGGTGGAAAATGCCACTGTCACTTAAAAGTAACTTTTTGTGTTCTATTTCTTTTTTTATACAAAGAACAATTATTCTACTGGCAGCCTCATTTTCTACTCAACATTGATTCAAGCACATTATCTGTATAAATAGAAAATAGTTAGTTCTAAATGATTTAACAGATATTAACTCCTGACAAGCGAGTTGCATATGTTCGCTACAATGGAAGTGTTCAGCCTATGGAGTTCACACTCACTATGTGCACTAGTTGTGAGCACCATATCGCAGTAGCATTTGCAAGGGTTTGTACAATGTTATACATGTACTGCTCAATTCATGTGCAAGCTCCTGATGTTGACTGTTATGGAGAGGAGCTAGGATTCAACAAATGAGATAATTTGATAACAGAAATAAATTGGAACTTAACCTCAATGTCCCTTTAAATGCAATATTTACAAATTTGTATTAGTGAGACAATAGTCTATGCAAATCTAATGTAATTTCCCAAAATAATTAAATAACATAAAGGGTATCTATAATTCAGTTGGCTGGCAGTGCATTCTGGCCCAGTCGAGTGCAAACATATTAACTATTGTGTCTTAACAAAGCTTGTGTGAAATCAATAATACTTCTATTTTTGAGCTCATGTATAACAAGTTATTTTCATCACTTGAGCGATAGTCTAATGCACACTAACATCAGCATGTCAGATAGCACAGGTGCACTAATGCCTCACTTAATAGACTTCTATGGGGGTGTACAGTAAAATTCATGTTAGATATTGCTTGAGCACTAAGTCCATGGTGGGAAGATAGTGAAGTTCTTCATGTAGTTCTGTGCTATACTATTAATAATAATGGTTTAATCAAAGTCTCAAAAAACACTACATTTTGCAGCATTTTGTATGTATATTTATCTACACATAGATTTATGACAAGACCAAGAACTCATTTTATTTGTGAAATTGTCTGTAAAACAACCCCCCTCTCATTCTGGAACACCGATTTCAAGAACAAGGGAATTACTTTCAAAGGTTTCCTGCCTAAGGTGTGAAGTTAAAGCTCCTATCAGATCGCAAACCAGAATGTCCCAATTACCCATTTCAAAGGAGGCCTGGGTAAAGAATTCTTCCTTATCTAAAAAAAAGCCAGTCGCTCTGTCTGCAAGAACAAGGAAATATACAGGCTTGTTCAGAGGATCCAGCTGTCCTCATCTAAGTGCTAAATTGTCCCTACTGAGATCTGATACACATTCTCAGTTGAGAAGACATCTGAACTCAAGTTACCTACAGCACATGAGAAACGATACACAGATCATATTAAAAACATCTCTCTCTCTCTCTCTCTCTCTCTCTCTCTCTCTCTCTCTCTCTCTCTCTCTCTCTCTCTCTCTCTCTCTCTCTCTCTCTCTCTCTCTCTATATATATATATATATATATATATATATATATATATATATTGATCTGAAACAGTAACATATTAGATAAATATTTGCTGAGCTTGATAAATACTGCAAATGGATGTATTAAATGTTTATATATGGATCTGGGGAAATGCAATTCAGATTGTAAGGGATTAAATAACAATTGTAATAATCCCACTTTAAAAATATGTAACATATTTAGATATTTTTTCTGTCTTCCAGACATCTAAAGGACAAATTGGGATACATATGCAGAGTTAATAAATAGCAATACAGTCAATTTAAAATGTCCAATTTTAGTAACCTATTCCTTTATATTTTTCAGGCACCTAATAAGTACTCAAATAATTGGTATTTTAAATAATATCCTATGTGTTTTATACTCTCAAAGAGAGATATGCAGATATGAAATATTAATCTGTATGGGATAGTAATCCAATGTAGATATAATTATATGAAAATGACATATCTTTGCTGATCTCAAGGTATGTATGCCATATTAAGATGATCCTGGGGAAAGCAAATGATATACAATGCAATTGCTTATTGGTATGATCGCTTGAAACATGCTTGTATTTAGTATTGGAGTAATCAGAAAATTACATTATATTATCCCATCTATAATTAAAATTGTAAGTGATTAATGCAAAAAGTTATAGTATGTTAAATAATCACTATATAGAGAGATTGTATATTTGGATTGTAGCAGTGATTGATGGTGAGTCTGCTGCTCCCTAGGGGATTAGAACTGGTATGAAAGCCAAATAAATTGTCTATTAGAACACATACAGAGCAAGTCAGAGAGGCATCTCCCAGGTGACAAATAAGAGGGACAAGCTCTGGGGCCAATCCAAAAAGACAGCTCCATTAAGGGCCTATCGAATTTAGATCACCAATGATTAGAATAAGGAGGGGGAGGATTATATCACATATTATAACCTCAATGCAGGGGGAGAGAAGGACAGTCTTTACGTCTGCTGAAACTTGATTGAATAACTGGCTGCTATACTTGGGATACAATCACTTTAAGCAAAAAGCTGAGACTAACTTCTTGATCTATGCAATAACCTTTCTTCATATGAGGTGACCTGAATCTATTTGGAAAAACTTGAACACATTTCATTTGATTCATGGGTGATGTATGACTATTCTATATTTTAAATATTTTAAAGCAAATACATTCATTATTGCTACAATCTAATTGGAGTTAGTAGATTTAAAAGGGCACTTTGTATTTTAGCTTGCATTCATAATCCTGCATACTTTAAAACTAGTCATTAATGCTAAGTAATTTAACTTTGCAAATATTTAAATATAATTTAGAATTTGTCTAAATTGTAGATAATTAAGAATTCATTTCAGCTCAGATAAATTGGCATAGGAATTGGTTGCACAAATAATATATACAATTTCTGATGTTTTACTGGTCTGAATGTTAGTGGCTCATATCTTGGTATCTCATTGTGGTATTTTAATGCAATTAAATTGTGAATAAGATTAATTATAAAGTTACAATTTGGTTTGCTTTGTAAAGAATATTGTAACAGTTTAAACATTGTAAAGTTTGATTCTTATCTAGTTTTCTATAAATATAATTCAATGTGTCTATAAATTTTAACTAATATAAAGAATTTAGGAAGTTACATTAATTTTAATTGTTTCGTATATGCATTTTATTGGGGGTTTGTTTAAAGAATAATTATTAAATATATTGTATTATAACCCGGCCATATACTGACATTATTTGGAGGCACACTGCTGAGATATTATTAATATTTATCACACTGATATAATATATGTGTAGTAAATAGAAATTATTATCAAAAAAAATATTATTAAAAATTAATTTTTGAAAAATTGATTAAAAAATATAAATTTTTCATATTTAAAAATTAATATTAATATTTTGAAAGTATAATCTTTTTTTCTCTCTCTCTTTCTTTTGTTGGTCAAAATTGAATTAGTGTTTTAATTAAACTAAATACTAAACCAATATAATAATGTCTGTAACTAGAAGTGAAGGGAAGAATTTAAACAAGGGACCCCTATTGGGTCAGAAATTCATTTCCCAAAAATACAGTCATCTCATGTTATAAATTCAGGGAACTGCTATAACTCAGCTGAAGAGGGGGAGGAAAGCTCTAGTAGTGAGTCAGAGGGCCGAGCTTGCTACCCAAATAGCCCACGTAGGGGATCTCCTCATAGTGAATATAGGGCAGATAAGAGATGCTCCAGCCCCAAACATAAGGCTCCTAGGAAAGCCCAAGATACGTCTAATATGGTATATGACACCCCTAAAATAATTAATTTTTTAAGTTATGCAGTACCTAAGTTCACCAAAAAGGGAACCAATTCTATAATTGACCACTTAGAGGCCTTTGAAAATACTTTATCCATAATGAATGTTACAAATGAGCAGTAAAAAATTGACTTTCTGCCCTGGGCATATGAAGGTAAATATCACAAATTCTTTGCTTCACTAAAGGATATGAATATTCATTCCTGGAATGAGACAAAATGACAGTGCAGAAAAGAATTCGGGCAATATTGCACTAAAACTGCAGCGAAAATAGCTGTATACGGTTTAAAATATAGTGTGAATCAGAGCCCTATATAATTCCTTTCTGTTCTGACAGTATGGCTGAAGATTATCCCATATTTGTATGCTCAGAATTTGTGAATTTATTTTTCGAAGCATTGCCCGCTCACATCAAAGTTAATTTAGCTAGAGATTTTGATGAGCACTGCTCATTGGACTGGCTGATCAAAGAGAGTACAAAGTTATACTCTATTCAGCAGTCCAGTGAACAGGGGTTTAAAAGGGAACCAAAGCCCAACCCCAAAATTGTGGCAGAAATAAGGGTGTCACCTAGCCCCCTCAATTTGGAGTCTAAAAAGAAAACCTATGCAGATGTGGCCCGAGAAAACAGGCCACTCCCACAAAGTTTTAACTCTGCCCCTCCCCCAACACGGGCTGAGGCGCAGAGAGATTATGCTCAAGATGGGGGCATACCCAGGTAAATAATTATTCCCAAAGAGATGAACGCCCACAAAATAATTGGTATCCCCGTAAAAATAAATACCAAAAGTGGCGAAAATACTCTCAGGGTAACCAGACACCCGAAGTAAATAGTGCTCCCCAAGATACTAAAGCTGAACAAGTTGAACCCCAAAGACAACCACGTCAAAATAGGAGAAAAAGCTGATTCTTAGGGATCCCAAGGATCCAGGAATCAATACCCAGGGACATAAAAAAAATCGGTCCATGGGTAAAGATAGCTTGTCCATTCAAGTGGCCCAACTCAGTATGCAAGTTAATCAATTATGTACACTATTTACTAATATGAGTCAAGCTTTTATGGCTCAGCAACCTAACAATCCTTTTTTTAGGGGTACAGCCAGTGGCCAGCAGTGGGCCACAGGCACAGTCATAAATACTACTACGATTTAGCTGTGATGACGAGCAACCTCAGCCGGGAAACTCTAACAAATCTCTTCCTTTGCAGCATTCTCTTAACCTTATTTCCACAGATGCAGTACACAGGAACCCAATTGATCCTATTACAAAGTGATGGACTGGTAAGAATGAAGTTTCTTCTGCATCAAGTAACGTGGCAGATTCAGGTAACACGTGGTGAAGCCGACAGATGTCATAATGCCAATTTTATGTGTGAAATGGTAGAAACTGCAGGGAGATATTACGTATTAGCTGAGCTCCTGGATGCAGTTTCCAACCCTATCTAGGGATTGATTGATACTGGATCTCAGGCAACAATTTTATCCCACAGGTACTACACCCAGCTAAATGAGCTAACACCCCACAAACCTAAAATAAAAGAATTTGATGGTTCTCTCATAGGTGTTGGGCGTGACTCTCTTAAAGTCTACGGTACAGCATGGTTGAAATTTAAACTGGGGAACAGGGTCATAAGACACCCTGTCATTATAGTGGATCTGCCAACTGATGGTTTAATTATTGGTAGTGATCTCCTGAAGCTATTAAGCACCATATTTGCATTAATAATGTAATTTGGTCACAAGTAAAAAGGCCTATTAATTATGAGCGATCCGGTATATCTTGCACCCGACATAACTGTCACTTGGTGGAAGAGAAGCCAGATGCTGTGGAGATTCATTTCAGGAATGACTCTATACCTGAAATCACTATCCTACAAATAGATGATCAGACTCCTTTAAGTGGCTCTGATGGCAATACTTTTAAAATTTCGCCTGGAAAGATAGCAGATATTTCTTTAGACGGCGATGTATTAACCATATCTCTTCACAAGGGGGACCCTAAATCCCCTAAAGGGGGAGGCCACACTCAATACCTCACATGAATTGAGAGAGTTAAGGATGATCTATTTATCCCTATACAAGTGCATGACCTTGGTAAAACCAATTATGCTAAATTGAACTTAAAACAGGAAGCTAGCTATGTAAGCAAAAGCTTATTAGCACAGATAGCTGAACCTAAAGTGATTAACTATCTTTCTCCCCAAGACCACTGTGTCCACGGCCTGGATGACAGGTCTGAAAGCTATAATGTCACAGCTAAATGCTTATTATCTATCTCTATAGGTAATAAATCAGCGAAGCACCTGTTTTTAGTTTTAAATACTCCCCATAATCAAATATACATTGGCAATGATCTCTTACATAGATATGCCATGCAAATAGATTTGATTAACTCTTGCCTCTGGAGCAGGTTAAAGGGGGACCCTGAAGTATTTCAGGATGAAACCGCAGCCCTGAAATCAAACCAGCAATTGCCATATGCTGTGAATATGCAGGTATCTAGCGATGTTATAATTCCTGCTGGGACTGACAGATTCCTCTTACCCTTACAGGTAAAAAGAGGTCAGAAATTAAAAACTTCTGAAACACCAATTTGCCTCTCCCATAGAATGCAAAATCTGGGTATAACAATGACCCATACTCCTATGGTAAATATTTCAACTATTCCAATACATGTTATTGTGCATAATATGACCCCACAAGATATAACCTTATCCAAGGGAACAACCATAGGATATGCGCTGGAATCAAGTTATTACACTTTTGGATTCCAGAATAATGTAATTGGGGTTATACCTGAAGGAGACTTAACTGAAGAACAATTAATAGAATAATCCTTTGCATCTATGCCAGAGGGACTATTTACAATTCAGTCTATTTATCCCTTCAGCTCAGAGGAAGGCATCTGTAAAATTGAAGAAGCCTCTCTAGTATTTGATCAGCCAATCAAACAGCAAAAATACCCCAATACCCAGAGTCATGGGGGAAATGTAAATTATAATCGAGGGGATTTAACCTCTAGGTGTGAAGAAGCCTGTGAAATAGGACAGCCTGAAATCTTTCCAGGATTTCAGCAAAAAGGGCAAATACCTTTAGCTAATGGCTGTTCCAGTGATGATGAATGCCGGCAGCTACGAGAACTCCTGATGGAGTACAAGGATATTTTTGTTAGGGATTCTTATGACTGTGGGACTACAGACTTGCACATTGCAAGAATCCAAACAGATCCAAATACACCACCTGTCTTTGTTAAATAATACAGACTTCCTTTAGCCTCATATGATTCACTTGTAGAAATCATAAGGAACTTGGAAGAAAGAAGTATTATCAGACAGGTGCATAGCTCTTATAACAATCCTATTCTAGGTGTTCTTAAGCCCAATGGACAATGGCGTTTGTGTGCTTACTTAAGACAGCTAAACAAACGACTGAACATCTGGCTGGCCTGTGCCATATATATTGACCAGTACCTAGCACAGATGCAGGGATCTGCCATTGATTGTGCACAGGGATATTGGACCATAAAGGTACATGAAGAGGACCAGTATAAGCTTGCATTCTCATTCCAAGAGGTCCAGTATGCATTCCAGAGACTCCCATTTGGCTACATAAATTCAGGACATACATTTGCTGTATTCATGCATAAGGCTATGCCTGATGCACTGGAAAGGGGGACCTTATCTTATGTTGATGATGTTTTAATCAAAAGCACAGACTTTGAAAAACACATCACAGAGCTTAAACACGTCCTCAGCCAACTTAAATGGGCAGGTGTCTAATTATCCCTACAAAAAGCTCAATGGTGTTGCTCTCGTGTAAACTTCTTGAGACATGAAGTTACTTCTGAAGGGTTAAATCCTCAGAAGAAAAAGCTGGAAGCTATAATACATTCTAAAAACCCAACTAACTTAAAGGAATTGAGATCATTCCTGGGTATGACAAATTATTCTTGCAAATTTATTGATAATTCTGCAGAATTATCTAAACCACTGCTACTTCTTCTAAAGAAGGATGTGAAATGGCACTGGAGTGAGACTCAAGAGACAGCCATCAAAGAGCTGAAGAGAAAACTCACTCAAGCACCTTGCTTAGTGTACCCTGAAGGTGGAAAACCTTTCTTCTTAGAGACAGGTTACACAGATATAAGCATGAGTGCTATTTTATACCAAAAGTATAATAATTTAAGCAAAATCATTTCTTATGCGAGCAAAACTGTATCCCCAGTAGAAATAAAATTTAGCGATTGTGAAAAAGCCCTCTTATCTACTGTATGGGCTCTACAAAATTTCCGCAGCTATATACAGGGCGATAAAATTATTGTAGAAACGGCCCACCAGTCTTTGCTATATATGCAAAGTGAGAGAATAAGAGAGGGGAACTTGTCTAATAGCCGCATAACAGCGTGGACTCTTTCCTTACAATTTTGGCCTTTAGAAATTTGCTGCAAGCAGAATAAAAATAATCCAGTTACACAGGGGCTTGCTGAGCTCCATGACTGTTCTGCTAAGGATCATGGGGAAGAGCTATTAGAAGATGATTTCATAGAGGAACAATTGCTTTCCAAAAATAAAATATATAATGAGGACCATTGTCAAACATTACCTTGGGTATATGTTGATGGTTGTTCTTACCATGCCACTATTGAAAATGAGCGCAGATTAGTCACTGGCATTGGTATAACTTGGGCAAATGGATTCCCAAATATATCTATAGGTTTCAACATTGGTCCAAGATTCAGTCAAGTTGCAGAACTCACTGCTGTTCTAAAAACCATTGAAATGGCTATTGAACAAAATATTTGTGAATTTGTGATCATTACTGACTCAAATTATGTGCGCAACAGTTTTGTTGAATACCTGCCAACTTGGAAAAGAAATGGCATGCAGAAAACTAACAACAAACCAGTCAAACATAGCAAGTTGTTCTGTGAGATTGATAATCTGGTGGTGTCCAATGATTTAACCATACACTGGAAAAAGACCAAGGGTCATTCCAGGGTTCTTGCTCCTGATAAGGAAGGCAATGATCTTGCGGATTCATTAGCCAAATAAGGAGCCATAACTGGAGAACTCCTTAATATAGACCACTTAATGGGTGCAATTTAGGTAGAAGCCATTTCCAGAAACCAGGCTTAACAACAGAGTGAGCCTAACCTGGTACAATGGAGTCTGGATTCTCCTAGTGAGTACCTGATCACTAGTCAAAAAGAAAAGCCCATTGTAGGCATCTTCTATAAATACATAGAAGATCCTGAAAGCAACACCATCTCAAAAGATGATTGCATTGGCAAGGAAGATCTTAGAATCTTAATAAAATCCAGATCACAATTCAAGTTACAGGATGGTTTGTTAATTAGAATCTCCAAAACTGGCATCCAGTAATGGGTGGTACCCACCAAGTTCAGAGGTCTAATGCTTCAACATGCCCATGATGCCCCCACATCTGGTCATCGTGGCGCCAAATTAACATATGAAATATTGCGTGATTATGCCTTTTGGCCACACATGTTGAAAGATGTTCAAACTTACTGTCAAGGTTGTTTAATCTGTCCACAGTTCCAACCCACTGCGCCAACGCATAGAGCGCCATTGCAGAAAAGGGGGATGGTAATGCCATGGTCGGATATAAAAGTTCATTTTATTGGTCCAGTAACAAGGTCATCAAGAGGTAACAAATGCATGTTGACAGTGACATGCCTATTCACTAAATGGGTAGAGTGCATCAGTGCACCTAACAATAGTGCTGAAATAGTGCTGAATAGTGCTCATCAACCACGTGTTTTCCAGATTTGGTTTACCCCAGAGAATCAAATCCGATTGGGGAACCCACTTCACTAGCGAAGTGATGACCAAGATGTGTAAAATACTAGGGGTCAAAAGAAAGCTCCATATTGCATATAGAGCTGCCTCAAGTGGTGGTGTTGAGCGTTACAACCAGTCCATTGTGAAAATCCTCAAAAGGTTTGTGAGTGAAATGAGTAAAGACTGGGATGTAAAATTACCTCTAGTCCTAATGACATTAAGAGCAACTCCAAGTAGTGCTACTAAGATGTCACCTTTTGAATTGATGACTGGTAGAAGAATGGTTCTACCTCAGCATCTACTGTACCATACATCAGATCAGAACTTGATAAATGCTGCCAATACGCATCAATATGTGGAGAACCTAAGGAAGCAGCTGCAATATGCCTTTGCATTTGCTCAAAGGAACTTAGAGAAAGCTGCAACTGCCACTAAAACCTATTATGATCTCAAGACGTCCAAAAAGGAATATGAAATAAATGATAAAGTTTATCTTTATAACTTTGGAAGAGATCAGGTTAAGGAGAAGAAATTTCTTCCATCATGGAAGGGTCCTTTTGTCATTACGGACAAAATATCTCCAGTTGCCTATAAAATGAGGATACCTAAAAATGATACTTTTATGGATAAATGGGTCCATATTAATCAGTTGCGAGCGTGCCATCCTAGATCCCAACTACAAGTCATAGAGGGAGAATGAAGTGTCATATCCCCAAATGCACTAAAGAAATATTGTAGTTTAAAGATGCCTAACTAATGAGCACAAGGGTTCAAAAATAACGGACTCTCTTCATAGAAGACTGTGAATGATGCATACTGTCAATACACTCACCAAGTACCACTGACTGAAAGTCAATTCCAATACATGTGTCCTACATCTATTTAAAATTGGAAGGGGGATTTATGTCAGGATATCTGAGTATTATTAAATTATATATATATATATATATATATATATATATATATATATATATATATATATATATATTTATATATTTATCTACACATAGATTTGTGATAAGACCAAGAACTCATTTTATTTGTGAAACTGTCTGTAAAACAACCCCCCTCTCATTCTGGAACACAAATTTCAAGAACAAGGGAATTACATTTAAAGGTTTCCTGCCTAAGGTGTGAAGTTAAAGCTCCTATCAGATTGCAAACCAGAATGTGCCAATTACCTATTTCAAAGGAGGCCTGGGTAAAGAATTGTTCCTTTTTCTAAAAAAAAAGCAAGTCGCTGCATCTGCAAGAACAAGGAAATATACAGGCTTGTTCAGAGGATCCAGCTGTCCTCATCTAAGTGCTAAATTGACCCTGCTGAGATCTGATAAACATTCTCAGTTGAGAAGACATCTGAACTCAAGTTACCTACAGCACATGAGAAACAAGATCTCAGATAAAGAAATTGTGTCTAAATCCTCATAATAATTTAAAATACACAGTTCATATTAAAAACATCTATATCTATCTATCTATCTATCTATCTATCTATCTATCTATATATATATATATATATATATATATATATATATATATATATATATATATATCTGAAACAGTAACATATTAGATAAATATTTGCTGAGCTTGATAAATATGATTTGCTGAGCTTGCAAATGGATGTATTAAATGTCTATATATGGATCTGGGGAAATGTAAATCAGATTGTAAGGGATTAAATAAAAATTGTAATAATCCCACTTTAAAATATGTAACATATTTATATATTTTTTCTGTCTTCCAGACATCTAATGGACAAATTGGGATACATATGCTGAGTTAATAAATAGCAATACAGTCAATTTAAAATGTCCAATTTTAGTAACCTATTCCATTATATTTTTAAGGCACCTAATAAGTACACATATAATTGGTATTTTAAATAATATCCCATGTGTTTTATACTCTCAAAGAGAGATATGCAGATATGAAATATTAATCTGTATTGGATAGTAATCCAATGTAGATATAATTATATGATAATGACATATGTTTGCTGATCTCAAGGTATGTATGCCATATTAAGATGATTCTGGGGAAAGCAAATGATCGACAATGTAATTGCTTATTGGTATGATCGCTAGAAACATGCTTGTATTTAGTATTGGAGTAATCAGAAAAATGAAATTATATTATCCCATCTATAATTAAAATTGTAAGTGATTAATGCAAAAAGTTATAGTATGTTAAATAATCACTATATTGGGAGATATTTGGATTGTAGCAGTGATTGATGGTGAGACTGTATTTGCTGGTTGTCTGCTGCCTCCTAGGGGATTGGAACTTGTATGACAGCCAAATAAATTGTCTATTAGAACACATACAGAGCCAGTCAGGGAGGCGTCTGCAGCAAAAACACAACAAGGAGACAGAGGCGCCACATGTGTAGAACAATCATTCAAAAGGGAATCAGGAGAAGGAAGATACAGGATACTCACAAGTGGAATGGCACTCTCTTGTGCCGATAGAGGCAGGCTGATATTTAAACAGTAAACCAGCAGGCTGATTCAAGGCACATTCTTCTCACAACCAAATGCCATCCAAAGTCCTAGGCCACTGATATTGGAACCGGCTGTAAAGGGGTAGAGGGAAGGGCAGTCTGGCCCCTTGGTAACTGGAAAGGAGTATCAAACACACCAACTGCCAGGAGTATGTGCTTAAAAAATATATTTATTAAAAGGTATATAACAATACCAAAGGTATATAAAAACTCCAGCTTGGTGTATAAAAATCTCCACAATGAGACAATGAAAAAGTGACGTGTTTCTCGGGGAGGACCCCGTTTCCTCAGGCTTGTTTACTGATGTCTCACATAAGCCCTCTTAAATAGGGCTAAGCTACCAAACAATGTGTAAGTCCCTCCCCTTCCCATATACAAAATGAACCAATGGGAGTGTAATGCTCTAACTTACTGCCCCTTTAAGTATGGCCCTCCTACTTCAGCCTATTTAAGCCAGTACTTCCCCTAACACTCTGCTTAGGTATCTTCAATTGCAGAGAGTTTCCTTTCTGTGCTACTTACTGAAGCCAATCAACTACAGACTGCTGTTGTTCCACAGTCTGTTACAGCTGCTATCACCTACAGGAGCTGCAGTCTTTCTCCACTGCTTCCCAGATTCACTTTCATTTTCTCTATAACAGCAGGACATTCCACACTGAAGCTGCACTGTTCCACTGCTGCTGACTGGAAAAGCCTTTAACCCCCTATTCTTTTTTTTAATTTTTTTTTTATTGATTTTCCAAATAACAGACAGAAAAGAAAAACACAAAATCTATTACATAACATATCAAAAATTAATGTGATGCAAACATGGTAATACCATCAATTACAATCAATTAAGGTCTAGAGTGTTGTTTTTCAACATATAGCCATATTTGTTACCATTATAAACCAAATGGGGTTACACAGGTTATGACTCAGGATGTGTGGCTAATATGTTAGGGTCTATAATCTATCTTCTACATCAAGACCTATCCAGTGAGCCCAACTATTGTATTACACATTCGAGTATATCTTTCTATCTAAGCATACTGTCTCATAAAGATACATGTGCCTAAAGTGAATGGAAAACTGCACAATCCATAGATTGATATGGTGCATAACAAGATTAAATACACTGCCAAACCTGGGTGTCTCCAACTACACAGAGTGAGTAAGATTTCTTTCTTTTTTTGCCCATTTGTGTTCCCTATAAATATGACATTTGTGCCTTATCATATCATGTAAAAGGGGTCAATTACCAATTACTCTTTTCCCATATAGGTATTGTTCCCAAAAAAATACCATATCATGGTAAAAATCTAGACGTCCCAGCTTGAAATAATATAATCTTTCCAATAATAGGGTGTTTTTAACCAGGATAAGCCAGTTAGCAATCGTGGGTGACTGCGCCTTCTTCCAGAGTTGTGGAATAAGCCTTTTTGCTGCATTTAAAAGAATTTGATAAAGGCGTTTTCTGATTTTACAAGTGATATGTGGAACAGCGTTAAACAAAACCCCCTCAGGAGAGAGAAACAATTCTTTTTTTTTTTTTTTTTTTTAAACAATTTTATTGAAGAAGATAATTTTGCATACATTCGGTAGTCATATATATCTTAGGCATGTCAGTAAACTGTGTATACAATTTTTAAACATACAATAGTGGAAAAGATTTTTCTACATCATAGTGCAATATATATTATGGAATGCATATATAGACTACAAAGACTACTATCGTACCAGAGTATCGGCCTTAACCCAGAATATTTATCTTAACCTTGTGATTAAGGGGTCCAAACAGACATGTGCTATAGGGGGTCTAACAGACATTCAACTTACATAAGGCAGGCTACGTCTAAATAAGGACTTGTGTCTTGACTGTTTGTGCATATGATACCTGGTCTAGCTATTAGCAGGGATCTCATTCAGATATTCTTCCCACAGGAATTGCATTGAGTGATAGTCGTCCTGTCGTCCTATGTTTGTGTATAATGGTATTTTTCTAACATTAGATTATGAGTGACTGTATGCCTCCAGACCTCTGTAGTGGGGAGGTCCAGACTTTTCCAGTGTAATGGTATTACTCTTTTAGCTGTATTAACCATTATTGTCAATAATGCCAGTCTTAACTTACACTTAATCTTGGGGAAGTGGTTAAAGAGCAAGACCTGTACCTCAAGAGGGATAGGAATATTCATCACCTGCTCTATCTCTTGAGAGAGAAACAATTCTATTCCTATAATTTTACAGATTTTTTCATGAACTTGGACCCAAAATGTTTGTATTGCCTCGCATTCTCACCATATATGATACATTGTACCTTCTTGATCACAACCCCTCCAGCACTTGTTACTGGCATTTGTGAACATATGCTTTAATTTGCTGGGAGTCAGATACCACCTAGTAAGGATTTTGAAATTTGTTTCAAGTGCTACTGCCGAACGAGCTGAGTCAGCAGTCGTCTTGAACCATGAGTCCCACTGTTTGTGAGAAATGTCTTTCCCCATCTCTTTTCCCCATTTATGTGTGTAATTTGGTTTAGTGAAATAATGCGATCTAAGGATATCTTTATACATCATAGAGATAATTTTTTGGGGGGTCTGTTGTGTTGTACACAATAGTTCAAATGCTGTGCGGGGCCTAGACATGTTCTGTTTATATTTGTGTATGGAGAGATAGTGGCGAACTTGGTGGTAAGCAAGCCAGGATTGAAATGAATTATAACCTTGCGTTAGTAGCATATCTCTTGGCGCTAAACGCACTTTGTCCATCAACACAAATGCAGGTATTAGGTCTAGTAATTTTGTAGGCTTGTTTTTCTGTAACTTTTTTCCCATTGAGTCTGAATGTAGTTCTCTATTTGGGTAAAGTATTGTCAATGGCGAGTAATTTGTTGTTATACGCCTATGTGAGTTATGCAATTTTAGCCAGATTGACCAGGTCTCCTTGATAATTAAGTAATCTACAATTTTTTCTAAAGGGGGTTTCTGGGGTGCCCAACACATTTCACCCATATGGGAAATACCCAGCAACTGAGATTCTAGGTGAATACATCTCTTGAAAGAGTCATTACCCTGTCTGCACCATTCCACCACCCTGTTCAGAGCAATGGCCAACTTGTAAAAGTATAAATTTGGGACTCCCAGGCCACCCTCATCCCTGTGTCTATAGAGTGTATTTTTGGCTAGTCTTGGTGGCCTGCGGGTCCATATATAGGTATCTATGATAGTTTGCAATTTGCTAATGTCCGCTGCAACTCCCTGTATTGGCAATGTCTGCATAACATACAGGGCCTTTGGCAGTAGAGTCATTTTGGCGGCCGCTATTCTCCCCAGCCATGAAATATTTTTCTTTGGGAGCCAAGAGGATGTCAAATATTGATATTCCTCCAGTAGGCGGCCGTAATTCAATTTTCTTAAAATTTTAGCATTATGCGAGAGGAAAATTCCTAAGGCCTAGATTTGGAGTTTGGCGTTAGCCGTGAAAACCAGCGTTAGAGGCTCCTAACGCTGGTTTTAGGCTACCTCCGGTATTTGGAGTCACTCAAAAAAGGGTCTAACGCTCACTTTTCAGCCGTGACTTTTCCATACCGCAGATCCCCTTACGTCAATTGCGTATCCTATCTTTTCAATGGGATCTTTCTAACTCCGGTATTTAGAGTCGTGTCTGAAGTGAGCGTTAGAACTCTAATGACAAAACTCCAGCCGCAGGAAAAAAGTCATTAGTTAAGAGCTTTCTGGGCTAACGCCGGTTTATAAAGCTCTTAACTACTGTACTCTAAAGTACACTAACACCCATAAACTACATATGTACCCCTAAACCGAGGTCCCCCCACATCGCCGCAACTCGATTAAATTTTTTTAACCCCTAATCTGCCGACCGCCAACTACGTTATCCTTATGTACCCCTAATCTGCTGCCCCTAACACCGCCGACCCCTATATTATATTTATTAACCCCTAATCTGCCCCCCTCAACGTCGCCTCCGCCTGCCTACACTTATTAACCCCTAATCTGCCGAGCGGACCTGAGCGCTACTATAATAAAGTTATTAACCCCTAATCCACCTCACTAACCCTATAATAAATAGTATTAACCCCTAATCTGCCCTCCCTAGCATCGCCAACACCTAACTTCAATTATTAACCCCTAATCTGCCGACCGGAGCTCACCACTATTCTAATAAATGTATTAACCCCTAAAGCTAAGTCTAACCCTAACACTAACACCCCCCTAAATTAAATATAATTTTAATCTAACGAAATTAATTAACTCTTATTAAATAAATTATTCCTATTTAAAGCTAAATACTTACCTGTAAAATAAATCCTAATATAGCTACAATATAAATTATAATTACATTGTAGCTATTTTAGGATTAATATTTATTTTACAGGCAACTTTGTAATTATTTTAACCATGTACAATAGCTATTAAATAGTTAAGAACTATTTAATAGTTACCTAGTTAAAATAATTACAACATTACCTGTAAAATAAATCCTAACCTAAGTTACAATTAAACCTAACACTATACTATCATTAAATTAATTAAATAAAATACCTACAATTACCTACAATTAAACCTAACACTACACTATCAATAAATTAATTAAATACAATATCTACAAATAACTACAATGAAATAAACTAACTAAAGTACAAAAAATGAAAAAGAACTAAGTTACAAAAAATAAAAAAATATCTACAAACATAAGAAAAATATTACAACAATTTTAAACTAATTACACCTACTCTAAGCCCCCTAATAAAACAACAAAGCCCCCCAAAATAAAAAATGCCCTACCCTATTCTAAATTACTAAAGTTAAAAGCTCTTTTACCTTACCAGCCCTGAACAGGGCCCTTTGCGGGGCATGCCCCAAGAAGTTCAGCTCTTTTGCCTGTAAAAAAAACATACAATACCCCCCCAACATTACAACCCACCACCCACATACCCCTAATCTAACCCAAACCCCCGTTAAATAAACCTAACAATAAGCCCCTGAAGATCTTCCTACCTTATCTTCACCATACCAGGTATCAGCCAATCGGATTGAACTTGATTCTGATTGGCTGATTCCATCAGCCAATCAGAATATTCCTACATTAATTCCGATTGGCTGATAGAATCCTAACAGCCAATCGGAATTCGAGGGACGCCATCTTGGATGACGTCATTTAAAGGAACCGTCATTCGTCGTTCAGTCGTCGGCCAGGATGGATGTTCCGCGTCGGAGGTCTTCAGGATGCTGCCGCTCCGCTCCAGATGGATGTCGATAGAAGATGCCGCCTGGATGAAGACTTCAATCGGATGGAAGACCTCTTCTGCCCCGCTTGGATGAAGACTTCAATCGGATGGAAGACCTCTTCTGCCCCGCTTGGATGAAGACTTCTACCGGATCATGGACATCTTCAGCCCCCCGCTTGGGCTTGGATCAGGACATCGGAGGAGCTCTTCAGGATGGATCAGTGAACCTGGTATGGTGAAGATAAGGTAGGAAGATCTTCAGGGGTTTAGTGTTAGGTTTATTTAAGGGGGGTTTGGGTTAGATTAGGGGTATGTGGGTGGTGGGTTGTAATGTTGGGGGGCGGTATTGTATGTTTTTTTTACAGGCAAAAGAGCTGAACTTCTTGGGGCATGCCCCGCAAAGGGCCCTGTTCAGGGCTGGTAAGGTAAAAGAGCTTTTAACTTTAGTAATTTAGAATAGGGTAGGGTATTTTTTATTTGGGGGGGCTTTGTTGTTTTATTAGGGGGCTTAGAGTAGGTGTAATTAGTTTAAAATTGTTGTAATATTTTTCTTATGTTTGTAGATATTTTTTTATTTTTTGTAACTTAGTTCTTTTTTATTTTTTGTACTTTAGTTAGTTTATTTCATTGTAGTTATTTGTAGATATTGTATTTAATTAATTTATTGATAGTGTAGTGTTAGGTTTAATTGTAGGTAATTGTAGGTATTTTATTTAATTAATTTATTGATAGTCTAGTGTTAGGTTTAATTGTAGGTAATTGTAGGTATTTTATTTAATTCATTTAATGATAGTATAGTGTTAGGTTTAATTGTAACTTAGGTTAGGATTTATTTTACAGGTAATGTTGTAATTATTTTAACTAGGTAACTATTAAATAGTTCTTAACTATTTAATAGCTATTGTACATGGTTAAAATAATTACAAAGTTGCCTGTAAAATAAATATTAATCCTAAAATAGCTACAATGTAATTATAATTTATATTGAAGCTATATTAGGATTTATTTTACAGGTAAGTATTTAGCTTTAAATAGGAATAATTTATTTAATAAGAGTTAATTAATTTCGTTAGATTAAAATTATATTTAACTTAGGGGGGTGTTAGTGTTAGGGTTAGACTTAGCTTTAGGGGTTAATACATTTATTAGAATAGCGGTGAGCTCCGGTCGGCAGATTAGGGGTTAATAATTGAAGTTAGGTGTCGGCGATGTTAGGGAGGGCAGATTAGGGGTTAATACTATTTATTATAGGGTTAGTGAGGCGGATTAGGGGTTAATAACTTTATTATAGTAGCGCTCAGGTCCGCTCGGCAGATTAGGGGTTAATAAGTGTAGGCAGGTGGAGGCGACGTTGTGGGGGGCAGATTAGGGGTTAATTAATATAATATAGGGGTCGGCGATGTTAGGGCAGCAGATTAGGTGTACATAGGGATAATGTAAGTAGCGGCGGTTTACGGAGCGGCAGATTAGGGGTTAATAATAATATGCAGGGGTCAGCGATAGCGGGGGCGGCAGATTAGGGGTTAATAAGTGTAAGGTTAGGGGTGTTTAGACTCGGGGTACATGTTAGAGTGTTAGGTGCAGACGTAGGAAGTGTTTACGCTTAGCAAACAATGGGGCTGCGTTAGGAGCTGAACGCGGCTTTTTTGCAGGTGTTAGGTTTTTTTTCAGCTCAAACAGCCCCATTGTTTTCTATGGGGGAATCGTGCACGAGCACGTTTTTGAGGCTGGCCGCTTGCGTAAGCAACTCTGGTATCGAGAGTTGAAGCTGCGTTAAAAATGCTCTACGCTCCTTTTTTGGAGCCTAACGCAGCCTTTATGTGGACTCTCAATACCAGAGTTATTTTTATGGTGCGGCCAGAAAAAAGCCGGCGTTAGCTACGCGGGTCCTTACCGACAAAACTCTAAATCTAGCCGTAAGTATTTTAGTGCTTGAGCCTGAATTTTATATGGGAATGTTTGCTGAATTTCTTTCACCTCCGCTTCTGAAAGATTAATTGGGTATATTTCTGATTTGTTAGTGTTTATCAAAAAATTTGACACCTTGCCAAAAGCCTGTAGTTCATGTTGCACATATGAGAGGGATTGTATTGGGTCTGTCAGAGTCATGAGGATATCATCGGCAAACATTGCCAATTTATATGTTTCTTCTTGGATGTTAATTCGGTTGCTTGCATAGCTTTGCAGCTAGTGGTTCTAGGGATAGTATAAAGAGGACACCCCTGTGTCGAACCGTTCCGAATTTCAAGGTGATCTGAGAGCACCCCATTGACCTTAATCTGGGCAGAAGGGTTAGTATATAGAGCTAATATTTTTTGAATAAATATCTTGGGGAAATCGAATTTGTAGAGGATAGACTGTACAAATAAAATAACAAAGCCCCACAAAATTAAAAAATGCCCTATTCTAAAATAAAAAGTTAACAGCTCTTTTACCTTACCAGCCCTTAAAAGGGCCTTTTGCGGGGCATGCCCCAAAGAAAACAGCTCTTTTGCATTTAAATAAACATACAATACCCCCCCAAACATTACAACTCACCACCCACATACCCCTAATCTAACCAAAACACCCCTTAAAAAACTAACACTAAGCCCATGAAGATGTCCCTACCTTGTCTTCACCTAGCCGAGTATCACCGATCCGTCCAGAAGAGGGTCTGAAGTCTTCATCCTATCCGGCAAGAAGAGGTCCAGAAGAGGGTACGAAGTCTTCATCCTATCCGGCAAGAAGAGGGCATCCGGACCGGTAGACATGTTCATCCAGGCGGCGTCTTCTATCTTCATCCATCTGGCGCGGAGCGGGACCATCTTGAAGCAGCCAACGCGGATCCATCCTCTTCTTCCGGCAACTCCCGACGAATGAAGGTTCCTTTAAGTGACGTCATCCAAGATGGCATCCCTTGAATTCCGATTGGCTGATAAGATTCTAGCAGCCAATCGGAATTAAGGTAGGAAAAATCTGATTGGCTGATTGAATCAGCCAATCAGATTCAAGTTCAATCCGATTGGCTGATCCAATCAGCCAATCAGATTGAGCTTGCATTCTATTGGCTGTTCCGATTCAGATTTTTCCTACCTTAATTCCGATTGGCTGATAAAATCCTATCAGCCAATCAGAATTCGAGGGACGCCATCTTGGATGGCGTCACTTAAAGGAACCTTCATTCGTCGGTAGTCGCCAGAAGAAGAGGATGGATCCGCGCCGGCTGCTTCAAGATGGTCCCGCTCCGTGCCGGATGGATGAAGATAGAAGACGCCGCCTGGATGAACATGTCTACTGGTCCGGATGTCCTCTTCTTGCCGGATAGGATGAAGACTTCGGACCCTCTTCTGGACCTCTTCTTGCCAGATAGGATGAAGACTTCGGACCCTCTTCTGGACGGATTGGTGATACCCGGAGTGGTGAAGATAAGGTAGGGAGATCTTCAGGGGCTTAGTGTTAGTTTTTTTAAGGGGTGTTTGGGTTAGATTAGGGGTATGTGGGTGGTGGGTTGTAATGTTGGGGGGGTACTGTATGTTTATTTAAATGCAAAAGAGCTGAAATCTTTGGGGCATGCCCCGCAAAAGGCCCTTTTAAGGGCTGGTAAGGTAAAAGAGCTGTTAACTTTTTATTTTAGAATAGGGTAGGGCATTTTTTGTTATTTTTTTTTAGGGGGCTTAGAGTAGGTATAATTAGTTTAAAATTCTTGTAAACTTTATTTATTTTTTGTAATTTAGTGTTTTTTTTGTAATTTAGTTTAGTTGATTTAATTGTAGGTAATTGTAGATAGTTTAGTTAATTAATTTATTGATAGTGTAGTGTTAGGTTTAATTGTAACTTAGGTTAGGATTTATTTTACAGGTAATTTTTTAATTATTTTAACTAGGTAGCTATTAAATAGTTATTAACTATTTAATAGCTATTGTACCTAGTTAAAATAAATACAAAGTTGCCTGTAAAATAAATATAAGTCCTAAAATAGCTACAATATAATTATTTGTTCTATTGTAGCTATATTAGGGTTTATTTTACAGGTAATCATTTAGCTTTAAATAGGATTAATTTATTTAATAAGAGTTAATTTATTTAGTTAGATAAAAATTATATTTAACTTAGGGGGGTGTTAGGGTTAGGGTTAGACTTAGCTTTAGGGGTTAATACATTTATTATAGTAGCGGCGAGGTCCGGTCGGCAGATTAGGGGTTAATACTTGAAGTTAGGTATCGGCGATGTTAGGGAGGGCAGATTAGGGGTAAATACTATTTATTATAGGGTTTTTGAGGCGGGAGTGAGGCGGTTTAGGGGTTAATACATTTATTATAGTGGCGGCGAGGTCCGGTCGGCAGATTAGGGGTTAATACTTGAAGTTAGGTGTTGGTGATGTTAGGGAGGGCAGATTAGGGGTTAATACTATTTATTATAGGGTTTTTGAGGCGGGAGTGAGGCGGTTTAGGGGTTAATACATTTATTATAGTGGCGGCGAGGTCCGGTCGGCAGATTAGGGGTTAATACTTGAAGTTAGGTGTTGGTGATGTTAGGGAGGGCAGATTAGGGGTTAATACTATTTATTATAGGGTTTTTGAGGCGGGAGTGAGGCGGTTTAGGGGTTAATACATTTATTATAGTGGCGGCGAGGTCCGGTCGGCAGATTAGGGGTTAATACTTGAAGTTAGGTGTCGGCGATGTTAGGGAGGGCAGATTAGGGGTTAATACTATTTTTTATAGGGTTTTTGAGGCGGGAGTGAGGCGGTTTAGGGGTTAATATATTTATTATAGTGGCGGCGAGGTCCGGTCAGCAGATTAGGGGTTAAGAAGTGTAGGTAGGTAGCGGCGACGTTGGGGGGGGACAGATTAGGGGGTTAATAAATATAATATAGGGGTCAGCGATGTTAGGGGCAGCAGATTAGGGATACATAGGGATAATGTAGGTTGTGGCGGTGTACGGAGCGGCAGATTAGGGGTTAATAATAAAATGCAGGGGTCAGCAATAGCGAGGGCGGCAGATTAGGGGTTAATAAGTGTAAGGTTAAGGGTGTTTAGACTCGGGGTACATGTTAGGGTGTTAGGTGCAGACTTAGGAAGTGTTTCCCCATAGGAAACAATGGGGCTGCGTTAGGGGCTGAACGCTGTTTTTTTGCAGGTGTTAGGTTTTTTTTCAGCTCAAACTGCCCCATTGTTTCCTATGGGGATATCGTGCACGAGCACGTTTTTGAAGCTGGCCGCGTCCGTAAGCAACGCTGGTATTTAGAGTTGCCGTGGCGGTAAATATGCCTCTATGCTCCCTTTTTGGAGCCTAACGCAGCCCTTCAGAGAACTCTAAATACCAGCGTTGTTTAAAAGGTGCGGGGGGGGGGAAATCACGCGTAGTTAACGCTCCCCTTCTAACGCAAATCTCCTGGCTGCCCCTCTGTTCAGATAATGTTTTTCCATCTGCCTACAACATTAGTATCAGCTGTCAGCCAGTAATGTTAACCCTTAATTAACCAACTATTACTAGCAGTCTTGCCTGTATTCTCAGACATACTGCTTCTGATATTTAAATCAATCTGCAGTTTCCTTTGGTGTGGTCTCTTGTCAATGATTCCACTTTAACAACTACTGCTGACAAACTCTGATATGACAGGGAGCCCATCTTCTCAAACACCCCCCATTGTCAATTATAATGCTACATAAACCATAAAAAAGAAAAAGATTATATAGACTATATAGTCAAACAATAACATAAATACATGTGTGTCTGTGTGAAATACAAGCAAAAAATTCTCATTAGGCAATATAAATATATGGATACATGATCCTAAACTATAACAACTAAACTGTTACCTAAAAATCCAGGAATAACCTAGTAAATAGAAGCCCAAATATAAAGTACATAAGTAAGTTAAATAGCTGTGTGAACATGGGCGCTGCCATGATGAGAATGCAAAAGCCATAATAGTGGAAAAGATTCTTTACTTACAAAGCAGTAGTAGTGTGTTTGCTTGTGTCAATGATCGTTAAAGGAATCCATTTGTCCCTTGGGACAAAATCACTTTAAGCAAAAAGCTGAGACTAACTTCTTGATCTATGCAATAACCTTTCTTCATATGAGGTGACCTGAATCTATTTGGAAAAACTGGAACACATTTAATTTGATTCATGGGTGATGTATGACTATTCTATATTTTAAATATTGTAAAGCAAATACATTAATTATTGCTACAATCTAATTGCAGTTAGTAGATTTAAAAGGGCACTTTGTATTTTAGCTTATATTCATAATCCTGCGTAATTTAAAACTAGTCATTTATGGATTTAGGACTTCCGTTGAGGGTGGAGCTACACTGCTGTGTGCTCCAGCTTGACGTTCGTTTGAAGTGTCCCTAGAACTATTTCCCCAGCTCATCACTGCATAGCCCGAGGCAGAATCGAGGCTTACAAGTGGCATTGATGAGGAGTACGACTCCCGGAGCTGGAAGTCCTTCTGGCCAGTCTGGCCACAGCAGCATGGTACAAGAAGCCTGAAGCAATTTGGAGCTGCGCCAAGGGAGATATCAGGTCCCGGTCACAGACGGCAAGTGGAGTTCCTACGTAGCAACGCAAACCAGAGGCCATTGGCTGTAATAGCTGTCGGAAGATGGGGCGCTAATGCCTGGAGGGATCTGGGGGTCAAGCTCTACTCAATCAGTGTATCCTGGTGTTGCAGACGTGGAGACGGTTGGGCCTATTACGTACCCTGTTCCGGTATAACTTGTTTCTCCTGCTGTAATGGAGGCCGCATCCTGAAGTTACAAAGGAAATCCGGGAGCCTAGTAGACATACACGGTCATGCAAGTAGCACTGCTTTCTTAATCATCATAAAAAATTGGCTAAAACTATCTATAACCACGCCATTACATATATGACTTTGATATTTAAGGGCATAATTTCCAACTACGGGCAGTGCCTGTGCTCCCTTATAGGAGTGGATGTGTATGGTTTAACTTGGCTCATGAATGTAAGGTTGGATACTCATACTTCCTACAATTAACTATAAATTTCTTTGGAGGATATAAAGGTACTCTGTTTTTCCCTCCTGTTAATGCGAGTCTCGTATGAACTGAAGAAATTTAGCTCCAGAGAAGTAACCTGGACTGGATTACAGGACACTTTTAGGATTGAAAGAAATCTCTAATAGTGGGGTATGCTGTTGTATATTTTGCAGGGACAGTACCTTATGTAATTATCAAAGGTGTTATCTGGCTTGGGGGGCTGTTCTTGATTATGCATATTGTGTTTGGATATATATGTAAATAAGAGAGTCGATGTGTAGATATCTATCTGAAAATATTAGCACTATATTTTATCATATTTGATCCGTTTAGCTACCTACAAGTTGTTGACAGTAATATGTAGGCGTTAAATATCTATGGTCATCAGGTAAATTAATAGGCAATAGCAGGCTCCTTCACTTTAATTGCAGGGGAAAACTGGTAGCTTGGTCTTCTGCCTTACTTTCACAGTTGGAACTTTCAATACACATATAAAGCACACACAAAAAAAATTGTTTTGCACTATAGAATCACTGTTTTAGATTTTATTTCATTTTTTGGGGGGGTTAATGAAAAATTTGCCATGCAGGTGAAAAAAAACTCACCCATAATGCCCGCTAAACTTAAAGATAAGAAACACAAGGTAGCTGACGTGAGCTCAGACTCTATTGTTGAAAGCATGGCTAATCCTTTTGATGCACAAGTTTTGATAACCCAAATAAGTCAGGTATTTACCCCTCAATTTGAATCTATTAAGAAAGACCTTTTAAGTATTTCCTCTAGACTAGATTCCCTTTCAGGAGAAGTTAAACAATTTGCAGCCAGGATGTTAGAGGCAGAAACTAGGATTTCTGATTTGGAAGACCAGGTTAACAACCAAGAGAGCACCCTTTCTTGCAGGAATCCAAATGATATAATTTACAATCTCGACTGGAGGAATTAGAAGACCATTCTAGGCGTAATAATATTCGCCTAGTCGGTCTTCCTGAAACATCTGAGTATGACAACTTATTAAACTTTACATCTATACTTCTCCCGCAAATTCTAGGGTTCCCTCCCCAACAACTGCCTTTAGCAATTGAGAGAGTCCATAGAATAGACCCCAGGAAAATCAATGAGGATGGAACAACCAGAAGTAGGGTCTGTATTTTTAAGCTCCTTAAATTTCAAGACAAGATTGAAATGCTTAAACTTTATAAAAAAAAATTTACTCTTTTTCCATTGCAAATAAAAAAATCTTGTTATTTCAAGATTTCTCAAATGAGACAACGATAAAAAGAAAGAGCATGGCTCCGTATTGTACTCAAATGATAAATAAGGGAATGAATGCACGTATGTTCTATCCAGCTAGAATTATAGTAGAAAAAGATGGTAATAGAATAGCTTTAAATACAGTGGACGAAGTAAACAATTATATGTCTCAAAATTTGTGACTTATATCAGAGATACTTCTCTTTTTTTGGCTAAAAAGCTAGATTTTAAAGGAGCTATATGGCTCGTTTAGGGAAAAAGCAGTGCAAAATTTTGGGGCCTGGCTTTAGGATGGTTTATTTGGTTGTTCAGGTCTTTGAATACCATGTTTGAGTGTTTGTATATATGGTTGCTTTTTTAAATAATTAATTTGGTTGTTCTTTTTTTTTTTTTTTTCTCCTCTCTCTCTCTTCCTCTTCTCCACCCCCGCCGTCCTCTTTTCCTCTCTCTCCCTTCTTCTCCCCCCCCCTTTGATTGCCCCTATTTTTGAGGTTAAGTTTATATTTCTGGATGTCAACTAATAAGGAAAAACTAAATATCTTTTCCTGGAATATTGGTGGAGTTACTTCTCCAAAAAAACGTATATTAATAATTAAAAAATTAGGTGAGCAGGACCGGTCTTTCTACAGGAAACCCATTTAAAAGCATCAGAGATCCCCAAATTGAGATCCAGGTGGGTGGGGGAGGTACTTGCGACCCCGTGTTGTGGTAGGAAGTCTGGCGTTGCAATACTGTTGAATAAAACTTTATCTTATAAAATAATACATGTGGAACTAGACTCAGAAGCTAGATATATTATTCTACAAATAGAAATTAATGATACAAGATTTGTCTTTTGTAATATATATGCACCAAATATGTTCTGCAAAATATTTTGGGAGAGATTAAAAGTTAAATCATTTCCTTTCTCATCAGATAATGTAATTATAGGTGGGGACTTTAATCTCTCTCTATCCCCAGAATTAGAAAGATTCTCAAAGAAAAATCTAAAAACTTATATGAAACAAGCCAAATATATTAAGAGATTTTGTCATAAACTTAAAATAATTGACATCTGGAGGGTTCATAATCCAGACAGTCGCTCGTTCACATGTGAATCAAAAACCTTTAGAACATTCTCTAGAATTGATTTTTTATTAGTGGCAGAATCATTATCTCTTCATAAAATTGTATCCAAAATAAATGATATTGCAATATCGGACCATGCGGTTATCTCACTGTCACTCCATATGTTTACTAGATCTAAAGAAAATAATCAAGCCATTTTTTTCCCTAGATTTATGTATAAAAATATCAGGTTTGTACGATGGCTTAAACAAAAATGGAAAGACTACTGTACATATAATATATCTTATGTTAATAAAATAGAGACATTCTGGGAGGCATCTAAGGCAGTTTTAAAGGGTAAGATAAAGGCATATATGTGCAGTAAGAAAAAGAGAGATAATCTGAGAGAGGTCCAACTCGCAAATCAAGTTAAAAACATCTATAGAAAATATATCAATGATGCAAGTCGGATAAAATGGGAGAATTATTGCAGAGCTAGGCAGGAAAGAGACATATTTCTAAAACAGAAATCTAATGAAGAAGAGAGGAAGATAAGTATGCAGTTTAAAGGCCATTATGGGAGTTCCGCGAAATATATCGCTAAATTAGTTAAAAATAGTTAAAAACTATATACTAGCTATTAAAGAGGGAGATCAAAGGTATACAGAGTTCACAGATATTAGTAAGATCTTTTATACATATTACCAGAACCTCTATTCCCAGACGTGTAATAATGAGGCTAATCAAGAAAAATTCTGGGCGCAGATTAGAACACAGCGGGTCACAGAGGATTTGCTTAATATGCTGAATGCACCAGTTACAGGAGAAGAGATTTGAAAAGCGATTGAAAAAGCTAAACTCAATAAGGCGGCAGGCCCTGATTGTTTGCCGGCAAATACTTTAAAATTCTTGCTGAAAAAATTAAGCCTACACTTGAAAAATTGTTTAATAATTACTTCTCAGCAAGTAATACACCTTCATGTTATTTTTCCGCCGCTAATGTATAGCTAATTCAGAAGAAAGGTAGACATTTAGAAGATGTAGGATCATATAGACCGATATCGGTGCTTAATATAGATTACAAGCTCCTAACTTCTATTGTCGCAACTAGATTTATGATTTGTTTGGAAAACCTTATTCACACTGATCAGACAGGTTTTATGGCCTCTAGGAATCTATCAAAAAATATGAGGAAAGTTATAATATTTCTGGATTATATGTGGAACAGAGGCAAGGATAGGAGGAAACAATTTAAATATGATATAGCACTTCTAACGCTTGATGCCAAAAATTTGTTTGACTCCATAGAATGGGACTATCTAATAACTGCGCTGGAGAGGTTTGGTTTTAAAAATCAGTTTATTCATCTTTTACGTAATCTATACAATAGCCCAACCTCATTCTTATTGATTAATGGTACGCTAACATCGCCTATAATCCTAAAAAAAGGCACTAGACAAGGTTGCCCCTTGTCACCATTACTTTTCAACTTAGCATTAGAACCCCTAGCCATTTTGCTAAGAGATAATTTAGAAGGAATTCCTTTGAGGGAGTATACTTTTAAAATCTTATTATACACAGATGATCTTTTAATTTGTCTATACAATACAGCGCAAGCTATACCAACAATCTTGGAGTGCTTAAATCTTTTTGGGTCCTTTGCGGGCTATAAGGTAAACTATAATAAAAGTGAATTGATGTGGGTAGATAAAACAAAATATAGTATAGTTCAAAATCCCTTAGGTATCTTGGTATATATCTACATAAAAATCCTTATAATTGGTATAGACTTAACTATCAAGCTTTGATACAGAAAATTAAAGAAGATTTAGAATTATGGACGTCTTTCCCACTTTCAATCTCCGCTAGAGTCAGTCTTATTAAAACAATTGTCTTTCCACGAATGTTATACCCATTACAAAACCTGCTTCTAATACTAAGCAAAAAAGATATTCAAAAACTTAATGCAAGTTTTGCTAAATTCATTTGGAATGGGCATAAAAAATCACGTATAGCCTTGGAGAAACTAATGCAAGCACGGGGTTGTGCAGGTATGGCTGTACCTAATATAAGACTCTATAACTTAGCTGTGTTAGCTAAAATTGCTTTAGACTGGTTAGCTGAAACTAATTGGTTCTCGACAGATGTTTTAGAGAGTTTTCTTATCTCCCCCTTTTCATTGAAAGCACTATTACATATTTCGTTTAAAGAATTACCAAAGTATATACAGAGTCTAATATCCTTTAAGAATGTCATTATTGCATGGCACAAATTTTGCGCATTAATAGGAGTGGATTATGCGTACTCTGAATACCTACCCATTATGGGCAATCCGGAGTTCTGTCCTGGAAATAAGCAGGAGGTCTATTGGCTATGGGCCAGAAATGGTTTAAAATTTATTTATCAACTATTAATAGAAAATCGACAAGTAGTCTCTTTTGATAACTTAGCTCAACAGATCAGTCTGCCGAATAAGAATTTTTATGCATATTTGCAAATTAGACATTATATTTGTTGTAGGACATGGTATGATACTGGGGTTCCCACAATTTCTCTATTATACAGTATAATGTTGAATAAACAAAGCAAATCTCTTGTAGAGAAACTTTGTAACGTTTGGTTACCATTTTGCTCTAATGTACATAGGAAAAAATGAAGGCAAGTTTTAGTGCATTAGATAAATGCTGAATAGCAAAAAGCTGGAAAGAAACCCATATTAAACTTATTCATAATGTTTACTATACACCCACTAAAATGGCTAGAATGTACTCTGGTCAGACGTTTGCTTGCCCACGTTGCACATATACAAATGCAGATATATGGCATATCTGCTGGTCATGTCCCAAGATGCAGCAGCTTTGGAGAAAAGTGGCCTTCTGGCTTAATAATATATATAAGGCGAATATTCTGTTCGAATTAGAGGATGTTATTTTTCTCAATACAGACAATAATAACGGTCTGCTGCATAGAAATATTCTAAACACTATAATATTGTTGATTAGACAACTGATTGTTAAGAATTGGAAGGCAAAAAAGGCACCAGGTTTCTCTCTTTTCATTAAAGAAGTCCAAACACAAATTTTGTTTGAATCTTTTCATCAAAAAACAGCAAAAGAAAAGGGAATTAAGAAATGCATGATAGGTTGGCTTCCTATAATTAAAACATATTCATTATCCATGCAGAAACATATTATTTACCTGTTTCTGACTTCAGATAGTTTTGCTGACCTGGCTATTCTTGGTGAATTTCCAGTAGCTTGGATTATAGGTTATAGGGATGAATGATTACTTCTCCATCAAGGGGGGGGGGGGAGAGAGGGGGTTTCCTTCTTTTTTTTTTTGACTGGGATAGGAAAAAGGAAAGGAAAATGTCAGCAATGTCACTTGAAATTATAAATGTATTTCTGTTTATCCGTACTTTTAAATCAGATGATATATATAATTTTCTTTTGTATATGTTACACCTCTTGTAAACTATTACTTCTTGATGTTATTTTGCTGATTGTAAAATGTATGGTAAGAGGTTATCTTGTAGGAAGTGTCAAATATATATGACAGAACAAGATATTGTTCGGATTTTAGTAATATACACAGAAATTTGTTATTTTCATTCTCCTTTGCGTTGCTATGATTTTGCTGTTTCCCCCCCCTTTTTTTTTTTACTTTTTTTTTTATTTGTGTATTCATGAATATGACAGAATGAATTGGAGCTGTGTCTCCACAATATATATACAATTTTGTAGTTTATGTTTTCCTTTGATTTTTTTTTTTTGTTTCTCCTTTTTGTGTACACCTTGAAAATTTGAAAAATAAATATAAAAAAACTAGTCATTAATGCTAAGTAATTTATCTTTGCAAATATATAAATATACTTTAGAATTTGTCTAAATTGTAGATAATTAAGAATTCATTTCAGCTCAGATAAATTGGCATAGGAATTGATTGATAATATATACAATTTCTGATGTTTTAAATTGGAGTTATATGGGATAAATTGTGGCTAAGTAGCTTGATTGTACTGGTCTGAATGTTAGTGGCTCATATCTCGGTATCTCTTTGTGCTATTTTAATGCAATTAAATTGTGAATAAGGTTAATTATAAAGTTAGAATTTGGTTTGATTTGTAAAGAATATTGTAACAGTTTAAACATTGTATAGTTTGATTCATATCTAGTTTTCTATAAATATAATTCAATGTGTCTATAAATTTTAACTAATATAAAGAATTTAGGAATTTACATTAATTTTAATTGTTTCGTATTTGCATTTTATTGGGGGTTTGTTTAAAGAATAATTATTAAATATATTGTATTATAACCCGGCCATATACTGACAACTTGTAATATATAAACAATAATGTGTACAGTACCACTATTTAGAATATTTCTAACCTAGATGCTCTACTCAAGACTTGGCTTAGATTTACTAAGGGTCAAGCAGACATGATTTGCTGTAATGGCTTATAGCCGTTATAGTCTATGTCGTAGTTACTAAGTTAGATGTGTTGTATAAGCTGTATATTTCTATGATCTGCAATAAAATAGTGTTGTACCTTCTATGCTGTGTCCTACATCTCAAGATATGGTGTCAGAAGTACTTGCATGTGCTACTGTTTCCTGAGTAATTACGCTATTGAAGTTTACCCCACCTGAGCCTTTTGATTTCTCTCAGAGTGCGGGTTGGCCCACATGGCATCAGCGGTTTCAATGCTTTAGGATTGCTTCCAAGCTGGACAAGGAGTGTGATAAAGTACAAGTTAATTCTCTTTTATACTCTATGGGGAAAGATGTGGAGCCAGTGTTTAATGCCTTTACATTCCGAGAAGGGGAAGAATTTGACTGTGAAATAGGTATGAACAAACTCAGTGCTCACTTTGTGCCCAAAAGAAATGTGATTCATGAGAGGGCTTGTTTTCACAAACGTGCTCAGCGTGTGGGAGAATCTGTGGAGTAATTTGTGCGCAGCCTGTATGAACTAAATTAATTCTGTGAGTTTGATGTTGCTAAAGATGAGCAAATCAGATACAGAATAGTCATAGGAATTGCAGATGCTAAGGTCTTACTGAAGCTACAGTTGGAGGCTGAATTAACGTTAGATGGGGTGATTAGGATGGCCCGCCAGAGTGAACTGGTGAAAACGCAAAGTGATAATCTGAGATTTGAAAGTATTGTGGATGAAGTGCAGCAGTTCAGGAGAGCTGCAGGGGAAAGGCACAGTGTGAGCGGTAGACTAAGGGCAACAGATAGGCCCAGAAGCAGATGGGTGCAGCAGGCTTGCACACGGTGTAACCATACCCATGATCAGAATGTCATATGCCCCGCTAAAGATAAAAGATGTAGGAAGTGTAACCGAATGGGCCATTTTGAAGGTTGGCCCGAGAGCGGGACAGCCTGGATATCTTTTAGTTCTTACCAGTCAGAGAGGTCACAGCTCACTGAGCTGGATGGTTTAGTGCTGTTCCAAGACCGCATTGTCATTCCTGTTAGCATACGGCAGGAAATGTTAAGCATTATTCATGTTGGCCACTTGGGCATTACAAAGTGCAGAGAAAGGGCAGCTATGGCGGTATGGTGGCCTGGGATCAGTTCGGATATTGCAAGCCATGTGTCAAAATGTGCCTTGATTTCTACCCCGCTGCCTGCAGGTTCACCCAACTGCATTCCTTCATGACCTTTCCCTATCTTACTACTTCTTTAACCCTTGACCCAAGCTCATCTTTTTTATTTTTTTTATTTTGAAAAGCTTTATTTTGACAAGTGCAATAAAATGTCATACAATACAATATATCAACAAGTAAGTGCAACATTTTGATTTTGTAGTTTACAGTTACATATATACACTGCATTCTTTGTCAATGTCCGATTGTCTTGCATAAGTTAAACAAGTGCACTTTTTTCTTTATTTTCCTTTTAACGATGTTGGTCTCAGTTGCGGATTCAAAAGTCTGCAGCTAGTGTATGTCCATTATTATATTTTAGATGCTTTTGTAGTTTTCTTCAGGTTTGCTGATAGAGGCATAACATTTCCACAACCTACTTTACTCACACAGTTGTGGGGGCTACAAACCCTGAAGCAGTCACTAAAGAGGTGACTAGAGGGAAGAGGAGAGGAGAATGTTTGGGGACATTTAGTAAGTGAGGTGGGTGGGAGGGGGGGTGAGGAGAGGGGGGGAAGAGAGAGAAAAAAAAAAGAGAGGGGGGGGAGTGGAGGGGCCCGAGAAGGAATTAGCGAGTGGGGAGGGGGCAGGAAACCCAGTGTTAGTTTTCTAAGCATGTTAGGGGAATTTAAATCTCTTTGCCCTCCCACGTCAGTACCATCATTTCGTGAGTGCCAATTTTGCCAATTTTGAGGTAATGGTATCTTTCTAGTCGAATCAGGTCCCCTACTCTGTGTCTCCAGTCCTGCAGGCTAGGGGTGCTCTGTTTTTTCCAATATGCAGGTATAAGACCTTTTGCCCCATTTAGCATTAGCAGAAACAAAAGGTACTTGTCCTCACCTATTATCTTGGGCAAATCGTGATATATCAAATAAGATGGTCTGGGCGGAATTATGATCTTGAGGAGTCTACCCATCTCCCCAAATACCTCCTCCCAAAACGGGCGGATAAGAGGACAGGTCCACCAAATATGGAGATATGTTCCTTCCTCGCCACAACCCCTCCAGCACCCCCCATTTGCGTTTGGATATATTTTATGAAGTCGTTGAGGCGTCATGTACCACCTGCTCAGGAACTTGTAGTGCATTTCCTGGATGCGCATGGAAACTGACACTCTCTTGGCTTTGTCAAAAAATTTTGTCCAATCCTTCAAGTCAATTTCTAAGCCCAATTCAGTTTGCCAAGCTTCCACGAAGGTTGGTAGGGTAGCAGATCAGCCAGTCAAGAGGAGTCTGTAAAGCTGTGAGATTAGGTGTTTGGGAGTTTGAGTCATTGAGCATAGTACCTCAAATGGGGGTCCTATCTCTCGTTAGATCTGATTTGTCTTTGTTTGTGTTAAAGAAATGCGAAAGCTGCGCTACTCTGAACCATGAAGTGTATATGTCGGGTCTCAGCTCAGCAAGGTCACTTTGGCTTTTAAGTCTATGTTGGTGGACAAGGTTATAGAACGCTGCTTCAGATAGCATGTATGGGGCTGCATGGGGTCCCAAGACCCCCCCAGCGCCCATGTCAGGGTTCTCCCGAGCTGGGGTCACCGGCGAGGCTGGGGTGGAAACGTGGGGCGACTTTCCAATTAGTTTGTCCCAGGTTTTAAACACCTCCAAGATGAGGGGATACTGTGTAATGGCAACTGGGCTATTTTTGCGCGATATCCAGGCCAGAGCACCCACGTTCCCCCTCTGTAGAATCTCTCCGTCTACTTGTGTCCAAACCTTGTTTGGCGAGTTATGACACCATTTGACAAGTCTCTGCAGAGAGATCGCTCTCAGGTAGTCTATCAGGTTTGGTATTCCCAAGCCTCCCTTGTCCCTGGGCAAGTATGTCGTGCTCTTGCGTATACGCGGTCTAAGCCCGTTCCAAATATAAGCCTCAATAGCTGTCTGCATGTTGTGGATTTGCTGCGAGAGTGGCCGAACCGGGACAGTCTGCATGATGTACAGCACTCTTGGCAGAATGTTCATTTTGACTACCCCGATTCGGCCCATCCACGAGATAGTTTTGTTTTTCCAGCTGGCTAAGTCGCCCACTATGTCTTTCTCAATTTGTCTATAGTTAGTCTCTATGATGTCTGTCAGAGAAGATGTAAGTGTGATCCCCAGGTACTTTATGGATTTTTGAGCAATTTTTATTGGGCAGTTAGACATAAGTGCCTCAAAGTTGTCTGGTGACTCTGTGATGTTTAATATTTCGGATTTTGTGGGATTTAATAGAAAATTGGATACTCTTCCAAAGTCAGAGAATTCGACCAGAACCTCTCGTAGGGAATTTGATGTGTCCGATAGTGTCAGGAGGACATCGTCGGCGTACATGGCTAGTTTATGCTCATGCTCACCTACCACTATCCCCTTTATCTGCGGGTTGTTTCTGATTTTTTCTGCCAGCACCTCCATGACAAGGGCAAACAGTAGAGGCGAAAGCGGGCAGCCCTGCCTTGTCCCGTTTTTAATCTGGAACGTTTTGGACAAAGTGCCGTTGACCCTAACTCTTGCATTTGGTGTGGAGTAGAGTGACATAATGGTGTTAACCATCTTAGGGCCTAGCACGAACTTAAGTAGTGTATGTCTCATGAATGACCAATCTATCCGGTCAAACGCTTTTTCAGCGTCAGTTGTGACCAGGGCCAACGGTTTCTGATTGTTATGTGCATAGGTTATTAGTTGCAGGACATTGAGGGTATTATCCCTTGCCTCTCGGGCTGGGATGAAACCGACCTGGTCTGTAGAGACCAATCCGGGAAGGTGTTTATTTAAGCGGTTAGCTAAGGTTCTAGTGAGTATTTTTAAGTTGGAATTAAGAAGAGATATCAGTCTGTAGCTCTCCGGTTTGTCAGGAGGCTTTCCAGGCTTGGGGATTACGGCTATGTGTGCCACGAGCTTTGTGTGCGGAAGTGTGGGGTGGTCAGAGAGGGAGTTAAAAATTGTTACCAGTTCAGGGGCTAGGGTGTTCACAAATAACTTATAGTGTTTGATCCAAAAGCCATCAGGGCCCGGGCTTTTCCCTGACGGGAGGTTTTTTGTGGCCTCTTTTACTTCGCCCACAGTGATGGGGGACTCTAGTGCGTCCCTTTCCTGTTCCGAGAGGCTCGGGAGGGACACCCCGCCGGTATATGCGCAGAAATCCTGTTCAGTTTGCAGGTCCTGTGGGGCAACGCCTTCCACTCTACGCTTTCCTTGAATATTGTACAGTGTTTCGTAGTAGTCACTGAAAGCATCAGCCACCGACTGTCCGTCGGCTCTGATTTCCCCATCCTGGTCCCTTATTTCATATACATAAGCTTTAAGCTTTTTGCATGCTATTGCCCTGGCCAGTAGCCTGCCGGCCTTATCACCATGTTCAAAGTAAGTCTGTCTCAGCTTTAGAGCCTGTTTTTGGTACCCCTCCTGTAAATATGAGAGCAATTTCGCTCTCGCTTGTACAAGCACTCTAAGCATGGTCTCATCTACCGGGGATTTCTTATGCTCTTTTTCTGCCTCCGAGACCTGTTTCAGAAGGTCCCGGTAGCGTTCTCTACCTTGCCTGTTCAGTTGCGCTTGCTTCTTGATCAATAGGCCTCTGATGGTGCATTTATGCGCTTCCCAGATGGTACTATTCTGCATATGATCATTTGCATTTGTCCGGAAGAATTGGACCAGGGACTCTTGGGTCTCTGCACGGAACACTGGATCATCTAAAATCGTGTCATCCAGTCTCCAAACATATGGGGTGATTGGCGCATCAGGCCACCGGACAGAGCAGCTAACCGGCGCATGGTCTGACCATGTGATCGAGTGAATGTTACTGCTAGTGGTTATCGTGAGGCCTGTGGGATCTGTAAATAGATAGTCGATTCTAATGTATTTTTGATGTGGGTGCGAGTAGAATGAATAGTTTCTGGCATGTGGGTGATGTAGACGCCAGATGTCATGTACGACCAGTTCAGTCAGAGAGTCATGGATGCGCTTTAGGATCTTATGGGGGGTGCTGGAGATTCCATTGGACGTGTCTAGTGGGGGGTCTAGGGGCGCGTTCAGGTCTCCTCCCAAATACAGTATTCCCCTTTGAGTTTCGAGTAGCTTGCGCGTAATATCTTGTATAAAGAGGTGTTGTGACTGGTTAGGGCAGTATATGTTGGCCAGAGTCACTGGCCTACCAAAAAGGTTGCCTAAGAGTATGATATATCTGCCGTTCGGATCTCTAAGGACCCGATCGACTTGAAGTGGCACATTTGCGCTAATTAATATTCCAACTCCATTTTTCTTTTTGGGACCTGAGGCAAAGTACGCTGTTGGGTATCTACGGTTATACCATTTTGGTTCATGACCACTGGCAAAATGCGTCTCTTGTATATATACTATATCCCCACCCATTCTATGCAGGTCAGTGAGGGCAATGGATCGCTTACTGGGGCTATTAAATCCCTTGACATTGACCGTTATGATTTCAATTGTAAGGGTGCTGTCCTTTCTTTGTTGGGGGGCCATGGTGTGCCTGGTCTAGAGGAGAGAGGGGGTGGGTGAAAGGAGAGGAAAAAAAAAAAAAAAGGGGGAGGGGGAAGGGAGGTGGGTGAGGGAAAGATGGGTGGAGAGGGAGGAAGAGATGGAATGGGCGGAGAGGAGGGACAGATGAAGGAGGGGGGGTACAGTTAGTGGGAGAGGAAGATTGGGAAGGTTTTACAGTTGGTAAATCTTTAGCAAGTGTGTCTCAAGTCTATTACTCAAGACAAAAACAGTGAGAACGAAAGTAAAGAGAGAAAACAGTAAATCAGGGGTAGTTATCCCTGAGTGAACATCTTAAACATAAACTTTTTAACATTTTCCTTTGTTTCAAAACGTACCAAATAAAATAAATAATTGTAAATTGAACAGTTCTATGCAAATAACCAGGTTGCTAGCATCAGTTTTGCCCTGTCCTACATCTCGCGTCTTCTGCTAGTTGTCAGGTGTTATGTGGGATGAGAGTGTGAGAGGGGTTCGTCTATCAGTCGTGTCAGTTTGAGGGGGGGGCCAGAAAAGTTGTCTAATGTACCGGCTCAAGGGCCGCCAGGTCTGGGGGAGAGGTCTTACTTGATATGGCGGTATTTGTGTGCTTCCCTTCTAATGGGCTGTATCAGTCATCTGTTGAAACCTAAAACAATCTCTGGGGTTGGCGCAGTTCGGGAGCTATCTAGCTATATGTGACTGTAGAGCTTAGGTATGTCTTTATGCTGTTCGTTTAAACCTTGGGTGTCATGTGAGTCATTCTAGGTCTAGGCCCTTACATAAGCCCTCATGAGTCGTTTTAAGAGGACCTCTATTCTCTCGCCCAGTCTCCCCCTGTTGTATTGCCATGTGGCCTCTCTCCCCTGTATCCCCACCCCCTCGACAACTCCATATTTTCCCACAACAGTAAGAGTAATTTGTTCATATCAAACCATAACTTTGATCAATAATAACAGTATATTCAATTACAATTATAACAGAATTCTAGCTTACAACAGTCTCAACTTTTTTAACTTAATGTTTAGACTTATCTGTGCGTGCTTGCTGAGTGCAGTCCAGGATAGTCCCAAATGTTGCCCAATGGGCCTTTTATTTCAGTCCAGCAAACTTGAAAGTTTTTGGCTTAATTTCCGCTGTTCTGTATTGTAGTTTCTTCAGCCTGGGCGGAATCTATTCCCTTCTAGGCCTCTTTCACAGGGATCCTCTGGTGCTTCAGCATTCTGGCGTGGGGGTCTGATGTCAAGGCCAAGAGCTTGGTTGAATGCGGGGAGGTTGTCTAAAGTTCTTAAAACATGAGAGGTGTTGTTCAAAGTAGCTATCAGACAGGTGGGGAATCCCCATCTGTATGCGATCCTTCTATCTTTTAGAGCAGAGGTGACGAATCTTAGGTCTCGTCTCTTTTGTAAGGCAGTTGGGCATAGGTCAGAGTAAACTTGAACCTCTACTCCACGAAATTCAGGTGGGTTTTTTGCTCTGGCAAGTCTAAGGATCAGTTCCTTATCTCTGTATTACAGGAATTTTAAGAAAATGTCCCTGGGGGGGGGGGGGCCCTGTTGGGTGGCTTGGGCCGAAGGGCTCTGTGGGCTCTTTCTATTGGGGTTTCTGCTGCCACTTCATTGTTTTTAAGATATTTGATAAAGTCCTGTATATATTCCAACAGGGCAGGAGGATCTATGCTTTCTGGAACACCACGCAGTCTTATGTTGTTCCTCCTGCTCCTGTTTTCCAGGTCCTCTATTCTATCCATCAGTGTGTGAACCACACTTTCCTGTGCTTGTGAGACACTTGACTGGTGTTGCAGATCAGAGAAGATGGATTCCTGCTTCTCCTCTATGTCTGTGACTCTCTGGTCCACTGCAGAGAGTTTGTTTTTGAGTTCCCCAAACATGGACCTAAAGTCTTTCATTTCCTCCTTTATGTCATCCTTTGATGAAAGATGCTTTATGTCTTCCTTAGTGAGGAAATTCTGATGCAGTGGGCCTGCGTGCTGTGTGCACCCGTGATGCTAGGGTCAGGTGCAACTCTGGTTTGCTGTGACGCAGATTCGACTGGTATCATGTAGTTTTCTATTGCTGTGGCCTGTGAGCCTTTTACAGGCTTAACGCTTCTTTTCCCGGACATTGTCTGTTTGTAGTATTTTGATTAATAAATGTCAGACAGGGTGTCTTCTCTATTTTATGTACTAAGTGAGCTGTTAACACTGATCATTTACACCCTTCCAAGAGGGCTCTGCTAGGCATATATAAGGCACCTCTATGGCAGCTTCTGTGCCAGTCAAGTGCCTAGGGTTGCAAAGGTGGAGCAGTTCACAATTTCACGGGCAGCTTTTGCAAAGAGTGAGGCCCGAGTTAGTGTTTTGAGCTTGCTGTATGTTTGGGCCGCTGTGCAGACAGTTGTTTTGCGTGTCTGGCCTGCTTCTGCGCTAGGCCTCAGGCCCTGGGTGTCTGGTCCGCCGCCTATCTGCTTTGGGGTAGTTTCAGTGAAAGTTGGGTATAGCCCCCACGTGTGGCTATGTTTGGGGTAGATGCTGAAGTGAAGAGGCCCCGTATGGGAAATGTGAGTGTGCCCCAGTCCACCTCGCGGTGCCGGCTTGCCTCCGCCGCCGCTACTTTCAGTGTGATCTTACTACTGAGCTCAATGTAACCTCACCTGGGTTGGCTTTATGGCGGTTAGACACGGTGAGCCGGATTGTCTGCTGATCGAGTTAGTGGCGGTTTGATGTTACCGCGGTGCGGTCTTTAGGCCCCGACACTATCGGGTCTCGCCACCGCTGTTTCTTACTGAGCTCCTTTCTCGGCGTCGGTGCAATCTTCTGGGGCGGTCAAAAAAGCAGCCAGTGCCCCGCTAAGGGTCTGGGGAGTTTTTCTGTTCAGGCTGTATGATGGTACGTTTTGAATTTTGACTGTTACACATCAGGGACTACGGAGCTCCGTTAATGAGCAGCCATCTCAGTTCGTGGCTAAGCTCCGCCCCCAAGCTCATCTTTTTAACCAGCCCCTCGCCACTGGAATATGTCCTGATAAATTCAAGCATGTATTACTCACACCTAATAAAGCCCTTGCTTGACCCCACCATGCTATCGACCAATCTCCTTACTTCTCTTTGAATCCAGATTATTCAAATGATTGGTCCTTAATCTCCAAACTCCATTTCTCTCAACTATAGCATTACCTGATCCCCTCTAATCTGATTTGTACCTTAAACACTCAACGGAAACTGTTCTCACTAAAGATACCTACTTAGTTCTCTCTTCATCAAAGAATAACATGGGAATTAAGCAAATTTAATATTAGAAGTGAACTGGGATTTTTTTTAAAAATGGTATGCTTTGCCTGAATCACAAAAGAAAATGTTTGGGTTTCAAAATTCTTTAACTACAATAATCAGTATATTTTGTAAAATATCCATCATGACATTCTGCCAGTTGCTTAGATGCCATACAAGTAGTTTTTGCACAAAATGCAAACAGACTTTTAATAGCTTTATTATATTTTCTGCTCTAATATTTATTTTAACTCCAGTATAAATATTCACTTTGTGTTCATATGACAGGTGTATCTCCATATGCTTAAGTACATGAATTATTTAAGATGCCCCACAAAATCCTCTGCATTTAAAAACTGAATTTAATATGTCAAATTATATCCTGATATTCTCATAATGACCATAGCTATGAATGTGCGTTCAGACTCTGGATAGATTGCTTGTAACCTATGTGCTCATTATCACTTGAGGGTCATGGTATAAAGTATGTTTTTTCTATGCTTTTCTAAAATAGCAACATGGAAATGTGCAAAATGTCCATTTCAAGTCTCACAAGCTGATATGCAATTAGATATCTGCATCTTCAGTTCTCTGAATTAAAATCGGACACAATCTGTAATATAAATTAATAGGTTTCCCTTTTCTCTCACACAGATATGAAGTTATTTATCTTGTTAAAAAGAGCAAGCAGGCTGCTTTTATTTATTGCAGACAACCCTAAGAAGTATGCAATCTGTTAATTTTTTTTACAGTCTTGCAAAAGATATTTTGTTTCTTGTCAATAAATTTGTATAAAGTTCTGCGTTAGCCATCAAAACCAGCGTTAGGGGGTCCTAACGCTGGTTTTGGCCTACCGCTGGTATTTAGAGTCTTGTAGGTAAGGGTCTAACCCTATACTAAATTGTATTAACCCCTAATCTGCCCTCCCTAACATCGCCGATACCTAACTTCAAGTATTAACCCCTAATCTGCCGACCGGACCTCGCCGCTACTCTAATAAATGTATTAACCCCTAAAGCTAAGTCTAACCCTAACCCTAACACCCCCCTAACTCAAATATAATTTAAAACTAACTAAATAAAATAAATCTTATTAAATAAATTAATCCTATTTAAAACTAAATACTTACCTGTAAAATAAACCCTAATATAGCTACAATATAACTAATAACTATATTGTAGCTATTCTAGGATTAATATTTATTTTACAGGCAACTTTGTATTTATTTTAACTAGGTACAATAGCTATTAAATAGTTAACAACTATTTAATAGCTACCTAGTTAAAATAATTAAAAATTACCTGTAAAATAAATCCTAACCTAAGTTACAATTAAACCTAGCACTACACTATCAATAAATTAATTAAATAAACTACCTACAATTATCTACAATTAAATCAACTAAACTAAATTATAAAAAAAACCCACTAAATTACAAAAAAAAAACAAACACTAAATTACAAAAAATAAAAAAAGATTACATGAATTTTAAACTAATTACACCTACTCTTTTGCGGGGCATGCCCCAAAGAAAACAGCTCTTTTGCATTTAAATAAACATACAATACCCCCCCCAACATTACAACCCACCACCCACATACCCCTAATCTAACCCAAACCCCCCTTAAAAAACCTAACACTAAGCCCCTGAAGATCTTCCTACCTTATCTTCACCACGCCGGGTATCACCGATCTGTCCAGAAGAGGGTCCGAAGTCTTCATCCTATCCGGCAAGAAGAGGTCCAGAAGAGGGTCCGAAGTCTTCATCCTATCCGGCAAGAAGAGGGCATCCGGACCGGTAGACATCTTCATCCAGGCGGCATCTTCTATCTTCTTCCATCCGGCGCGGAGCGGGACCATCTTGAAGCAGCTGACGCGGATCCATCCTCTTCTTCCGGCGACTCCCGACGAATGAAGGTTCCTTTAAGTGACGTCATCCAAGATGGTGTCCCTCGAATTCCGATTGGTTGATAGGATTCTAGCAGCCAATCGGAATTAAGGTAGAAAAAATCTGATTGGCTGATTGAATCAGCCAATCAGATTGAGCTCGCATTCTATTGGCTGATCGGTTTAATTGTAACTTAGGTTAGGATTTATTTTACAGGTAATTTTGTAATTATTTTAACTAGGTAGCTATTAAATAGTTATTAACTATTTAATAGCTATTGTACCTAGTTAAAATAAATACAAAGTTGCCTGTAAAATAAATATTAATCCTAAAATAGCTACAATATAATTATTAGTTATATTGTAGCTATATTAGGGTTTATTTTACAGGTAAGTATTTAGTTTTAAATAGGATTAATTTATTTAATAAGATTTATTTTATTTAGTTAGATTTAAATTATATTTAACTTAGAGGGTGTTAGGGTTAGGGTTAGACTTAGCTTTAGGGGTTAATACATTTATTAGAGTAGCGGCGAGGTCCGGTCGGCAGATTAGGGGTTAATACTTGAAGTTAGGTGTCAGTGATGTTAGGGAGGGCAGATTAGGGGTTAATAAAATTTATTATAGGGTTTTTGAGGCGGGATTGAGGCCGTTTAGGGGTTAATACATTTATTATAGTAGCGGGGAGGTCCGGCCGGCAGATTAGGGGTTAATAAGTGTAGGTAGGTAGCGGCAACATTGGGGGGGCAGATTAGGGAGTAATAAATATAATATAGGGGTCGGTGGTGTTAAGGGCAGCAGATTAGGGTTGCATAGGGATAACGTAGGTTGCGGCGGTGTACGGAGCGGCAGATTAGGGGTTAAAAATAATATGCAGGGGTCAGCGATAGCGGGGGCGCAGATTAGGGGTTAATAAGTGTAAGGTTAGGGGTGTTTAGACTCGGGTTACATGTTAGGGTGTTAGGTGCAGACTTAGGAGGTGTTTCCCTATAGGAAACAATGGGGCTGTGTTAGGAGCTGAACGCTGCTTTTTTGCAGGTGTTAGGTTTTTTTCCAGCTCAAACTGCCCCATTGTTTCCTATGGGGGAATCGTGCACGAGCATGTTTTTGAAGCTGGCCGCGTCCGTAAGCAACGCTGGTATTGAGAGTTGCTGTGGCGGTAAATATGCCTGTACGCTCCCTTTTTGGAGTCTAACGCAGCCCTTCTGAGAACTCTAAATACCAGCGTTGTTTAAAAGGTGCGGGGGGAAAAAACATGCGTAGCTAACGCACCCCTTCTAACGCAAAACTCTAAATCTAGGCGACTGTATTCTTTTCCATATTTAAAAAATTCAACATAATTAAGTTTTTATTAAAATGTGAACCTTTCTGATGTTTAAAGAGTAAATACTAATAGGATACAAATTATGATTGTGCTAAGCTAAGACGTTGTTCACTTATGGAATAGAAAAGATAAATGGTGCTATCACATGAAAAATTGTAATGCCACAATTTAAATTTCCGAACAGATTAGACTTTGAATTTGATTTAATTTACTGTAAATAGAGTTTGTGTTCATTATATACAAGGACATATCTAGGAAAAATTCAAGGTACTGTGTTGCCAATAATTGTGTATTTTTTTATCAGCTTTGAAGGGATGGTAAACACCTTGTCATTAAAAGACATTTTGATTGTCTTGCTTTAGAATAATATAACAGCCTAAACATTTTATAACATGTGATTCAAATAGAGCATGACATTTTAAGCAACTTTCTCATTTACTCCTATTATCAAATTTGCTTAATTCTCTTGGTATCTTTATTTGAAATGCACGAATGTAAGTTTAGATGCCGGCCCATTTTTGGTGAACATCCTGGGTTGTTCTTGTCAATTGGTGGATAAATTCATCCACCAATAAAAAGTGCTGTCCATACTCTGAACCAAAATAAAAGCTTAGATGCCTTCTTTTTCAAATAAAGATAGCAAGAGAACAAAGACAAACTGATAATATGAGTAAATTAGAAAGTTGCTTAAAATTGCATGCTTTATCTGAATCGCGAAAAAAATTTTTTTGGGTTCAGTGTCCCTTTAACCCTTTGTTTGCTGCAATTTTTATTAGTAACCAAACTCCATCCACAATTTTACTTATTTGGAAGAGTCACTCTAAACTTTAGTCTGCAAACAACAACGCTAGTAACAACTTTAATGTTAGTATACTGTAAGTGCATTGTTTTGCAGTGTTTATCAGTTAGAGCCAATTAGGAAAATATATGTAACAGGATAAGCCTTGAGATGTTAGCATTCATTTTAAAGGGACATTGTACACTACATTTTTCTTTGTATAAATGTTTAGTAGGTGATCCATTTATATAGCCCATCTGGGAGTGTGTTTGTAACGATGTATAGTTTTGCTAATTTTTTAATACTTTTTAATACCATTGTGCTGATTTTCAGACTCCAGACCAAGCCCCAAAGTGTCAGATGCATACACTTGTCAAATTTTAAAATGGCTAAAAATATTTTAGAATTGTTGTATTGTGTGTTTAATCATGGAATTTACTAACTATATTATATCCTAGTACTTTGAAATCTAGACCTGTTAATAATTATTGGTTATATTTTCAAGGCATAGTTAAACATGTGCATTTGTTTTGTTACAAATGCATATTCGTAATGAAAAAGAGATATTTGCTTTGTTTCTACAAAATATCCAAACAAATGTGCAAACAAATTTTAAAGAAAATGAATATATACTAATGAAATTCGTTAGTATACATTTGTTTCCTTTAAATTATCTTTAAAAGGTAAAATACTTGCCTATAGCACACTGGGGAGCCACGCTAATTCTGACCATTCTTCACAGAGCGCCGCGCTAATCCTCCTTTTAGCGTGGTGCTGGACTCTGTGAAGAAAGAGCCCCCCCCCCAGTGTGCTATAGGTAAACAGATGCCGGCAAGTAATACTTTTTCACCTGCAGTAAAGAAACATTTACATGAATGTAAATGTTAGACATGTGCAATTCGTTTCGGCCGAGTCTTGTTTTTGGACAAATTTTGGCCAATTCGGAGATTCGAATGAATCCGAATTTACGAATCGGCACCATAACTAAAATCACGAAAAATTCCGAAAATTAATAAATCAGTTTCCAAATTTTCGGATCCATTCTTTATACATATTCAGAATTTTTCATTGTTTTAATCTAAACTGCAGTTCCCCGACATCACCAACACTAACTAAATCACTAAATAAAGCTATTAACCCCTAAACCACCGTTCTTCCACATCGCCGGCAGCATCTAAACCTATTAACCCCTTAACCACAGTTCCCTGACATCGCTGACACTAAATAAACCTATAAACCTCTAAACCGCAGTTCCCCGACATCGCCAAAACTAGCTAAAACACTAAATAAACCTATTAACCACTAAACCACCATTTCCCAAACATAGGCAACACTAACTAAACCTATTAACCCCTAAACCACTGATCCCAAACATTGCCAACACTAACTAAACCTATTAACCCCTAAACCCCCGGCCTCCACATCGCAACAACTTAAATTAAACTATTAACCCCTAAACCTAACAATTAAAGTTACAATAATTAACTACCTATTTAAAAATAAATACAAACTTACCTGTGAAATAAAAATAAAACCTAAGCTTACAGTAATAAAACTTAACATTACTAAAAATAATAAAACCTAACATTACTAAAAATAATAAACAGAAATTAGTTCAACACCTCTGATTGTAACAAAAATAGAACCCAATAATCGAAAAAACAGAAAGGCTGATGAAATAAGTGTTAAAACTTCACCTTTAATTGAAATTCCGTGAGTAAAAAACAAAGGCACAGCACACAGACCTGACTACCGCTGACGCGTTTCCTGCCCTATTGGGCACTTCATCAGAGCTACCTAACTGGTGTGTAAGGACTCCTTAAAAACAGGATGTAAGCCCTGCACACCTGCTGCATAATTAATTATAACAAAAAATGGAAATTTTGTGTGTATTGTGAAATAAACATCCAATCCAACGTGTAAAACAATAATAAACATTATGCATAATAAATAAACTTGAAAATATCGATCATAAACAAAAAAATATATACATTATTATACACTAAGACTATGCTTTCATATAAAATTGTATCATTCAATAGGCACATTAAAAACGATAGTACAATTCAATGTGTGGGGGATAACGATTCTTACTGTAACTAAATACATGAATATTCGTCAATTAATAACATCCCAGTGTACTGAAGTTAATTTAAACATGTTGAAAACATATAATATGGAAATACAAAGAGGGAACTGATATTCTAATATACCTTAGTAAATAAATCCCCCAGGGAGACCTATTATATCTGCTATTGGCTCTCTGGGGGAGAGGTTGGGGGAATGGTTGGATGCACAATTACAGCCAGTTGTCCAATCTTTACCAGGCTTCTTACGTGACACCAAACACCTGATCAGGTCTTTGCAAGAATGTAAATGTGATACAGATTGTAACTTTGTAACAATAGATGCTGTGTCCTTATATTCTTGTATACCACACGATAAAGGTTTATTGGCTATGAAAGCTATGCTGTCTAAATACTCGAACTATGATTCAGGCCTAATAGAATTTATGTTGCAAGTAACCAGCTTTTTGCTACATCATAATTATTTTATTTTTGATGGCATGTATTTCCTACAGCAGAGAGGCACTGCGATGGGGGCTAAATTTGCCCCCTCGTATGCTAATCTCTATCTAGCTGAATTTGAGGACAAAAAATTGTTCAATGTTGCAAATCCATTTAAGAAGCATATCACCTATTATACACGCTTTATAGATGATATGCTTTTATTATGGAGTGGAGACGATAGAATCTTAGTTAAATTTGTGCAATATCTAAATCAGAATGATGCTAACTTAAGTTTTACATTTAGTCACTCTAAGGATGCCATACCATATTTAGATGTTAAACTTAGTCACAGTGCAGAGGGCATTGTTACTGAGGTCTTTAGGAAAGAGATCTCTGGTAATACTATTCTTAGAGCAGATTCTTGCCACCCATTTCACTTAAAAAAGGGGATACCAAAAGGTCAATATATCAGATTACGGAGGAATTGTAGCAACATAGAGAGTTATAAGAAACATGCAGAAGATCTAACTATTAGACTGAAAGAGAGAGGCTATGATGAACAAAGTTTGTTGAAGATATCGGAACAAGTGAGTAATTTTGATAGAAATAGTCTACTGAAAGATAAGGTTAAAGATATTGGATTAAAAGATGGTGTGAATTTTATTACATCTTATAGCAGACAATTTGATGACATCAGTAGAATTATTAGGAATAGATTACCAATCCTAGATAGGGATTCAGATCTAAAACACATCTCTAGTAAATGTAATTTTATCTCTCGTAAAGCTAAAACCATTGGTGATATGGCTAGAAAGGATTTTAGCAAGAAGAGCTTACACACCACACAGTCAACTAATTGGTTAACATCTAAACCAGGCTTTTATAAATGCAATGTCAGACCTTGTAAGAGTTGTAGCTATGTCACATGTGGCGATACTTTTACCTCGACTTGTACAGGACAAACATTTAAGATTAAAGAGCATATTACTTGCACTTCTACTTTTGTTATATATCTTTTGACCTGCAAGTCTTGTAATTATCAATATACAGGGTTAACATCTAGAATGCTCAAAGATCGCATAAGAGAGCATTTACTTTCCCTGGAAGCAGAAATTCCCAAAACCCCTGTGGCTAAGCACTTTGCTTTACATGGAAATAGTTCAGCTGGTTTTACATTCCAAGGGATTGAGGTAGTTAAACTAGGACCCAGAGGAGGCAATAGATATGCAGCACTGAGTAAACGAGAAGTTTACTGGATTCACACTTTAAAAACTGGTGCTCCTTTTGGTATTAATAAAATAAGTGACATCAAATTGTTCATTGACAATACATAGACCTAGGATCTGGATCTTATAATAGATATAAATTCTGATATCGCCCAGATTATATATAAAATCTTAGTGATAAACTATTCAAGTTTGGTCACCCGGAGAGCAGGCAGTATGTGTTTTTTGAATGTGTTTATACTTTATAGCATTTGACTTTTATATGATGTAATACACATTGGTAAACTTAACTGCTTATGCTCTCTGTGTGTTACCTAATATATGTATATACAATGTACATTTCACATCGTTTATTTACTAAGGTATATTAGAATATCAGTTCCCTCTTTGTATTTCCATATTATATGTTTTCAACATGTTTAAATTAACTTCAGTACACTGGGATGTTATTAATTGACGAATATTCATGTATTTAGTTACAGTAAGAATCGTTATCCCCCACACATTGAATTGTACTATCGTTTTTAATGTGCCTATTGAATGATACAATTTTATATGAAAGCATAGTCTTAGTGTATAATAATGTATATATTTTTTTGTTTATGATCGATATTTTCAAGTTTATTTATTATGCATAATGTTTATTATTGTTTTACACGTTGGATTGGATGTTTATTTCACAATACACACAAAATTTCCATTTTTTGTTATAATTAATTATGCAGCAGGTGTGCAGGGCTTACATCCTGTTTTTAAGGAGTCCTTACACACCAGTTAGGTAGCTCTGATGAAGTGCCCAATAGGGCAGGAAACGCGTCAGCGGTAGTCAGGTCTGTGTGCTGTGCCTTTGTTTTTTACTCACGGAATTTCAATTAAAGGTGAAGTTTTAACACTTATTTCATCAGCCTTTCTGTTTTTTCGATTATTGGGTTCTATTTTTGTTACAATCAGAGGTGTTGAACTAATTTCTGTTTACTTATCATTACAAACGAGGGCTTAGCAGGGGAGCCCTTCTCAACACCTGTGTAACAAGCCGTGATGCTGCTATGAACACAGGCAGTATCTGTGACTGTTGCTACAAATTGCGCTACTAACAGTGAATATAACAGTTCCGTTTTCCTGGATCTCATCTGACATTGGATCTCATCTGACATTGGATTTCATTCTCAGAATCAAGTGAGTTTGTTATTGCTAGAACTGTCTAGCTTATGTTTTATTTATAACGATGAGTCTTGCGAATGTAAGGGGTTAACGGTCTTGGTAATCAATTGCAACAATCAACACAGGTTTACTACAATTGTTTCATAATTGGACAAAGCGATACATTGTTTCAGCTAGCACACACGAATATAATGTGCTGCTCATTTAACATTATTTTTTGCTTTTGATCCTTGCATTGAATTGCACAGCCCGAGCTGTCTGTTTAAAAATAATAAAACCTAACATTACTAAAAAGAAAAAAAACTAAGATTACTAAAAAATTTAAACTACAATTACAAAATATAATAAACACTAAAATTACAAAAAATAAAGAAACTACCATTACCAAAAATAACAAACAAACAGCTAGATTACGAGTTTTGCGTTATGAGTGGCTCGGTAATAACTTGCAAGTTATTTCCACCTCTCACCTTTAATAGCGCTGCTATTACAGGTTTGCAAAAACCCGGTGATATGGTTGCGTTGAGCTCCATATCGCACACAAATACCAGCTCTGCTTTGAGCTGTTTTGACATGCTCGTGCACGATGTCCCCATAGCCATCAATGGGGAGAGCCAGCTAAAAAAAAACTAATACCGGCAATGTGGGAGCGTAAAGCTCCGTAACGCAGCCTATTGATGTCTATGGGGAAAGAAAATGTATGTTTACACCTAACACCCTAACATAAACCCTGAGTCTAAACACCCCTAATCTGCCGCCCCCGACATCACTGCCACCTACATTACACTTATTAACCCATAATCTGCAGCCCCCAATGTCGCCGCCACCTATATAAATTTATTAACCCCTAATCTGCCGCCCCAACGTTGCCGCCGCCACTATACTAAAGTTATTAACCCCTAAACCTCTGGCCTCCCACATCACTAACACTAAATAAATATATTAACCCCTAACCCTAACCCTGTCTAGCCTTAACCCTAACACCCCTAACTTTAATATAATTAAAATAAATCTAAATATAAATTACTATTACCTAAATAATAAGACTAAATACTTACCTGTAAAATAAACCCTAAGCTAGCTACAATTTAACTAATGGTTACATTGTAGCTATCTTAGGTTTTATTTTTATTTCACAGCTAAGTTTGTATTTATTTTAACTAGGTAGACTAGTTAGTAAATAGTTATTAACTATTTACTAGATACCTAGTTAAAATAAATACAAATTTACCTGTAAAATAAAACCTAACCTGAGTTACATTAACACCTAACATTACAATAAAATTAAATAAATTAAATAAAAAAAATACATTTATCTAAATTACAAAAATAATAAACACTAAATTACACAAAATAAAAAAGAAATGATCAAATATTTAAACTAATCACATCTAATCTAATAGCCCTATCAAAATAAAAAAGCCCCCCCCAAAATAAAAAAAACCTAGCCTACACTAAACTGCCAATGGCCCTTAAAAGGGCCTTTTGCGGGGCATTGGAACAGCCAATAGAATGCAAGCTCAATCCTATTGGCTGATTGCATCAGCCAATAGGATTTTTTATCCTATAATTCCAAATGGCTGATACTGATAGAATTCTATCAGCCAATCGGAATTCAAGGGACGCCATCTTGGATGATGTCCCTTAAAGGGAACCTTCAGAGTACGGCTGGGACCGTATGAATAGGATGCTCTACGCCGGATGTCTTGAAGATGGAGCCACTCCGCGTCGGAAGGATGAAGATAGAAGATGCCGTCTGGATGAAGACTTCTGCCCGCCTGGAGGACGACTTCTTGCCGCTTGGATGAAGACTTCTCCCAGCTTCGTTAAGGACTTCTTGCCGCTTGGATGAAGACTTCTCCCGGATGGATGAGGATGGATGTCCGGTCTTCAAAAACTGTAAGTGGATCTTCGGGGGTTAGTGTTAGTTTTTTTTTAAGGGTTTATTGGGTGGGTTTTATTTTTAGATTAGTGACTTTGGGGAACTAAAAGAGCTAAATGCCCTTTTAAGGGCAATGCCCATCCAAATGCCCTTTTCAGGGCAATGGGGAGCTTAGTTTTTTTAGGTAGGTTTTTATTTGGGGGGTTGGTTGTGTGGGTGGTGGGTTTTACTGTTGAGGGGATGTTTTTATTTTATTTTTACAGGTAAAAGAGCTGATTTCTTTGGGGCAATGCCCCGCAAAGGCCATTTTAAGGGCCATTGGCAGTTTAGTGTAGGCTAGGTTTTTTTCTATTTTGGGGGGTCTTTTTTATTTTGATAGGGCTATTAGATTAGGTGTAATTAGCTTAAATATTTGATCATTTCTTTTTTATTTTGTGTAATTTAGTGTTTATTATTTGTTGTAATTTAGATAAATGCATTTTTTTAATGTAATGTATTTATTTTAATGTTAGGTTTAACTGTAAGACAGGCTAGGTTTTATTTTACAGGTAAATTTGTATTTATTTTTACTAGGTAGTTAGTAAATAGTTAATAACTATTTACTAACTAGTCTGCCTAGTTAAAATAAATACAAACTTACCTGTGAAATAAAAATAAAACCTAAGATAGCTACAATGTAACTATTAGTTATATTGTAGCTAGCTTAGGTTTTATTTTACAGGTATTTATTTAGTTTTAAATAGGAATAATTTAGGTATTAATTGTAATTTTTATTTGGAATTATTTTAATTAGGTTGAAGTTAGTGGGTGTTAGGGTTAGGTTTACGTTAGGGTTAGGGTTAGGTTTAGGGGTTAATAACTTTAGTATAGTGGCGGCGACATTGGGAGCAGCAGATTAGGGGTTAATAATATTTAGTGTTTGCGATGTGGGAGTGTGGCAGTTTAGGGGTTAATATGTTTATTATAGTGGCAGCAATGTCCGGAGCGGCAGATTAGGGGTTAATAATTTTATTTTAGTGTTTGCAATGCGGGAGGGCCTCGGTTTAGGGGTTAATAGGTATTAGTGTACTTTGTAACACTTTAGTTATGAGTTTTATGCTATAGCTTTGTAGCGTAAAACCCATAACTACTGACTTTCAGGTGGAGATACAGATCTTGTAGTTATGGGCTGTACCGCTCACTTTTTGGCCGGACAGGCAAACTCGTAATACCGGCACTATGGAAGTCCCATTGAAAAAGGACTTTTTGAAAGGTGCGGTAGTTACATTGCGTTACAGCTATACCTTCAAGACTCGTAATACCAGCGGTAGTTAAAAAGAGCCATAACGCTGCTTTTTCATTCATAACACAAAACTCGTAATCTAGCCGAACATTATCCAAAATAATAAAAATTATTCCTATTCTAATACCCTGTTTTAAAAAAAAAAAAAAACACCACAAAATAAAAAACCCTAATCTATAATAATCTACCAAGGGTCCTTAAAATGGCCTTTTGTAGGGCATTGCCCTAAAATTAACAGCTCTTTTGCAAACAAATAAAAACAAACCCCCCTAACATTACAAACCCCCACCCCCCAAACCCACAAAATAAAAAACACCTAACTAAACAAAAAACCTTATCTACCCATTGCTCTGAAAAGGGAGCATTCAGCTCCTTTTTGGGCCATTAAAATAAAAAAAAGCCCTAATCTAAAAATAAAAAAAACACCCCAAAAAATACCTAACACTAACCCCAAAATCAGTACTCACAGTTGCTGAAGTCAGGCGAAATATCTTTATCCAGACGGCTCCATCTGTATCAATTGCAGGACCGACATCTTCTATCTTCATCCCATACAAAGTATCCTCTCTGTGCGGTGGACGATCGCATGAAGAGCACCTCCATGTCGGACCGATGAACCTCCGCCTCTGCACATCAACCGGGGGTTAATGTAAGGCTTTTTTATTTTAATGGGCCAAAAAAGAGCTGAATGCGGCTTTTCACGGCATTGGGTAGATTAGGTTTTTTTTAGTTAGGTTTTTTTATTTATTTATTTCGTTGGTTTAGGGGGGGGGTTGTAATGTTAGAGGGTGTTTGTTTTATTTTGATAGCAAAAGAGCTGTTAACTTTAGGGCAATGCCCTACAAAAGGCCCTTTTAAGGGCTATTGGTAGTTTATTATAGACAAGTCCTAAAGCCCGTTCACACGGGCCATTTTTTGCAGTACAGCAGTCCCACCCCTTGCGCTCTCTCCCTCCCCCTCTCTTTTGCTCTCTCTCTCTCTGCCCTCTCTTTTGCTCTCTCTCTCCCCCCTCTCTTTTGCTCTCTCTCTCTCCCCCTCTCTTTTGAGCTCTCTCTCTCCCCCTCTCTTTTGAGCTCTCTCCCCCCTTCTCTTTTGCACTCTCCCTCTCCCCCTCTCTTTTGCGCTCTCTCTCCCCCTTCTCTTTTGCGCTCTCTCTCCCCCCTTCTCTTTTGCGCTCTCCATCTCCCCCTCTCTTTTGTGCTCTCCCTCCCCCCTCTCTTTTGCGCTCTCTCGCCCCTCTCTTTTGCTCTCTCTCCCCCTCTTTTGCGCTCTCTCTCTGCTCCTCTCTTTTGCGCTCTCCCTCTACCCCTCTCTTTTGCGCTCTCTCTCCACCTCTCTTTTGCGCTCTCTCTCCACCTCTCTTTTGCGCTCTCTCTCCCCCTCTCTTTTGCTCTCTCTCCATCTATTTTGCGCGCTCTCTCCCCCATCTCTTTTGCGCTCTCTCTCCCCCTCTCTTTTGAGCTCTCTCCCCCCTCTTCTCTCTCTCTCTCTCTCTCTCCCCCCTCTCCTCTCTCTCCCCTCCTCTCTCTCTCTCTCTCTCTCCCCCCTCTCTCTCTCCCCCTCTCTCTCTCCCCCCCCCTCTCTCTCTCTCCCTCCCCTCTCTCTCTCCCCCTCCTCTCTCTCCCCCCACTCCTCTCTCTCTCTCTCTCTCTCTATCTCTCCCTCCCCTCTCTCTCTCTCCCCCTCCTCTCTCTCCCCCCTCCTCTCTCTCCCTCCTCCTCTCTCGCCCCCCTCTCTCTCTTCCCCCCTCCTCTCTCTCTCTCCCTCCCCTCTCTCTCTCCCCCTCCTCACTCTCTCGCCCCCCTCCTCTCTCTCTCCCCATCCTCACTCTCTCTCCCCCCTCCTCTCCCCCCTCCTCTCTCTCTCTCCCCCCTCTCTCTCTCTTCCCCCCTCTCTCTCTATCCCCCCCTCTCTGTCCCCCCTCTCTCTTCCCCCTCCTCTCTCTCTCCCTCCCCCTCATCTCTCTCTCCCTCCCCCTCCTCTCTCTCTCCCTCCCCCTCCTCTCTCTCTCCCTACCCTCTCTCTCTCCCCCTCCTCTCTCTCTCTCTCCCCCCTTCTCTCTCTCTCCCCCCTCCTCTCTCTCTCCCCCCCCTCCTCTCTCTCTCCCCCTCCTCTCTCTCTCCCCCCCTTTCTCTCTCTCTCTCCCCCCCTCCTCTCTCTCTCTCCCCCCTCCTCTCTCTCTCCCCCCTCCTCTCTCTCTCTCTCCCCCCTCCTCTCTCTCTCCCCTCTCTCTCTCTCTCTCTCTCTCTCTCTCTCTCTCTCTCTCTCTCTCTCTCTCTCTCCCCCCTCCTCTCTCTCTCCCCCCCTCCTTTGTGCTCTCTCTCCCCCCCTCCTCTCTCTCTCCCCCCTCCTCTCTCTCTCCCCCCTCCTCTCTCTCTCTCTCCCCCCTCCTCTCTCTCTCCCCTCTCTCTCTCTCTCTCCCCCCCTCCTCTCTCTCTCCCCCCCTCCTTTGTGCTCTTTCTCTCTCCCCCTCTTTTGCTCTCTCTCTCTCTCTCCCCCTCTCTTTTGTGCTCTCTCTCTCCCCCTCTCTTTTGCGCTCTATCCCCCCTCTCTTTTGCTCTCTCTCTCCCCTCTCTTTTGTGCTCTCTCTCTCCCCCTTTCTTTTGCGCTCTGTCTCTCCCACTCTCTTTTGCGCTCTCTCCTCCCTCTCTTTTGCGCTCTCCCTATCCCCCTCTCTTTTGGGCTCTCTCACTCCTCTCTTTTGCTCTCTCTCTCTCCCCCTCTCTTTTGCACTCTCTCTCTCTGCTCCTCTCTTTTGCGCTCTCCCTCTCCCCTCTCTTTTGAGCTCTCCCCCCTCTCTTTTGCGCTCTCTCTCCCCCTCTCTTTTGCTCTCTCTCTCTCCCCCTCTCTTTTGCGCTCTCTCTCTCCCCATCTCTTTTGCGCTCTCTCCCCCATCTCTTTTGCGCTCTCTCTCCCCCATCTCTTTTGCGCTCTCTCTCCCCCTCTCTTTTGAGCTCTCTCTCTCCCCCATCTCTTTTTCGCTCTCTCTCTTCCCCTCTCTTTTGAGCTATCTTCCCCTCTCTCTCTCCCCCCTCTCCTTTCTCTCTCTCCCCCCCTCTCCTCTGTCTCCCCTCCTCTCTCTCTCTCCCCCCTCTCTCTCCCCCCTCTCTCTCTCTCCCCCCCCTCTCTCTCTCCCTCCCCTCTCTCTCGTCCCCCCTCCTCTCTCTCGTCCCCTCCTCTCTCTCCCTCCCCTCTCTCTCTCCCCCCTCCTCTCTCTCCCACCTCCTCTCTCTCCCACCCCTCTCTCTCCCACCCCTCTCTCTCTCTCCCCCTCCTCTCTCTCTCTCTCTCCCTCCCCCTCCTCTCTCTCTCCCTCCTCTTTCTCTTTCTCTCTCTCTCCCCCCTCCTCTCTCCCCCCCTCCTTTGTGTTCTCTCTCTCCCCCTCTTTTGCTCTCTCTCCCCCCTCTCTTTTGTGCTTTCTCTGCCCCTCTCTTTTGTGCTCTATACTCTCTCTCTCTCTCTCTCTCTCTCCCCTCTCGTTTGTGCTCTCTCTCTCTCCCCCTCTTTTGCTCTCTCTCTTCCCCCTTTCTTTTGCGCTCTCTCTCTCCCACTCTCTTTGGCGCTCTCTCCCCCCCTCTCGTTGTGCTCTCCCCCCTCTTTTGCTCTCTCTCTCTCCCCATCTCTTTTGCGCTCTCTCCCCCTCTCCTCTCTCTCTCCCCTCCTCTCTCTCTCTCCCCTCCTCTCTCTATCTCGCCCCCTCCCTCTCTCCCCCTCTCTCTCTCCCCTCCTCTCTCTCCCCTCCTCTCTCTCTCTCTCTCTCTCTCTCCCCCTCTCCTCTCTCTCTCTCTCTCTCTCTCTCCTTCCTCTCCTCTCCCCCCCTCCTCTCTCTCCCCTCCTCTCTGTCTCTCTCCCCTCTCTATCTCGTGACCATGCCCGGTCACACCCGGCCACGCCCCTTTCACAGCAGTTCATGCCCGGCCACACCCCCTTCATGCCAGCCACGTCCCCGCTCGTGCCCGGGCCACTCCCACTTCTGCCGCAGATGATGATCAGCTAGGGAGTAGGACTCAAAGGCCAGGTGTGTTTGTCCTCGGGGTATTAGAATTGGAATAATTTTTATTTTTTGTATAATTTCGTTTTTTGTAATGTTTTTTTTTATTTTTGGGGTGTTTTTTTTTTTTTAGATTAGGCATTTTTTATTTTTAATGGGTCGAAAAAGAGCTGAACGCCCTTTTAAGGGCATTGCCCATGCAAATCCCCTTTTCGGGACAATGGGTAGATTAGGTTTATTTTTATTTTGTGGGTTTGGGGGTGGGGTTTGTAATATTAGGAGGTGTTTGTTTTTATTTTTTTGCAAAAGAGCTGCTAACTTTAGGGCAATGCCCTACAAAAGGCCATTTTAAGGGCCCTTGGTAGTTTATTATAAATTAGTTTATTTTTTTTATTGTATTTTTTTATTTTTTTTAAATGGGGTATTAGAATAGGAATAATTTTTATTTTTTTGGATACTTTCATTATTTTTTGTAATAGTAGTTTTTTATTTTTTGTAATTTTAGTGTTTATTATTTTTTGTAATTGTAGTTTTATTTTTTTAGTAATCTTAATAAGTAATGTTAGGTTTTTTTATTTTTGTAATGTTAGGTTTTATTCGTGTAAGCTTATGTTTTATTTTTATTTCACAGGTAAGTTTGTATTTATTTTAACTAGATAGTTAGTAAATAGTTATATTGTAGCTAGCTTAGGTTTTATTTTTATTTCACAGGTAAGTTTGTATTTATTTTTAAATAGGTAGTTTGTTAATAATTGTAACTTTAATTATGTTAAAGTTAGGGGGTGTTAGGTTTAGGGGTTATTATAGTTTAATTTAGGTTGTAGCAATATGGGAGGGAGGCGGTTTAGGGGTTAATAGGTTTAGTTAGTGTTTGAGTTAGTGTTGGTGATGTGGGTGTACAGCGGTTTAGGGGTTAATAGGTTTCGTTAGTGTCGGCGAACTGGGATTTAGGGGTTAATAGGTTTAGTAAGTGTTGCGATGTCTGGAAACTGAGGTTTAGGGGTTAATAGGTTTAGTTAATGTTGGAGATGTTTGGGAATGGCGATTTAGGGGTTAAAAGGTTTATTTAGTGTTTTAGTTAGTGTCGGCTATGTCAGGGAACTGCAGTTTAGGGGTTGATAGGTTTAGTTAGTGTCGGCTATGTCAGGGAATGGCGGTTTAGGGGTTAATAGGTTTATTTAGTGTCAGCGATGTGGGGGGTGGTGGTTTAGAGGTTAATAGGTTTAGGTAGTGTTGGTGATGTGGGGGGGCGGCAAATTAGGTGTTAATAGCTTTATTTAGTGTCAGCGATATGGGTGGCAGCAGCGGTTTTAGATAATTTTGTTTCTGCAATCGCCGGCATATTAGTTATGTTAAGTTAAATCGTTTTTTCAGATCCTTTCATTTTTTTGGATCCATTCTTTATTCAAATGCATTATTCTATTCTAAACTTCAGAATAGAATAATGCATATGAATAAAGATTGGATCCGAAAAAACGAACGAACCTGAAAAAACAATTTAACTTAACATGACTAATTTGCCAAAACAAGTTTTTTTTTTTTAAACTTAACTAAACTAATTTGTCGAAACAAAATTATTTATTTAACTAATGAAAACGAAACAAAATAAAATTTTTAGTGTTGCACATGTCTAGTAAATGTTACAAAATATTCAGTATTTAGAATAGTATAAACTAAATTTTCAGAATATTCACTCCGAATGATTCGTCCAAAACAAATTATTCGATGCTGCACAAATCTACTTGTGATCATGTTAGTTTTAAAATAATTTCACTTCCTATATCACTGGGCAAACATCAAATCAAGGGTTATAACAACTTTTTAATTGAATATTTCATTTCATGGATGCAAAGCTCTAAGTAATATGACATCAGGTCCAGCATAACTGAACAATCATAGGGACATAAGACATAAACATTTATTTCATGTTTAAAATACAAGATACGATTTAAAAAAGTTCCCAATTTAATGCTATTATCACATTTATTTTGTTGTGATGGTATTGCTTGTTGAAGAGAATATATATGTTGACAAATTCAATTCCAAACACGTGCATGCTCCTTAGTCTGCCTACCTGCTTTTCAACAAAGGATACCAAGAAAACAACATAAATTTGATAATATAAGTCATTTGTAAAGGTCTACACTCTATCTCAATCATGAAAGAAAAAAAATGGGTTTCATGTCCCAATAGGCAGGCGTATTGGTGCCGGCGAATGCAGCATAGTTGACGGCTTGATAGATAGGTCTCTATAGCTCTAGAGATGTGTTTTACAGATGTAGTCTTCACGTACCCCCAATAGGCCATGTTTTCATTATAGCTGAACTAGAGCACAGGTGAAATAATCAGCTGATCAGTAACCATGGTTACTAACCTGTTCTCACCCATCAGCTGATTATTTCACCTGTGCTCTAGTTTAGCTATAATGAAAATCTGGACTGTTAGGGTACTTGTGGACCGCTGTTGAGAAACACTGCTCTAGAACACTCCAGAATGCCAACTGTCAGGTCCTGGTGACATTATTTATTCTATCCAGCGAGAATACTTTACCCTAACAGACATTCAAATATTTTACTATTACAGACATTTGCATAAACCAGTTGTATCTAATGTTTTTCTGGTTGATAGTGGTTCTCATTTGATTGTGAAGTATCATGTATTGGGCATCTCACACAACTATAGATGTTAAGGGAAGGAACGCCCACTAATGAGATGCTGGAAGAGATAGGTAAAGGGACACTCAATGAATTTCAAACCTCTCCCTTTTACAACAACCTTAACAACCTCATGAGCAACCATGAAACTCGCCCATTGTGTATGGTCATTTTTTTTTCTTTTTTCACATCTTTTATCGTTTTGCCAGTTTTTTTTTAAAACTGTGATTTTACTAATGGCAATAGATTTTGTGTGGGCATTGTTCTAATGCAGACTGTCCATATTTACACTTTGTCACATTTCATGGGACACTGGGGACTTGGCTTCTTCCTTCAGTAGCTACAGTATACATTGGTTGCATTGCACTCACAGTGAGTGGAAAACAGGTGCATTTATTGATACAACCTCATGATTCTTGATGATACATTGTCATTTATATTGCACCTCAGCTGAGCTTTTTCTCTTGGGCATAGTGCTTCTGTTAGAGTGCTGCACTGAACGCTTCAGTTGAGGACACATCTCACGGGAGAAGCATTTTCTTAAAATGATTGAAAGTTTTTACTACTCGGACTCCAGTGTTTATATGCATTTATTTTTAAAATCTCATTATTATTATTATATAAAGTGTGTAGCCTTGAAATGATTTTCTCCTTGTATTTAGGTATTATTTTCTGATATACAACAGATCATTGCCAGTGTTCCCGTGGGAGCAGGGGATTTCTCCAACATTGGTGTGTCCGGTCCACGGCGTCATCCATTACTTGTGGGAAATGTTCTCCCCCACAGGGAAAGGCAAGGAGAGCACACAGCAAGAGCTGTCCATATAGCTCCCCCTCTGGCTCCGCCCCCCAGTCATTCTCCTTGCCGCTCTGAACAAGTAGCATCTACCACGGGGATGGCGAGGAGTTTGTGGTGTTAGTTGTAGTTTTTTATTCTTCTATCAAGAGTTTGTTATTTTAAAATAGTGCTGGCTTGTACTATTTACTCTATAACAGAAAAGTGATGAAGATGTCTGTTTAAGAGGGCTATGATTTTAGCACAAGTAACTAAAATCCATTACTGTTACCACGCAGGACTGTTGAAACAAGAGAACTTCAGTTGGGGGTAACAGTTTGCAGACTCATCTGCTTCAGGTATGACTAGTCTCCTTCTAACAACACAGGCTAATGCTAGATGACAGTCATTTTTCCCCTCAGGGGAAACGGTAAGCCATTTTTCTTTCACCTCAGCAAAAAAGATAACAGGCTTCCCCTTTTTGTTTTTTATGCTGGTAGACACTGTTAGGGGCTAAATCGATTGGTTTTTATTACAATATTATACCATTTGAAATATTTTATAAGCTCACATACACTTGGGAACGTTTTTTATTGATCTGGCTTGTTTTAGACACCTAAATCTAGTCAGGAAGGCCCCTTCACTCTAGTGTGCTGAGGGAGGAAGCCTCATTTTGGCACTTCAGCTGTGCAGTTGAATTTCAAGGCAGTGCATGCAGATTCATGTGAGAGGGTCCTGTGGTTCAGAAAGTGACTCCAAAATGCTTTTTTCTGTGAATAGTGACCCCTAAGGAAGGTAAAAAGCTGCAGCAAGGCTGTAGCTGGGATTGTGGTGTGTAAAAACAGTTAAATCCAACAATTAGCTCCGGTTTGCTTGTTTTAAGAGCTAGAGTCTCCATATTTGCTGTGCAATACTTTCTAAGCATTAAGACAATGGGGTCCAAATTTCAGAAAAATCGGATATTGCCTTCATAGTTTTTTGAACATTCAGAAATAAATGTGTCATTTTATTATTTAAAGAGACAGTAACGTTTTTGTTTAAAATCGTTTTTATTGCATTGTTTGCCTGCCTAAATCTGTTTAACATGTCTGTTCCATCAGATAACCTATGTTCTGTGTGTATAGAGACAAATGTGGTTCCCCCTTCGAGTGTTTGTGATAATTGCGCCATAGCGTCCAAACAAAATCAGGACAGCTCTGTTATTTTTCATAATGTTGCCCAAGATGATTTATCTAATGAAGGTAGTGGGGATAGCTCTACATCCTCTCCTTCTGTGTCTACACCAGCTTTGCCCGTGCAGGCGACACCTAGCGCGTCAGTGCTTATTTCTATGCAACAATTATCAGCAGTAGTGGATAATTCTATAGCAAATCTTTTATCCAAACTGCCAGTTTTTCAGAGAAAGCGTGATTGTTCAGTTTTAAATACAGATAAAAAGGATGAACAATCAGACACTGACGATGCCTTATCTATTTTACCCTCACATCAATCGGAATTGGCTGTGAGGGAAGGGCTGTCTGAGGGTGAAATTTCAAACTCAGGAAAAATTTCTCAACAGGCAGAACCTGATCTAGTGGCATTTAAGTTTAAGCTAGAACATCTCCGCGCTTTGCTTAAGGAGGTATTAGCTACTCTGGATGACTGTGATTCCATGGTAGTACCAGAGAAGTTGTGCAAATTGGACAAATTTTTAGAGGTCCCAGTGCACGACAACGCTTTTCCAATACCTAAGAGGGTAGCGAACATAGTGGAAAAGGAGTGGGAGAAGCCAGGTGTACCCTTTGCCCCACCTCCTATATTTAAGAAAATGTTTCCCATAGTAGACCCTAGAAGGGACGCATGGCAAACGGTCCCGAAGGTTGAGGGAGCTGTTTCAACACTTGCGAAGCGCACAACTATTCCTATAGAGGACAGCTGCGCTTTCAAAGATCCTATGGATAAAAAATTGGAAGAATTGCTTAAAAAGATTTTTGTTCAGCAAGGGTTCATCCTTCAACCAGCTACGTGTGTTATTACTGTCACTTCAGCGGCGTCCTTTTGGTTCGAAGAACTAGAAAGGTCGCTCCAGAAAGAGACTTCCTATGAAGAAGTCATGGACAGAATTCACGCATTAAAGTTAGCTAATTCCTTTATATTGGATGCCGCCTTTCAAATAACGAAATTGGCGGTGAAAAACTCAGGTTTTGCTATAGTAGCGCGGAGGGCGCTTTGGCTAAAATCCTGGTCGGCAGACGTGTCGTCCAAGACTAAGTTACTGAATATTCCTTTCAAGGTAAGACCCTTTTGGGCCGGAATTGAAGGAAATTATTTCAGACATCACTGGGGGTAAGGGCCATGCCCTCCCACAGGATAGGCCTTTTAAGGCTAAGAACAAGTCTAATTTTCGTTCCTTTCGCAATTTCAGGAACGGACCGGCTAATAACTCCACTGCCGCTAGACAAGAAGGTAACGCGGCCCAGCCCAAACCCGCTTGGAAGCCCATGCAAGGCTGGAACAAGGGTAAACAAACCAAGAAACCTGCTGCTGCTACCAAGACAGCATGAAGGGGTAGCCCCCGATCCGGGACCGGATCTGGTAGGGGGCAGACTATCTCTCTTCGCTCAGGCTTGGGCAAGAGATGTTCTGGATCCCTGGGCACTAGAGATAGTTTCCAAGGGATACCTGTTAGAATTCAAGGGACTTCCTCCAAAGGGAAGGTTCCACCTGTCTCGCTTATCTTCAGACCAGATAAAGAAACAGGCATTCTTACATTGTATAAGAGACCTATCAAAGATGGGAGTGATAAACCCAGTCCCCTCCGGGGAACAAGGTCTAGGGTTTTACTCAAACCTGTTTGTGGTTCCCAAAAAAGAGGGAACTTTCAGGCCTATTCTGGATTTAAAGATATTAAACAAGTTCCTCAGAGTTCCATCCTTCAAGATAGAAACCATTCGGACAATCTTACCAACAATCCAGCAGGGTCAATTTTTGACTACCGTGGATCTGAAGGATGCGTATCTGCATATCCCAATCCACAAATCTCATCATCAGTTCCTGAGGTTCGCCTTTCTGGACAAACATTACCAGTTTGTGGCTCTTCCATTCGGTTTAGCCACCGCTCCCAGAATTTTCACAAAGGTGCTAGGGTCCCTTCTAGCGGTCCTAAGACCGAGGGGCATCGCTGTAGCACCTTATCTAGACGACATCCTAATCCAAGCGTCGTCTCTTTCCAAAGCGAGGGCTCATACAGACATTGTGTTGGCTTTTCTCAGATCTCACGGGTGGAAAGTGAACATAGAAAAAAGTTCACTGTCACCGTCCACAAGGGTTCCTTTTCTGGGAACAATAATAGATTCTGTGGAAATGAAGATCTTTCTCACAGACGTCAGAAAGACAAAGCTTCTAAAAGCTTGTCGAGTTCTTCACTCTATTCCTCAACCCTCCATAGCTCAATGCATGGAAGTAATAGGACTAATGGTCGCAGCAATGGATGTGGTTCCTTTTGCTCGAATTCATCTAAGACCATTACAGCTGTGCATGCTCAATCAGTGGAATGGGGACTATACAGACTTGTCTCCCCAAATTCAAGTAGACCAGGTAACCAGGGACTCACTTCTCTGGTGTTTGACCCAGGATCACCTGTCTCAGGGAATGAGTTTCCGCAGACCGGAGTGGGTCATCGTCACGACCGACGCCAGCCTCTTGGGGTTGGGCGCGGTCTGGGACTCTCTGAAAGCTCAGGGCCTATGGTCGCGGGAAGAGTCGCTTCTCCCGATAAACATTTTGGAACTAAGAGCTATATTCAATGCGCTCCTGGCTTGGCCTCAGCTAGCGGAAGCCAGGTTCATAAGATTTCAGTCGGACAACATAACAACTGTTGCGTACATCAATCATCAGGGGGGAACAAAGAGTTCCCTAGCGATGAAGGAAGTAACCAAGATAATCCAATGGGCAGAGAATCACTCCTGCCATCTATCTGCTATTCACATCTCAGGAGTAGACAACTGGGAGGCGGACTATTTGAGTCGTCAGACTTTCCATCCGGGGGAGTGGGAACTCCATCCGGAGGTCTTTGCTCAGTTAACCCAATTATGGGGCATTCCAGACATGGATCTAATGGCGTCCCGTCAGAACTTCAAGATTTCTTGCTACGGGTCCAGATCCAGGGATCCCAAGGCGACTCTAGTGGATGCATTAGTGGCGCCTTGGTCGTTCAACCTAGCATATGTGTTTCCACCGTTTCCTCTCCTCCCCAGGTTCATAGCCAGGATCAAACAGGAGAAGGCCTCTGTGATTCTGATAGCTCCTGCATGGCCACGCAGGACTTGGTATGCAGACCTGGTGAATATATCATCGGCTCCACCATGGAAGCTACCTTTGAGACAGGACCTTCTAGTACAAGGTCCATTCGAACATCCCAATCTAGTTTCTCTGCAGCTGACTGCTTGGAAATTGAACGCTTGATTTTATCCAAGCGTGGGTTTTCAAATTCTGTGATTGATACTCTGGTCCAAGCCAGGAAACCTGTGACTAGAAGGATTTACCATAAAATATGGAAAAAATATATCTGTTGGTGTGAATCCAAAGGATTCTCCTGGAGTAAGATTAAAATTCCAAAGATTCTCTCCTTTCTCCAAGAAGGTTTGGATAAAGGATTGTCAGCTAGTTCTCTAAAAGGACAGATTTCTGCATTATCCGTCTTGTTGCACAAACGACTAGCAGCTTTGCCAGATGTACAAGCTTTTGTTCAGGCTTTGGTTAGAATCAAGCCTGTTTACAGACCCATGACTCCTCCTTGGAGTCTAAATTTAGTTCTTTCAGTTCTTCAAGGGGTTCCGTTTGAACCTTTACATTCCATAGATATTAAGTTACTATCTTGGAAAGTTCTGTTTTTGGTTGCTATTTCTTCTGCTAGAAGAGTTTCTGAATTATCTGCTTTGCAGTGTGATCCACCCTATCTGGTGTTCCATTCAGATAAGGTTGTTTTGCGTACTAAGCCTGGTTTTCTTCCAAAAGTTGTTTCCAACGAGAACATCAACCAGGAAATAGTTGTTCCTTCTTTGTGTCCGAATCCAGTTTCAAAGAAGGAACGTTTATTACACAATTTAGATGTTGTTCGTGCTTTAAAGTTCTATTTAGAAGCAACAAAAGATTTTAGACAAACCTCATCCTTGTTTGTCGTTTACTCTGGTAAGAGGAGAGGTCAAAAAGCTACTGCTACCTCTCTCTCTTTCTGGCTGAAAAGCATTATCCGCTTGGCTTATGAGACTGCCGGACGGCAGCCTCCTGACCGTATCACAGCTCACTCTACTAGGGCTGTGGCTTCCACATGGGCCTATAAGAACGAGGCTTCTGTTGACCAGATATGTAAGGCAGTGACTTGGTCTTCTCTGCACACTTTTGCCAAATTCTACAAATTTGATATTTTTGCTTCTTCGGAGGCTGTTTTTGGGAGAAAGGTTTTGCAAGCCGTGGTGCCTTCTGTTTAGGTAACCTGATTTGCTCCCTCCCTTCATCCGTGTCCTAAAGCTTTGGTATTGGTTCCCACAAGTAATGGATGACGCCGTGGACCGGACACACCAATGTTGGAGAAAACAGAATTTTTGCTTACCTGATAAATTACTTTCTCCAACGGTGTGTCCGGTCCACGGCCCGCCCTGGTTTTTTTAATCAGGTTTAAAAAAAAATTCTTTATACACTACAGTCACCACGGCACCCTATAGTTTCTCCTTTTTCTCCTAACCGTCGGTCGAATGACTGGGGGGCGGAGCCAGAGGGGGAGCTATATGGACAGCTCTTGCTGTGTGCTCTCCTTGCCTTTCCCTGTGGGGGAGAACATTTCCCACAAGTAATGGATGACGCCGTGGACCGGACACACCGTTGGAGAAAGTAATTTATCAGGTAAGCATAAATTCTGTTTTTTAAAATATTTTTATTTTGCTATTTTAGGCAGCTTTAAAGCATAGTAGGGATAGGATGAGAAATGACAGATGTATAGGGCATCTCAAAAGTAATTATAGTGAGTAAAAGAAAGATTTAATTAAAAAAAAATCCTGACACACTATACATGACTGTAAACCAAATGTTTCTGCTGGAGAAAGGGTTTCTTAAAATTGTATTATTTTGCTTGTTAAAAATCCTCAAGTGATGCTGATACTTAAGGGGCAGTTATAGTTGAAAAATTACCTGATAATCATTTAGAGCATGTCATTTTAAGACTATCGACCCTAGAATACAGTGTGTTTAACCCCAGCACAGGGGTTTAACACACAGAATAAATACAGCTTGGGGTTAGCAGATCAATGATGATCCTTGGCAGAAAATGCCTCCGATCCAATCGGCAGTACTAGTCCCACATCTGAATCCTGCTCTAATCCATTAAAGCATGTCATTTTAAGACTATCGACCCTAGAAAATTGTTTATATAACCCCCACAAAGAGTTAAACACACAGTAGAAATACCGCTTGAGACTCACATAGCACTGCTGGTCTCAAAAAAAATTCAATCAGCAGCACTAGTTCCACTCAGTACCAGCAGTGCGTAGGGTTTAACACACAGTAGTCTAGGGCTGAGAGTCTTAAAATGACAGGCACTAATAGATTAGAATGTAGTTTTTCAACTATAATTGCTCTTTTTAACGATATACTGTGCAAAATTTGGAGATTCGAGATGTATTAGCTTTTAAAGTGATACAAAATCCTCAATTTTTCTTTCATAATTCATATATAGGGGCCTATCTATCAAGCTCCGAATGGAGCTTGACGCCCCGTGTTTCTGGCGACCGCTGCTCCATAACCCTGTCTGCCTGCTCTGAGCAGGCGGACAGACATCGCCGGAATTCAACCCGATCGAGTACGATCAGGTTGATTGACACCCACTGCTGGCGGCCGATTGGCCGCAAATCTGCAGGGGTTGGCGTTGCACCAGCAGCTCACAAGAGCTGCTGGTGCAATGCTGAATACGGAGAGCATATTGCTCTCCGCATTCAGCGAGGTCTGTCGGACTTGACCCCGCACTGTCGGATCAGGTCCGACAGACATATAATAAATAGGCCTCATAGCATGCAATTTTATATAACTGTATATAAATACAGAATTATAATATTTAATAATCAATGTTAAGTGAAGTTTTTCACAACTAAAACTTTGTTGCTTATTCACGCTTGAAGTTTGACGAATTCCAAACATTTAACAGTGTAACAAACCACTTTATGTTTTATTTATATTCTATGGCCTTCATTTCAGCTGCCTACTAATACTAATGGGCAGTTAGCTGGGTGACTGAGAGGATCCAGCACACTGGTGCTTGTTCCTATTTCTAACTTGATACTACACGTGAGGCACCTTGTCTATCTTTGCAGAATTTTCTTCTATACAGTAACCCTATTTGTTCGGAGAGTGCTGCCAAAAGGTGTAGTATGGAGACTGTTTGCTCTTTATATCTCTTACTAACACTCCCCTTTATAACACTGTTTTTAATTATTTGGTTTTATACTTTATACTACTTGACCCATCAAGATACTACACAGTGATTCCTTAGCACAGGGATTTGTATTGACCACTACAAAAGTGAATAGGAAAATGGATTCCACCAAGCTTTTAAATGAGTGTATACCTGAATGTTCCTTTATTTGCAAAAACGTGTAAATTGTGCTAAGAAAACAAGTGTTAAATTATTTGACATTTCTTTTTTGTATGGGATATTTTGTAATACAAAACTTACTTGCTGATAAATGCTATATATATATATATATATATATATATATATATATATATATATATATATATATATATATATATATATATATATATATATATATATATATATACAGTATATGTGTGTGTGTGTGTGTGTACTTGATCATTTATATTATGAGCACACAAATGTAATTCATCCCTTATTCTTATGTCCTCCTTTTTCTGACCATATAAAAAATTAGAAGAGTGTCAAAACTACAATCTTGAAGATAAATTATTTTCCATACATAATAACACATGTGGCTTCATATAATAACCTCAGTTTAATGCTGAGAAAAACTGATTTCTACGCCAGATGAGTCACCTTTTAAATCTCCAATATATGATTCTGTTGAACCTCATGCTTTAATAGTGATTACTTGCAATCAAACACAGTGCATGACACACATATAGAGAGGCTAAAAATAAATGTTTTGCTTTGAGAAGAAAACTGAACTGATATTTGATATAAAGAAATACATGACACCAACACATTAATGCATCTTTGTGTACTTTGTGTATCTGTCAGTACTAACCTGTATGAAGATTTTATATATATATAATATAGAGAAAATAACTCATTGTGTAAACCATTTACAAATCTAAACAAGTCAGAAGACTTGCTTTAAACCTAGAAACTCTCTGACTACACTGTTTCCAATGCAGCAAAGGAATCTGGGTAAGATATGCAAATGAGGTTCACAATGACTCACCTTTTTACTTTTAGCCTGCTTTTTAAGACAGACTTCCCTTTATGCCATAGCACTGCTGCATTACCCAGCTTTTATGCTTAGCTAGGGTTAGTACAGTGACTCAGACCAATCCCAGGACAGCTGTTTCGTGGTTTTTGCCACTCATCAGCTGGGAGTAGGTTGAGTCACTGCTTGGTAAAGTTCATTTCTGGGGGAAATTAAACAACAATTATATATATATATATATATATATATATAGTAGTAAAAGAAAGGACTAACACTGTATAAGTATAAAGTCAAAGTAGGACCAAAGGCTGCACAAAAGCTATAACAACGCTTTATTACTACAATAGTTGTGGTTTGCTTAAAACAAGTGAGACGTCTATCCTCCACCCGTTTTCCATCAGGTAAACACACTTACAAAATTGCAAACAACCTTAAAAAACACTAAAAGCTGTGCGGTACCTATACTTATACTTTAAGCAGAGATATAGATTATAGGCAAATAACAAATGCTGTCAAAGGTGTAAGTCCTAAACTTAAGAAATGTATGTGGTAACAATGTAGCTGTGGGGCCCCATGAGAAAAAAGGTAGAGACTAAAAAGTAGTGGAGAGTCCAAATGGATACTTAGAACCCAGGCACTCAAGTGTTAAAAAACATGCTCTGGTATGTGGTTGATTCACTCCATACAATTATAGTCAAATTGATAATGAGATTTCATAGGAACAAATATCACTGGTAACAACTCCTCTGGGAATCCACTTTATGCTTCTATGTTAAGCATCATATGGTTTTAGCATGCATTTGCCCAGTCCCGTATCCAACTATAAATATTCAATGGTGCAGGGTTGCAAGACTTAAAACAGCCGTATCTCACCTCTGGCTCGAGTGCCTGCTTTGCCGCTATAAGGAATTGTTCAATACCTGATTCTTCTGCAGTTTCTAAGCACGGGTAGATGTACTCGGTCTGTGTCTTCACTTGCAGGTAAACCCCGTTGGAACGGTCCGGCGTGGGTGCACACACAGCTTGTGTTGATGTAGCAAATTAGATTGTCATCGAATCACGGAACATGACGCGTTTCACCCCTCCCACAAAGGACTGAACTCAGGGCCTCATCAGATGTGTTCTTCTTTAGTCTGTTTGCTATTTATTTATTTTTGCGGAAGAAGTCTCTGCCTTGTTATGCTAAAATCTCAGATATATTTGACAGCTACCTAAGTTTTTGGCTGCAGTTACAAAGTAATCGGTACCAAGATGAAACTGATTGCGAGAACTCAAACTGTTCTTCAAATTCATAATATGTTACAGAATTAATCTTAAAAACCAAATGAAACAAAGTTAGTCAAATCATGTATTCCTAAAAATATATATATATATAGCTTGTGGCCAGCCTCTGGGATATTACTCCAGCCTCCGGAGCACACACCTGGTTTGTCTGTTCGTGAGGACCCACGCTGCAACTTCTGACGCTGCCATCCAGACTCCACGGGTCTCACGGTTGAGACCCTCAGCGTACTGACTGCTGGTTTGAAAGTCAGCCTGCCTGTTAGAACCTTATTCGCTTAAAGGGCCACTAAACCCAAAATCTTTCTTTCATGATTCAGATAGAGAATAGAAATTTAAACAACATTACAATTTACTTCCATTATTTATTTTGCTTCATTTTTTAAATATCCTTAGTTGAAGAAAAAGCGATGCACATGGTGAGCCAATCACACGATGCTTCTATGTTCAGCAACCAATCAGCAGCTAGTGAGCATATCTAGATATGCTTTTCAGCAAAGAATATCAAGGGAATAAAACAAATTAGATAATATAAGTAAATTAGAAAGATGTTTAAAATTGCATTCTCTTTCTAAATCATAAAAGAAAAAATGTGGGTGGCATGTCCCTTTAAGGTGCAACTCTCCTTGTGGGTAGTTCATTATACATAGTTTTATCTTATTTTTGCTGTTACAAATTACACTATGTGGCGCCCCTTGTTTTTGCTTTATTCCAGACACTAGAACCATCACACCGTGGATACAAGTGGAGCTTGACGAACACTAAAACACTTATATACACTTTTGAGATTTTTTTTAACACTTTTTTTTGGACATTTATTTCACTTTGGAAATTGAAACTGTATGTTAAACAATGTCAATAATTTCAATCTTTGGGACATTTTCACTTACAAAATTTAGAATTTATTAACAATTTTAATGTATTAATATTTTGTTGGGAATCTCCTATTATTCACCTTTTGAATTTTTTTTTAAATTTTTTGTGATTGTCACTATATATATTTCCACATCTCATTCACATCTTAAACACTATTTAACAAATAATTTCTTAAAAAATAATTTTATCTTTCAAGTGCTACATAGTTGAAGAGCGTTCAATTTCTAGCCAATCATTTTTTAACACGCGCATCCTCTCAGTTTTTCCTTCGGGAATTACTTTTTTACTTTTTGTTCTTCAAATTACTTTTCCGAGGAGCAACATCTTTTTAATCTGAGGAATTGTCCTATAGGTACTCCATTTTTCTGAGAGTCGGGATGATGACTATTCGCATGTAAAAGGCT